>NC_056731.1:684907918-685282918 GCF_019279795.1 Protopterus annectens
CACACCACACGCAAGATAGTCATGTTAATGTCTAATGCAGCATGCACAAATGCCATAGGTGTATAATAGGCTTACCAGCAATCTCTCACCATATATACCACTCTAATGTTAGTCTGCATTCATATGTGACATCTGGCTGTGTTGCAGTAAGGCAGAACAGTACAGCTGTGAATGAAAGACAGTTACAGAATGTGGACCAGATGTCTGTATGCACCCCACATAGAGATAATTATCTGTGTGATATATAATTAGACAGGTATGTCTACAGATACACAGACTGTCATATAGATTTAGGTATATAAACACCCACAAGATATATCTACACATATACGTATATACGCACACACACACACACATATATATATATATATATATATATATATATATATATATATATATATATATATATATATGTATATATGGATCCCCTACACTGCACCGACACACCACAAACCCGACAGCCAAAATGCCGACACCAAAACACCGACGCCACTCAAAACCGACAGTCCACATTACCGAACACCATAACACCGACTCACAACACACAACACAAGCACACCAAAAACCTTAGAAACCTACACTAAACCTTACATACACAACTATCTATGCACTAACCTTAACCCGCACCCTAACCCTAAGGTCCGTCACTATCACACACTTACCTTACACGCACCCTAACCTTAAAGTCCGTCACTATCACACACTTACCTTACCTGCACCCTAACCCTAAAGTCCGTCACTATCGCACACTTACCTTACCCGCACCCTAACCCTAAGGTCCATCACTATCGCACACTTACCTTACCTGCACCCTAATGTCCATCACTATCGCATACTTACACAGTCGCACATGTCAGTGTTTTCAGCATCGGGATTTCGAACTGTCAGTTATTTCCATCGTCAGTCTTCCAGTGTTGTGAATGTCGTTCTTGTGTACTGTCGATTTACTGAAGTAAACCTATATATATATATATATATATATATATATATATATATATATATATATATATATATATATATATACATATATATATATATATATATATATATATATATATATAGATATATATATATATATATATATATATATATATATATATAGTGGCACTGACAATGGCATGCAGGTGAAATAGTCTCTAACAGGCCAGCAGAGATAGTGTCCCCACAGGGAGCATGGCTACAAACACATAGCACAAAGCTTGGTGCAATACAACATATGTCCCAATGGTAGGTCAGCAGCCGATATACCAATTGCATTCTATGAATGGTTTGTTGTAGCTGATATGGTGGGGGAGACACAGATGTGTATTAAGAACTATGGTAACCCTGCTGTATGGTTGCACTGACCTGTTTCCATCTTTATGTCTTCCAGGGAGGATGCCCCATATCCGTCTTATGGCCTACAGTGCTGCAGAGACCGAGGTGATAGTATCACATTTGGTGCAGCACTATGACCAGCTGTTTGGATGGACAGCCCAAGACCAGCAGGAGAGGACCGCCCTGTGGAATGAACTAGTCCACAGGGTCAGTGATGTCAGACTGCATAACCGCAGCTATGAGCAGGTCCAGCATCATTGCAGCAACCTGCTTCACCATGCACATCGGCGTGCTGCTGCTTTATGGGGAGACCACCTCACAACATGGGGGGACCAGCCATCCATCCACCCCTCACCCATGTGGAGGAGCTACCCAGGAGCCTTGTGGCACCTGCAGCACCAACAACTGACAGAGCGCATTGTGGAGGTGGTTGCCACAAACACAATGCCTGAGAAGTGTGCAGGTAAGGCCCCATGGCACATCAGTACACCACTCGTGTGTATGCATCTGCAACTGTACAGGTACATCATACAAATCTGAGATGTCATATACATAGTCTGTTGGTGTGTAGTAGTAATAAACAGACGTGCATAAGCTGTAGTATTGTGGACCCCTACTGTAGATGTAACGTAGTGCTATACTCACCCTTTACGAATGCCACAGCTGTGGCCACTGACAACAACATTCTCACACTCTTATGTAGGTCCCTCCAGGATATCACCACAGCAGCAGCCTGTGGCCAGTGAGTATGGTTCATGTTCGTGCATGACAAGACACTGTGCATGTAATGGCTATAGGATATTCCATGCACACATCTAACACACCTACCCATACTGCATGCTGTACATGTTCACGTTTTGTTGTTGTGAAATACACTGTATCACAGTAGTGACCATGCTGGGGTATTGGAAGCGTACAAGAGACACATGCAAGATACCTTGGATCCTGTCATTGTGCAATGTGTCCACAGGGATGGGGAGTATGGCAGGACACATGGCCTACAGTAGGGACATGTGTGAAACACCACCCTTATGGCTGTAACTGCACATAATATGGTTATGTAACTGTGGTAGATGTAACTCTGACCCCATAGCAATATTGACAGCAGTGTGTGCACTCCAAGGGATGTGCACATGAGTAGATCTTGCAACCATACAGAGTTCTGGGACATGTGTAGGGTACCCCCCACAGCCATGGTAAGGTCTGGTGGGTGTCAGTGTAATAGTCCTGTACTGGTCATACATGCATTGCTGATGTTGTGGTCTGTAAAGCAGACATCAGGCATTCACAAGATATATCCATTCACATATCATCCCAGGTAAGAGGTGCTGTAACACACAGGGGCTGTGAGCATTGGAGCTGATATAACAGACACAGTACTATATAAGCAGCAATTGTTTGTACACCTGTGTGGTATGGTGCACAGAACAAGGCAGGGTGCAGAACAGGTCGACAGTAAACCTTCGTACATGGATGCGCTGTTGACAAGGGAAAGGGTCATTACCTACCAACACAGCCCATGCATCACACGCATGTATACTGCCGCTGTGATGAGGTCACTCTGGTTGCACTGCATGCTGTTGAGCACCAGATGTAATGCATGCTGTCAGAATAGTAATGGGAGGACTGTGTGTGTGTGTGTGTGTGTGTGTGTGTGTGTGTGTGTGTGTGTGTGTGTGTGTGTGTGTGTGCGCGTGTGTGTGGGGAGGGGTGTTGAATGTGTGTGTAAGTGCAATCTGGTGGAGTGTGGTCAATGCATGTCTGATGTGTATGTACATGTGTGGCTGTGCTGGTGTCCATGTATGCACAACCGATAGTGGGATTGATCACATGGCAGTACTTCTCCTTGGGATTGTGCTGTAGATGTAGTGACACATGAGACACCAGGACAACTTGTCCAATATGTGAACACAGGACAGCTGATAGCATAACAAGGTCTGTAGCACAGAACATGCATTGGGAGGGAAAGTACATACCAGGTATACACATCATAATGCCAGCAGCAGATGGATAACCAGCTACCCATGTATGCAGCACTACTAATGCAATGGGGAATTACCAGACCACATCAATTAGTGTATCATGGTATTACTGTTGCCCATATGATGAGGTTGATTGTGTAGCAGATGGGGCATGGACTGATCAAGACTGTAGTATGGGGCTCTGGTGTGTGACGTATGTAGTGAATGTAGCAGGCCCAACCATTTAGGGGCGATGCACACCATGACTGGACATACACAGGGTATTACTGGATGACAGCAGTGAGGCCATTTACTACCTACTCCACCAAAGTCAGGGAAGTGATGGAGTAACAGGTCATGTGTTTTGATCACACGTGTAGGCATGGAGAGGTCTGATATGTTAATGGGTAGTTTTAATGAGTGTATGTTAGCATGTGCCATGCAGGATGGGGAACATCCGTAACTGAATGTGGGACTGTCTGTAAACCCAGGGTAAGGGGGACAGTAAGGTGGACTGTCAATGTTTGTGGGTGCACATGTGTGTGTGTCTGTGCCTGTGTGTCTGCCTCTGTATCTGTGTGTGTCTCTGCCTGTGCGTGTCTGTGTGTGTGTGTATGTGTGTGTGTGTGTGTGTGTGTGTCCGTGTGTGTATGTGTGTGTGTGTGTGTGTATGTGTGTGTGTGTATGTGTGTGTGTGTGTGTGTGTGTGTGTGTGCGTGTGTGTGTTTGTGTGCCTGTGTGTGCCTGTGTGTGCCTGGGTGTGCGTGTGTGTGTGCGTGGGTGTGTGTGGGTGTGTGTGGGTGTGTGTGTGTGTGAGTGTGTGTACTGTTATGCAATGCTGTACAGGTCTTAACGTGCACATTTGTTTCCCCCACAGGTGGCGAGGTGAGTCAGGTTCCCTCCTGCATGCAAACTGAGGTAAGTGTCCGTGCAGACACCTATGATGATGATGATGATGGTACTGCTGAGGCACAGGTGGGGTTGTCAGAGGCTGACACTGCACCTACACGTGTCATCACCCTCCTAGCCACCCCAAGCCCACACACAGTTGCAGTGCCCCTACAAACCCCATCACACGTGACCATAGCAGAGGGACAGTTGGCAGTTGGTGCCAGTGACCAGGAAGGTGTGGTGCCCATGCCAGCTGTGTCGGGTCACAGTTGACATAGCCAGATGTCTGGCAGGTCACCACATAGGCAGATGTACAGTGATGCTCGTGGGAGGGCTGCTGGTCATCATGCCCCTGGCAGAGGCACCACAACTGGTACCACGAGGAACATATTTCAGGCTGTAATGGAGGCACAGGCATCTATGGACATGCACACCAGACAGGGCCTGACACTGCAGAGGGCTGCTTTCTCATCTGTAAGTGGCTACCTCCATGACATTGCTGCTGCCCTCCGTGAACATACTGAGGTCATGGATAGATGATGGGGTGAGATAGTGGGCCTCCTTGACCAGGAACTGTCTGTGCTTGAATGTGTGGTGCGAGTGGTGCAATGTCTGCTTGGACATAGGCCAGAAACACCAGCAGCTGGTGGTCAATGTGGACATGCAATGCCACGAAGCTGCTCCCTTAGTGGCTGTACCAGCCCCAGCACACCACTGGGGTAGCTGTCCACACCACACCGCAGCAGGCCTTGTGCACGTGGCCCTGGCCAGTCCCAGGTGGGACATGGTTCCAGCGGACACCTGTCATCATCAGGGGAGAGTAGCGCCTCAAGGTCTGTGCCTGCACATGCCTGTGACACCCCTGGCAGGCACAGTCAGTGTGTCTGTGGCCAGAAGCACTGAACTGCACACCTTGCCAGGTATGGTCTGCAGCTGTCCAACAATACCTGTATAGGGTGGCCACATGGCAAGACTGTTTGCATATATACCCACACACTATGCAACTACTCATAGGGTGACCACATAGCTACACACACCACATCACCATGCCCCAATCATTAAACAATACCCCTCACCCACACTCATAGTGACACATGTATGGACTGCCCTCAGCCTCTGGTAAACCAGCAACACAGCCTGTGCATATGATGATACTAGTGCCACTTCCCTGTCATCCATAACATTGATGCAGGGACAGGCTAACATGGTTCTGATGCACATGGTGACTGTTATAAAGTGCTGTAATGTACTGCAGTGTGAGATATTGTCAGGGGTAATGTGTAATGCATACATGTCAGGTAGTGTAGCCATGCAGCTATGATGCATTTCAGCTGTCAGTAACAGTGATTGTTATCTCTATAATGTTATCCATTTGTGTTGCAGGTGTACATGTGTCAGTAGGAGGATGGTCTGCAGTCATATTTCACAATTGTATGGCACTGTGGTTACACCATGGTGACCACCCACTGGTGGTAACCTCAGCCCCACTGTTACCACTAGGGGGATTGTGGGCTTCTGACATCCGAACATACCTCCCCATCAAGGTGTTCACCCCTCACATGTGTGATATACCGCCCCTGTATTCGTCTTGTGTGTCATGTCTGATAATCTTCCCATCCTCCCTCCCCAAATATACCTACAGCCCCTCCCCAACATCCCACTCCCACCTGAAAAGATAATGGAAGGGCAATATGTTCCCACGAAACAATCCCACCCCATACATGGCTGTCCATTCCATACACTTGTCCACTGGACACATGTAATCTGGTCTAATTGGTATTGCAATGCATTTATGTTGTCCTCACCTCTCACCTAGGGATTTGAGGGTCCACAACTACCTCAAACTGCAGTGTTTATGCACAGCTGTTGCTGTAGCAGAAATGGGCAGCTATGGACCTTTCCTACACCCTTCCTGCACATGCCTAGCTATTTCCCCTACTATGTTACCCTCTTTGTTCCCCTTTTTCACCACTTTCCTAGCAACCCTTTTTTCCATTCCTTTTAAAGAGGTTAGCGTAGGGGTAAGCGGGAGTGTTCTGGCCACCAACAAAATAAGCAGCCTCCACAAGGCTCGTACTCAGGACACTGCACACCATACCCAAAGTGATTTCCCACTAAACCATGGCAGATGTACATAATCTTCATGTTTCCACAAACATATCATCCAGCCCAGTCATTCAACAGTACAGGGAATGTATTGCAACATATAGATGTATGTGTGTAAGTAAAGATATTAATGTTGAAACAGGTACAACATATTGATATATGTAGATATATATATATATATATATATATATATATATATATATCTATATATATATATATATATATATATATATATATATAAATCTATATATAAATCTATATATATATATATAAATCTATGTATATATATATATAAATCTATATATATAAATCTATATATGTATATGGATATATACATATATAAATATATATGAACATATACACATGCAAATGCCTAAATCTATGGCTATATATGTCTACATCTACATGTGTAAACATATACAGCAGGTCATGTATATATCAGCAGATATATATATATATATATATATATATATATATATATATATATATATATATATATACATGTACATATATAGGTGTATACAGACAGACATCTGGTGATAACAATGGGGATATAAAAAAATCATATATGTCCTCATGCAACGTTAATGGTGTTGAGAGGCCCCACACAACATATGTCTGGTATAAATAGGTATACTCCCCCCCAGCCAAGCACTCCCCCCCTGTAATACAGTAAAAAGTATTGCAGATCCCATAACCATGACCACACACAACATGGCCATCCCTGGGATACATATACACAGACAGATATATGCAGATACAGGCATATATATATATATATATATATATATATATATATATATATATATATATATATATATATATATATATTTAAACACATATATATAGATATGTATGTAAGTACACATACCCACACATAAATATGTACAGTACGATACATATGTAGTATGTGCACACAAATTGAACAGCCAATATTCCTACAGTCACCACCTTACCAACTGGAGGCTGTATGAGCCAACCATACGAATGACATTCATAGGCTGCAACACATACCCACAGAGATATCAAAGGGTATAACACCACACACAGGTGCCCTTAAATGATTGTGACAGCTATATTTGTGTACTATGACAGTTGTAAATGCCGTGTCATATAGCCGTTTAGACACTGACATCCATATGAACAGTGTAATGCAACTATAAAACAGTCATATTGAGACAGTATTCTGGTAAGGTTAACACATGTTGCTGTCCAGGCCGAGGCCTTCTATTAGTACAATAGTAATGACAGACTGGCCCACAGCATACCAGACAATCAACAGTACGTAATGCAGATGTATAGGTCAGCAGCCTCTATCTACACTCTGTACACAATCTCTAGGGGGTAGCAACCCCAGTTGACACAATGGGATGTATCTGTTACATAACAAGGCATAACTGACACCATTACAATCACACAGACAAACAGAACAGTCCATATGGCAGGAGGCAGTAGGCTTGCATTTACCCATGGTGGACTGTATGGTAATGTACATCCAGGTACCTTAAGGCAGCTTACCCCAGATACCCACACATGTTGTTAGAGCCTAGGTTAGTCATAGTGCACCCCCCCTACACTCACTACTACTGGGCCATATACCACGGTTACGTACACTACTCTCTGCAGTGCATTAGGCCACACATGTATTGTGTAGGTGGAGCCCACACATACATGGCCCCAAGCCCCCCAGTATGTGTGGGGGACACAACAGCAGTGGAGGGATGGCAGGAATGACAGCATGACATGCACACAGCCCACTACATAACAAACCCTGACAGCATGTCACCTGTGCTAAGCCAGGGATGTAGGTGGAGGACAGAGTCTGGAACACAGGCACATATGTGTACAACTGTTGTCATACAGTAAGCAAGTTATGTAAATGTGTACATATATATATATATATATATATATATATATATATATATATATATATGGATATATGCATAATGATATGTGCATATATGTTTGCCATATGTCCTGCACATGGGGTGGAGCCCTACCTCAGCCCCAATAGTCCCAACCTCTCAATGTAAGGGGATGTCATGTATGTATTTCAGGTGTATTTGTAGACTCTTGCTACTGTAATAGGGAGTGTCTTCACAGACATGGTGTGTGTGGGAGGCCACATCTGCTGTGGACATGTGCACCATTGATTACTGACAGACATCCTATGGTCATCATAGTACAGTACCACTGCTAGCACAGTAATGCCCCTGTGGACTACAGCTGCGATATGCCCAATATATGTGGAATGTCTGACACACACTGGTTAGTCCAAGGGTATACACAGAACCCCTTCATGCAAGACATGTGGTCCAGGCCTGTCAATGTGGATGTTAACAGCCATGGGTGTCACACATAAATACTGGTATACATTTGCCCCCATAGGTTATACAATCATACACCCCTCTCTGTCCTGACACATAATAACCACTGATACAGAGGTGCCATGGCCACATACTACCCACTAGTTAGTGACATACATCTCAACAGCATCCCACTGCTTTGTCTGATATACATGACTGTCATGGTGGCCCGGCAGAAGTACATCAGGCAAGTATCTGGACATGTCATCTCACTGGATAAGTACAGTAATGTGCTATACATGTAACAAAGCACTGTGCTAGCTACAGGCAGACTGACTCAACACTAGGCTACATCTCCCATGTGGGGATACACATGTTCCTGCATAGATAACAGGCTCTACAGGCATGTCACATCACAGAGTAACAGACACCTGTGTGAAAGTGCATAACCACAACCAATGTGAACACAGCCACAGACACATAGGGTAAGCTAGCGTACTATTACAGTATATGGACTATCTGACCTACACCATCCTCATATGAGCCACTCACACAACACCCCTACATATACTGGGCTGCTAGACAATGTGGTCCGATGCCTGTCTGTGGTATGGGACATATGTGTGTTCACCCCTACAGACATGTAAGCTGTTAAGATGACATACAGTGGAGCAGCATGAAACATCAGATAGGACAGGACCTGGAACAATGACATCTACAACAGTCTCTACACAGATCAAGGTACATATTCACTATACACACACTGTCGACAATTACCAGACTTACACATACCTCAGTACTGTACATGCAACCACATAACGGTCAGGCTATGTCCTCAGTTATAACCCCTACTATACATAACATGTGTAGTAGTTTGATATCTCACTAGCTTGTTATCAGATATGCTGCCAGTGACTATGGAGTACAGAACATATGCACCCCCTACTGCATGACATATGTACAAAGGTTGACAGAGTTGTGGCTGGAGGCACAAACACAGGGCCAATATTGAAATGTCGCTGTAATACCCTCATACATATACTGTCGTAAGAGGGTTTGTTGCACCATATGTCCTATGAAGGATGTGACGTCTGTAACTCTCTCGGCTGTCACCATCAACTGCCTGCTATCCTCGCACTACCTTCTGCATTCCACAGATAGGTGCACCGTAGCTGACACATGAAACCAAAGGCACAACACTACCCAGTCTATGGATAACCCTGCAGATGGGGACCCCTCATATACATGGGACTGACATGGCAGGTATTGCGACATGTACGACAGGCATATCCAGATAAACACTGTTAAGCCAACAGTACTCCACATGCAGTATAGCAGCACTTACAGTCTGTAGTCAGGTCAGGCACATCCCCCTCCTGTTAGTTGCCCTCTTTCCACAGTGTATGTTGATAGAGGTAAATCCCCAATCCATCTGAGATGCTGTTTGCCAAACAACAGATCGAGTTCCTGCTCACAGTGACTGTGAAGGGCCAAATCCACCATGTTGTTCCTAGGTATTGGAGTGTGTTTCCATGCAATTGGCTATGGACATGTTACTATAACTGTTCCACATGCAATCAGCTCAGGGAGGGCTGCAATTCATGCAGAGGCCATCAGCTGATCATGAGCATCACTCACATTATACATGCTGCTGCCTAAGCATAGCAGGTGTGGGTCTCCATATCCACCGGAGAGGGAGTGAGCGAGGTAGACAGAGGTAAATACATGTCAGGGAGGGGTAGTGGAGTAAAACAGAAGCATGTTTGTGTCACACACCTACCAGCACATGGTATCAGACCCCCAACAACTATGTAGTGCTATCACAGTTCAATGCAGGTATTGGTTGCGCCACATGGGTTACCTGCTGTGGAGCACTCAGAGCATATTTGTGATGATGAGTGACATCTGCAAAAGGGATACAGAAGATATACAGTAGATGACATATACGTGCTTGTCTGCATGAACAGCTGCCAGCGACAACACAGGCACACTTACACAGGGACACACACACATTGACACACTTGGCAGGGCCAGGAGTGCAACTCATCAGTAATGTGATTGCCACAACACATCGATGTGCACGTATCACATGCATCACACAGGTCATACAGAGGTAATATAGGCATAGAGTATGATGAGGTGTCAGACATCAAACAGCATGCTTCAGTATGCCCTGGAGGGTTGTAGTGAGTGTGGATGTGGTCAGATGCACCATACAACACACACACAGACACACATGGTGCCAGTCCTGACATGCATGGGTGCAAGTCTGCACAGGTGTGTGGTGGTCAACTGTGCCAGCAGGCTGCACAAGGGTAGGGGATGGGTATACCTTGGCATCAGGCCACATGACAATGGTCTGCATTGTGCCTCAGGCCTGTGGTATCGGCATCTGTCCACACAGGTGGGTACTGCATCCCCCATTTAGTCACCTGCGCGACTGTGTGTGGCCAGTGCTGTGCATCACTTGCCATGTATATGTTCCTTACTCCATGACATGGATGGTATCTGGGATGTGCACACCTCCCACATGGATGTACTCAGTTATACAAACACACAAACACAGATTCACAAACTAACACACACAGTTGGCAGGTCTGGGGTTAGAACACCTACCTAACTACTTTATCACACTACACAGTTACAGGACACACTACAGTGATTATTGGGTTCTGCTTTTCCCAGAGGTGTTTTTCTACATGAGTGACATCAGCAGCCCTGCCAAAGTTGAGTATATGAACCGTACAGAGTGTGAGTAGCCTAAAAAGCATTGCTCTCTAGTCAGTCAGACACGCAAACACACAGTTACCAGGTCTGAGGCTAGAACACTTCTGTAGGGTGCTTTGTCACACTACAGCAGTATGTAGTTACTGGACATGCTATGGAGATTCTTAGGCCTAGATTTTCCAAGAGGTGTATTTCTAGGTAAGTGACATCAGCAGCCTTGCTAAAGCTGACTATATGAACTGTACGGAGCGTGAGTAGCGTAAAAAGCATTGCTCTTTACTCAGTCACACACATACACATCTGCCAGCTCTGGGATTAGAACACCTATCTAACTACTTTATCTAGCACACTACAGCAGTATGTAGTTACAGGGCACGCTACAGAGATGACTGAGCTTTGACTTTCCCAGAGGTGTATTTCTAGATGATTGACATCAGCAGCCCCTGCCAAAGCTGAGTATATGACCTGTACGGAATGTGAGTAGCCTAAAAAGCATTGCTCTTTATTCAGTCAGACTCACACACAGTTGCCAGGTCTGGGGTTAGGACACCTATCAAACTACTTTATCACACTACAGCAGAAGGCAGTTACAGAACATGCTATGGAGATTACTGGGGTCATAGCTTCCCAGGGGTGTATTTCTATGTGAGTGACATCAGCAGCCCTGCCAAAGCTGAGTATATGAACTGTACAGAGTGTGAGTAGCCTACAAAGCATTGCTTTCTACTCAGTCAGACACACACACACAGATCTACACACAAACACTTGCCAGGTCTGGGGTTAGAACACCTACCTAACTACTCTATCACACTACAACAGTACACGCTTATAGGACTCACTATGGAGATTACTGGGCTATGACTTTCCAAGAGGTGTATTTCTAGGTGAGTAACTTCAGCAGCCTTGCCAAAGTTCAGTATAGGAATTGCACGGAGCTTGAGTATCCTAAAAAGCATTGCTCTCTACATAGTCAGAGACAGACAGACAGACACACACACAAACACACTCACACAGTTGCCAAGTGTGGGGTTTGGACTACTACTTAACTGGTTTATCATTACAGCACTACGCAGTTATGAGACATGCCATGGTGATTCCTGAGCTACAGCTCTCACAAAGGTGTATTTCACATTGGATGATCTCAGCAGGCTTGTCATACTACTACTATGGGGTGGGCAGTGTAGGCATGGGCCATAACCCATTCATGTAGGGGTTGACATGCCACATGCGGACACACACGGGGTCATATGTCACAGGTACGTGTATACAGCTACTAGATGACTACTTCCTTGTACAGTCATGTTGCTCAGCTGGCACGAGCACCACATAGTCTGTCATGCTGTCAGATGCTGATGGCTAGTATCTGCAGTGAGTGCATCTGCACCTCATGTGGTTGTGGGCCTTTGGCTGTGTGCTGTGTGGGACAGTCCCAAACAGGTCCTTGTCATGTTGACCCCCTTCCACACATTTATGTCAGTCTACCCTTGGCTTATTATAGTGTGGCGTCCTTACATATATGTCTATATTCCTATCCACTGTGTTTGCAAGGCAGGAGTGGTGCATACTGACATGTGTCTGCACTAAGAGCTGCAACTGTTAGATGCGTTTGGTACACTGCTGTTTGCAGACATGGCCTTCATGTGTTTAAGTGTGTGGGCATGCAGAGTATGACCTTTCAGTATGTTGTTTACTGACATTGCCTTCATTCCTCTGTGTGTGAGCATGCCCAGTATGGCCATCTGTATTGCATGTGTGGAGCATGTCCAGGTTGTTTGTACTGCGTTACTGACCTTTGTGTTGTACACTGACAGGTAGCATGCCGTGTCGATAATTTGGCATGTACTGTTGCTACATTTCTGCATAGGAGGGGGAAACCTGACTGTTTCTACATTTCTACACAGGAGTGGGGGGCACACCTGACTGTTACTATTAGTGTACATAGGATGGGGGGGAACATCTGACACTTCTATGCATTTGCTAGGACCGTACTGGTATGTCGGGTACTCCATTTCAGTCTGTAGTCTTGCCTATCATGCTGGCTAGAGGCATACCTGTGTACTACAGATCCTAGCTTTCACTGCCTACATATTAGTTTCAGACTTCCTAGCCTTCACATCTTCCATCCAACTGCCTGGCCTGCTGTAGTCTGTCTGTGTAGACCTGGGGGGGGGTTACACATAGGGCTCATTCAGAGGCCAGAGTGCAGCATTTGTTTGTGTTTGTCTACACCTATCCTGCTGACTGTAACAGTTATTGTATATGTGACCCCCCCCCAACTGGCATGTGTGAGTCACTTACCTTGTGGGTGTCCCAGTATTGAGGGTGATACTGCAGGGCTGCCTATGTTGGATGCACAGAGTACACTCCCTATACATGGTTGAGCACAAGTAGTGCCATCTTTGGCATCCCTTTTACTGTATGTGCGAGTCGGAGAGAGGTGACATTGCTTTCTACTCAGTCAGACACACACACACACACACAGATCTACACACAAACACTTGCCAGGTCTGGGGTTAGAACACCTACCTAACTACTCTATCACACTACAACAGTACACACTTATAGGACTCACTATGGAGATTACTGGGCTATGGCTGAGTGTTTGTGCATGTGCCTCATTATGGAGTTCTTGTTCGGGTGTGTGTGCATTTCTGATGGGTGTCATCAACCATGGCTCCAGTGCATATGCAGCATCCCCCACTAGTTGACCGTGTGGTATGTCCCCATTGGCAAATCTGTGGTACAACTATATCAGATGCCAGATGTGGGAATTGTGGTAGCTTCCAGGGCAGCCAGCACACACATTCATTATTATGCCCTGGGCATTGCACACAACCTGGCAGTTGATGGAGGGGAAGCCCTTGCGGTTGATTTAGACCCTACCCCTCTCACTGGGTGGTGCTTTGATGCATATGTGCATGCAGTCTATTGCACCCACTACCTCAGGGTATTCTTCTATTTGATGGAAAAGATGCATATTGCTGGCCAAAGCCTCATGGGTGATGGGGAGGTATACGTGCTCACTGACATGTGCTGACATGGCATCCAGGAACTGGTGGAGTAGCCGGGATGCTGATGCCTGTGATATCCCCATCATATCCCCAGTTGGCCTTTTGAAGGTACTTGTAGCTAGTAAACATAGGCCTACACATACCTTGGTATCCACTGGGGTGGGTTCCCCTCTGTTAGTTCTGTGAGAGAGGCATGTTTGGCACAGCTCAACAGTCTGCTGTAGGAGGTCCCTGTCCACCCTATAACGCTCCACTATCTCCAGCTCATGTAGCCCTTGGTAGGTTACCCTGGGTCTGTACACTCTTCTCTGTCTCCTCACTGTGGGTTGCTTGGCAGCATTCACATCCTCACCACCCTCAGCCCCTTGCACATGCTAGTTTATGATAGCAAAAGCAGCCCCTAGCATTATTTCTCTTGCTTTCATTTTCTACAATTTCCCCGTTTGTATACACCAGTGGTGCAGAGTTACTGGAAATAAAAAGGGGGAAAGGTGTTTGCATAGTTTATAGTGGTGCGCTGTGCTGGGCTGCTGCCTGTGTGATTGGCTGTGTCTGATACATTTCACCTGTCAGCTCAGCTAGTTCTCCTTGGTTACCTTCCTACTGCTGTTTTCCCTTCCCATTGCCTCCCTGTTTAAGCTCAAATGTGCACAGAGCTGCTATTTCCTGGTTTAACTTCCTTTTTCTTCCTGTGCTTACACTTTGTCAGGAGTGCTTGGCAGCTTGGACACACCTCTAGCTTAGCTGTGCTAAGCTAGGAGCAGTCCCGAGCCACAGGGCTCCAATCCACTTACAGTATTCCTGACACCCCTCCATGATGTCACCTATCCCCAAGTCTTGCACCAAGCTATTTCTACTCTTACACTCTTGGGACCTGCCTCACACCCTGGGTAAATCTAGGACTCACTATCCTTCCCCTCATTTGCATAGGATTACCTGCTAATGCATAGTTGCATGTCCCATACTGAGCCTCCCCCCTTAGCAACCATTACTCACTGGCCAGGTTGTCTTATGCCTGCCATTGACTTGCATGGCTGAATACTGCTTTTAGTTAGACTGCTTATTTTAGGTTTGTTTTATTGCCCCCCCCATCCCATTTGCATGCCACTGCCCTAGGCTTAAACAGGCAAGATCGGCAACAAAAAAATAAAAGTTTTTTTTTTATTATTTTTTACACATTTTGCAATGCCAATGGCCTTCTACTTGCCTTCACTGATATGCATCCTTTATTTGGTGCTGTCATTGCTCTGTTTTGTAGTTTGCAGAAACGTACTTGGTTACTAACCGAGTACATTTCTGCAGATTGCACTCATCCTGCACTGACAGCTGCCTGCTTCCTGGATCACAAATTACCCTCATTTGCATAGTTTTCACCTGAAAATAAGGGTAATTTGCATACAGGGGCTCAGTTCATGCAGGATTAGCCAACAGAGCTCACGTGCACGTCCCGGGAGCTCGTTCCTGGATCGCACGTCAGCCATATTGCCGAAAATAGCTCTTAAACTATTCCTGCATGCTATAACGGGCTTCATAAATCCAGGGGATTTTTAAGCATTTTGGAGGGGGCAGTTCGTTTATGATGCAATTCATGAATATTTATGAATATTTCTGAGTATTTATGAGTATTTATGAGGCTGATGTCATTAATCATGTGTTTGATGATGCTATTTAAATGTGGCAGTTAGTAATGGCACTGTCTGATGAAGTTTTGGAATTATACAAGACGAAGGTGCTCACTATTTAGTTAATAAAACAGATTTTGCCTGTTTGCTCATATTTGTTGTTTGTTGGATTTTTACAGTGTTTGTGAGTTTTCTTTTGTTGGTTTATTTATTTATTTATGTGTTTATTTATTTATTGACATTTGTTAATTGGGTTAGTCCAGCTGGGCTTTTGGCCCATTTTCAGTGGAGTCCCGAGGATAAAAGCTCCAAGTACAGACAGTTATACCAAAAGACAATAATATTTGCAATAGCATCTGATAAGAAATTGGGTTCTACAATATCATAACAGTACAAAGCATAGTCAGCACACACAATATATATGATCAGCCCTATGTTCATCAGAGTTGCATGAGTTTAATCGATCAGATATAAATATATACATCAGAAAGAGGTATTCATCAGTACAGATCAGTACAGGGATTGCTATTTTTCAAGAGGGGAAGTTGCTGAGCTGGGGTTAATCGAAAGTGGAGCTGGAGAGGTCAAGTTGGAGCTTTACAAGAACAGATTTTGGAACCTAGTAAGAGTAATTTGAGTTTTTCTTTAAAGTGGGTTGGGTCATTGGTGGAGCATATGTCTCTAGGAAGATTTTTCCAAGTTTGGGCTATGGAGCACTTATATAAGAGTTTGCCTACTGACTTTTTTGGTTGGTAGGTCTGTAATAAGAGAAGGAGTATAGGTCGAAATGAAGGAAGAGAGAGCAGGACAGGATGCTGGTTTGTTGAGAATAGTGTGTTGCATTTGAAGTTATGTTAGCAGCAATTGGTGGGGGAATTCCAGCCAGTTTAGGGATGTAAGGGCTAGGCAGTGATGTGTATTATATGGAGAGTCTATAATGAATCAAGCAATTTTATGGTAAGTTTGTTGGAGTTTGTTTAATGTTGTGGTTTGAAAGTTGATGAAAACTGGGGCAGCATAGAGAAGGGAGGGGAGGCGGAGAACTTGAGCAAGGGAGAGTCTGGCATTTGAAGTTAGGAATTTTTTGTTATGATACAGTATACCTAATTTCTTGTTTGTCTTTTGTATAGATTGGAGAAGGTGCATATTAAATATGAGTTCATCATCAATGATGACTCCAAGAAGTTTAGAGTGGGCATCAGGCTGTGTTGTTTGAGGAAGTGATAGAGAAGGAGGATTTGTGGTGGGAAAGTGAGTGGGGGAGAAATAGTAAGAGTTTTGTCTTTTTAGGGTTGAGGATGAGTAGGTTATCAGTTAAACACTGTTCGGTAGATAAAAAGGTTTGCTGAGTTAAGGTATGAAGCTCAGAGATGTTATTGGAGATGGAGATGAGGGTCGAATCATCGACATATTTGATGAGGGAGGATAGTTTACGGGATGTGTGAAGGTTGTTGGTGAAGATATTAAATAGGAGGAGTCCCAGGATGGAGCCGGTACTCCTGTAGGGACAGGTAAGAATGGTGAGGAGGAAGAGAGCCATTTATCAGATTGCTGTCTACTAGTTAAGTAACTTGAGAACCATGGTTTAAAATGTGATTTTAACATTTCAAGTATGCCTAACAATTGCAAGGTTGAGAAGGGCTTGCCATACAAGTGCAATCTTCTTGTTGTTGAACCAAATGACAGCATGTTTTATTGTAGGGTTGTTTTGAGGAAATGACTGAGATGGAAGGCAAAATGACTGTATGTGAATCTTGGTAAGGGATGTTATGTCAGGGGAGGAAGGATGCACTCATAAAGGGATATGAATAAGCACACAATTAAAATGCTAAGTATCAAAGTCTAGACCACTGTTGTCCAGGAAAAGCAATAAAATTCTTGAACTGCACCATCATAATCACTATATCATAAAACTAGTAGAATTAGGGTCTTTGGCGAAATCTCTTACACAGAAGAAAATAATCTATTTTGTTTTATTTATTACTTCTATTATTGCATATTTTCTTTTTCTGAAATTGTACTTTCATCTTTATTTTTTCCAGCTTTTGTTTAGGATGTATTACAACTATAGCTGAATAACCAAAATGACTAGAAAATATACCAATTAAACAATTCCTGGAAATTTCTTTCACAAAAAACAACTGTTTTCATTTCATTGATCATAGAACAGGAACCATGGTTAGTTTTTATTTATATAGTATT
This sequence comes from Protopterus annectens, assembly GCF_019279795.1. NCBI lineage: Eukaryota > Metazoa > Chordata > Ceratodontiformes > Protopteridae > Protopterus > Protopterus annectens. Next base: position 684,926,062 of record NC_056731.1, read on the forward strand.
TGGTTCTTTACTTTTACTTTGATGACCTGGGTGACTTGTTGAGCTGCATACATTTTTAGCAGAGGCCCGAAGATGAAAAGGCTAAACAACATGCACATAAATACAAACTTCAAAATAAAATGGTTAACATATTGTATTGTTTTGGTGCATAATGGCTGTTGTGTATAAGACGTGTGTTTATATTTTCAAGATTAGTAGCAGACTAAGAACGTTTAGTGACCAAGAAGTACACTGGTATTTTACCTTTGGTGTTTAATAATCCCAGCTTATTAAGCTTACATATGTATTATACATGTCATCCATTTCTGCAGTTTTAAATATTGGATTTTTTAAAATTGCTATAGTGAAGCCTGCTGGGTATTTGAATTATCTAACACACAAGAAAAACAAACAACACAAATGAAAGACTGTGAACATAAGGAATCAAGGCATTACATTCAAAACCCTTTGATCTTTCATCATATCCCTCCTGTGCAAGCCAAAGCCATGTTTCCCCTCTGCAGACATTCTTCCTAACAAATTCCTAAAAATGGCTGCTGACTCAATTTCCTACCCAGTCTCAATAATATTTAATAGATCCATCAATGAGGCTTATGTCCCCTCCCTGTGGAAAAAAATCCTTCATCCTTCCTCTCCACAATTGCTATTCTTTCACCACTATCAAAAATTCTAGAAATATATATCTATAAACAGCTTCTTCAATACCTATTTGACAATAATCTTCTCTTTCCCACCCAAAATGGATTCAGACCAGCCCACAGCACTATCACTGCTCTGCTATCCTTTACTGATGCTGTCAACAAAGCTTGTGACTCAGGAAACGTTGTCTCTTCTCTGTTCTTAGATCTAGCCAAAGGCTTTTATATTGTCTTCTACCCCCAACCCTTATCCCAATGATCTCTTCTGGGTTTAACCAAAACATCCTTACAATGATTTACTAGGTATCTCTAACAGATATCAATCTGCCAAATGGAACTCTGACTTCTCCTTACTTATCTGTTAGCACTGAGGTACCCCAAGGCTCAATACTAGGTCCAATTCTCTTCAACATTTTTATTAACCACCTTAATACTGCCACCAAACAAGCCACTCTATTTCAATATGATGATGACTCAACATTAATCTGCCCTGCCAGGACTCTCTCTTATCTATAGAGTTTAACTCAAGAAGCATTCAGTTCCACTGAGAATTGACTTGCCAACAACCATTTACTACTTAACCCCCAAAAACCTACACTTCTCTATTTTTACCAAAACAATTTTCTCCAGTCACGTCTAACTTTGCTATTACTTCTCTAAACAATACTTCAATCAATGTGGTTTCCCATACAAAACTGTTAGGTGTTACTACTGACAACAATCTTAAGTTTGATCTACATATCAGCAAGAACAGAAAAAAAACTGTTCAACAAATGTATAGGGTTAAGAAATTCATCTTTAACTCCACAAGACTAACCTTTGTCACCACCTATCGTTTACCATCTCTTCTATCGCTTCATCTATTTTAACCAATCTTCACTCTTCCCTTATAGCAAAACTTAGTCAATGTTATAATAAAATAGCTAAATTTGTCACAGGGCAGACCCACTACTCTCACCAATGCACTACTCTCAGGTCCCTAAATTGGCTCAAACTACTCCACATTCTCACTTCTGATCAGCTAACATTAGCTTACAAAATACTGTACAACTCTTCATCATCACAAGCTACATCATCACTACTTCAACACTATATTCCATCTCATGGCCTAGTATCACAAGTATCTACTACCTATTTACAAACCTCAAAGATCTAACAAGGTTAGTCTGTACTCTCACTGTGTTGCCAAATCATGGAATAGCATTCCAGAAGCAATCAGGCTAATACCCCACTACTATTCCTTCAAGTCTAGGCTGAAGGAACATCTAACCAATAACTGGATCTGCCCATGCTCCCTGCCATCTTAGTTCTCTTTTCTATTCCCTTCTTCCCCGCTCTTAATAGACATTTTCTTGATATTTTCTACTTCCCTTCCTGCATTACGTACTTTCCAGCCTCACCTCTCTTTAATTCATTAACCTTCTAATGTCCTTTCTTTATATTCTTACACTAACCTTTATCTATCCCAGAATTTATTACTGAAATTTACTACCTAATTCTCCTGCCAGAAAGAGTATATGGCTTTTACAACCTATTACGTATTCTGTTATATATTTTTTATGTATCATTATGTAACATGTTTATTAGGAACTCTCTTCTATCATGTATGTAATGTATAGTCAACTTTATTGCTTGCCTTATATTTTGCTTATTTCATAAATTGTACTACTTTGTTATTGTCTTAATATTTGTAACCATTGTTCGATTTTTTTTTAATTCTGTTTAATGTGAACTGTGGAGCTTTACTCCCTAGGTCTCTGCTGAAAATGGGCTCATAACCAGTCAGACTTTCTCCGTAAACAAACATCAAATAAAATAAAATAAATATGAAATATAACATTATCATTCCTCCTTTACTGTTATCCCAAAGCATTCTACATTAAAATTGAATAGAAATGATAATTAGGTGACTCCTCCACAAAAAAAAAAAAAAAAAAAAAAAACACCACGGAGATGGCAAGTGTATAAAATCATAATACGGGTTGCAATCATATCCTGATATTTAATCATTCTGATTAATTTGCTTGCTCCACTGTGATCTACAACAGGTTCTTAGTAATTTTGGAAAATAATCCAGTAAATGTTATAGGCAGTTCTTAGGTTCATAGGTTCATAGATGTTTACTAAGCTAATGACCACAAGGGCCTTTTTAAGCCTAGCTATGCATCCCAGTTGTATTCTAATATGTTTAGATAAAGAACATTCTCTAATGTGACAGAATTTGAGGTATTCCCTTACTTATACTCTAGGCATTCTTATGCTATCACAAGAAATTATGTTTACCACCCGGTGGTATGTGTGCTTAGCAGTTGCTTATTTGACATTAAAGTAATAACTCTTTAATGATCGATCACTAACAGTGAAATCTCCTAAATCTATCATGGTTATGGCGGGATCATAACAATATAATCTAATATGAATTATGTTATCTATTTAAGGAAAAGACTAGGAAGACATCCCAGCATCAAAAGAAATTGTTAATGCCTTTCAGCGATACTAACAGTTGTATCTTTGAATTAACCTGCGACCCAGGGAGAGAACAGAAGAGCTAAAACTTACTCCATGTGCCAAAAGGCTGTGCAACAAGCAGCTGCTGCAGATGTCATCTGCTTTATGACATCAGTAGAATGACAATATGGCAAGTTAAATGGTCCAAATGGAGAAATGATAAAACCAGAAAGAAAAGGAGAGAAATATTGCTGGAAATAAATTCAGCCTCATGTCTTGGTTCATAGGTCCATAGGTTCATAGGTAGGTACTAGGCTATTGGCCCTAGGGCCTATATAAGCCTAGCCAAAAGGGTACCCTGGCTTTCGCCACCCAAGAAAATTATTTTCCTATACCCCTGTTGAGCAGAACCACAGAGGTGATCCTCGGGGTGAATTTCCTATTTCCCATCCAATCATCAAGATTTTTCTTGAAGAGTGCTAATGAGGAGATTTGTTTAATATAGATAGGTAGTTTGTTCCAGAGTATGGGAAGTCTCTAGGACAGGAATCTATCCCTCCAGCATGTTCTGTTTATTGTGGTGACAAGGTTTAGGTCCCTAGAGCATGCAGCTCGGAGGGTTTGGGATTTCTTTAAGTGGAGCATGTCCAACAGTTCTGGGTTTGACATAGCTTTGTATGTTAGGCAGAGATCGCCTCTGAGTAGGCGATATGCGATGGAGTTTTTTGAGACGGTCTGCATAGGGCACCTGTTTGAGGCCGGTAATCCTCTTTTTGAGGTATTTCTGTGGCCTTTACAGTTGTTGTAGATGTCTTGTGAGGTACATACCAAAAGGGGTATTGTACTCTATAATGGGTCTAATGAGTGACGAATAGAGGGGAACAATGACCTCTTTTTTCCTGGATGAGAAATCTTTTGTGATGAGGTGTGCCACATAGAATGATTTCCTGACTACTGTGGCAATGTGATTATCAAAGGAGAGAGTGCTGTCCACCTGTGTCCCAAAGTCTCTTATTACACTTTCAGTGTTAAGTAGACTACCACCTATGTGGTAGTTCATGGGTACAGAGTTTTTTACCAAAGGGGATGACGATGCACTTTTTGGCATTGAGCTTGAGGCCATGGCTTTGACACCAGGCATCTCTCTCAGTGAAGCCCTTTTGTAGGATGTCCACATCATTAGGAGTTTCGATTATGGCTCCTAGTTTGCAGTCATCTGTGAACTTCATTAGGCAAAGACCTTCTGTGTTAGCCTGTACTTCAGAGAAGTAGATACCAAACAGGAGAGGACCCAGGACTGAACCCCGTGGTACTCCATTTGTCGTAGGTCTGAGGTCATATTTGGAGTCTGCTAGTTTCACAGTGTAGGTTCTGTCAGTGAGCCATTTAGCAATCCATCTTGTGACATAGTGATTTATACCTAGTTTAGTGAGTTTATCTATAATTCTAGAGTGGGAGATGGTCTAAAAAGCCTTGGCGAAACCTAGGTAGGCTGTGTGAACCACCTTACCCTCATCTACGGCTTTGGTGACTGCTTCAAAGAAGTCTATCAGGTTTAGGAGACATGATCTGCCTTTTACAATCCCAAACTGGGTGGGGTCCAGAGTTTGGATATTACCAATGTCTTTGTTTATAAGTTCCATGATGATACATCCCATGGCCTTGCAGACCAGGCTCATCAGGCTAATGGGGCAGTAGTTCCTGGGGTCCGTGGTGGCTCTCCCTTTGTGGAGTGGGATAACCATCACTGTGCGTCATTCAGTGGGCACAAAGCCTGAGGTGAGGCTATGATTGAACATGGTGCTTGGTGAGTACATTCATGTGGTGGACCTTGTTTTTACAAAATCTCACCAAGATGACACTGATATATGGTCTGTATTTTATATAGCATATATCATGGACAGAAGTAGGTTACAAAATAAAAAAGGCAGCTGGGTGCACAAGTCCCAGGGTAAAAAAGTGCCCAATCCTGGTATGCGCACTCGTGCCAGTAGTAGAAAAAAATGTCAGCTTAGTATCCTCAAGACACAAAAACATTCCTACAATGGGTTTAGGCCTGGCTCAGGGGGAGGATGCCCCCCCCCAATCACTGTAGAAGGAAGTAGTAGTTCATTAAAACCACAAAAACTGGGTTGTTGAGGATAATGAAGAAATTATGGGGGGGGGGGGGTCAATAAAGCCTACATGAAAATTTTGACGTGTTCATTGCTGTGCAATGTGCACATGGCTGCGAAAAGTTTTAGATTCAGTAAACTGCATGTAGCGGAGCTCACTCAGTCACAAACACGGAAACTTTTATGGCATGCAAATTACAGTAAAAGTAGTTGAATTGTATACTAATGAAGGAAATCAATACAGTGGAGTGATTCAACAAGCTGTGAATTATCCATGTAGACTCTGTGCTCATGTTGACCATGTATGCGAAAGTTTTCTGACTACAGCCATGCAAATTAGTCTACACAGAAACTGGAGCAAGTAATTGTCCATACAGTTCTACAGAACAGACCCTAACATGTAATCCCACACACATTATGACATTCCCAGACATGTTGGATGCTAGAAAATTATACTAAAAATATCAACAATTCCTTATTAAATGCCATGACATAAGTGCAACTTTGCACTGCCACCCCCAAATGAACAATGTAATCGTAACTAATGTAGACAGCTAAAAGTGTAAATCCTATGAAACATAGTATCCCAAACGTGAATTCCTCTGTGCAGATATATACACCTGAGTAATACCCTCCCTTGAGTGTACAGCATTACCAACCATGTAGATTTAGGAGTGACAACATGGTGAAGATGTAAATGAGGTTGAACTCATTAGAATTGCTTAATCCCAAAAACTTGTAACCATGTAGGGATGTTCACTTTGTGTAGGCACTTCCACAGTGTTCGTGTTGAATGCATGGCAACAGTGAATGATAACATCACAGAGTGTGGCAGGTTACACTTACAGAGGTGTACATATAGGTCTGTGAAGTGCAAAAGTGTATGTAAGCAGATTCATTAAAGTTGAAGATGTTTTTTATATCTGCTAATTACAGCCTAAGCAGGAGATTTCAATATGGTGGAGCTATTCAACAAGCTATAAAGCATCCATGTAGATTACATTCTGTTTTTCCTGCAAGCTTCCATAAAATGGGAGTAGACACAAGGAAATTCTAGGCCTGAAATAAAATTGTCTCAACTGCCGCATTTGCAAGGTTGTCCCTGATCCTAGAATGTATTCTGTAATAATATTATGTATCTGTTATCTATCTTTATATATCTTAGCTTAGTGCAGTAATGAAGTAAATAGTGGTGGATTTTTACAGAATGTACCTTAACATGTGACAGCAGATACTTATTTTACTCATATGTATCTATTAATATGGTTTTCTTTCTTATTCCTCTCCTTTTTATTGCCCTTTTTGCATGATGCACTCAGAATCCAGTCTCGTTTGAATTGACGATTACACCTGACACCCCCTCAAGAGCAGAAAGGATGAAATATTTCTCCAAAGAAAACTATAGCCTCCTAAACGGTGCCATAAATAGTTGAAAACCCCCTGCTACCACTTTCAACAATGACTGCTATACAGAGGTGTACACAAATGACCATTATAAACACCTATCCAAATGTATAGAGTTGGCTGAATGTGAACGGATCAAAACAAGGTCCTCACAGAAAACTAAGCCACCCTTGTGGGCATCAAGCATTAATAGGTTATACAACAAATGGAAGAAAGTAATGTCTAAAAACAAGAGGGAACTGACTCAGCAAAGGAAGGACACTGTCCACAAATTGAACAAGCAAATTAGTTATCTTGTAAAGTCCTCTAATGCCAAATACGAAGCTAAGCTAGCATCCCCAGCTAAAGATAATCAGGAGGCATTTTTAGCTACGTCAGAAATCTAAAAGGGAAGGGCCAACTTTGTGCTGAACTAGCAGTGGACAGTATCACTCATACTGACCCTGAGGACATTGCCAACCTGCTAGCAGACAAATTTGGGGAAAACTTCACCTCCCTCCTTCCCATCAGGCATAAACCAAAGCATACCATTTCACCAGTCCTCTACCTAGTATCTCCAAAGAGCAGGTCATAACTGCACTCTCCATGGCCAAAAACACAGCCTCTATGGGACTGGATAACATCCCAAGCTGCCTACTAAATGGTCTGAAACAGGACCTAGTGGAATCATTTGGCACTACCTTCAACCACAGTGTAAGTACTGGCTTTGTATCAGCAGAGTGGAACACAGCAACATTAATTCCCTTGCAGAAAAAGTGGCCTGTCAACCGACCCTGGCAACTATAGACCCATAAGCCTAACCAGCCTTATCTGTCAGGCCATGGAGAGAATAATCATGGACCTGATCAACAAAGACATAGATGACTTGCAAACTCTTGACCCAACACAATTTAACTTTGTTAAGGGTAAATCATGCTTATTAAACCTGGTGGACTTCTTTGTGTATGTCACTAAAGCCCCAGATGAAGGTAAAACACTACATACAACCTATCATGACTTATGCAAGTCTTTTGACCGAATCATCCACTCAGGCATCATTGAAAAACTCACACAGCTGAGAATTAACCCATATATCACTAGATGAGTAGCCAACAGGATCACCGATAGAACACATGCAAAGTTGGGGATTCCACCTCTAGCAGTAGACTAATTACCACTGGTGTACCAAAAGGATCTGTGTTGGGCACCCTTAGTGTTTGAAATTTATTTCTCAGAAGTGCAGGGGAAAAGAGATGGCCTGTGGTTTACCATGTCACCAATGACTGCAAACTGGGAGCAATCATGGAGTCCCCCAACAATGATGACATTCTACAAAAAGGGCTTACACAGACAAATGATTGTTGCCAAAGCAATGGAGTCAAAATAAATGCAAAATAATGCATTATCACCCCCTTCAGCAAAGGGGAAGTCCCTGCACATTACAATTAACACTAACCCCCCCCCCCAGCTGAAACCTGTGGTAAGGGATTTGGGAACACAGGTTGTTAGCAGCATTGATTTCAATCACCATTTGTCCAGAGTGGTAAGGAAGGCCTTCTCTGTTGCACATCTCATAAGTAAGGGCATCACATCAAGAACTAAGGATGTTACAACTCCCCTGTACTCATCTCTAATCAGACCACTAATAGAGTACAACACTCCCTTCTGTATGTACCTTACCAGACACCTACAGCAGCTGGAGAGACCTCAGAGGTTTCACATCAAGACAATTTAGGGCCTGCAACACATGACCTCCATGAACAGACTGAAGTCCCTGCCACTGTACTCTGTATCTTATAGGCTGCTGAAAGGTGACATGTGCCTGGACTACAGAGCAGTCTCAGACCCTACCCTAATGGAAATGCTGCACATCCACAGGTCACATGGGACGAGACTTATTCACTCTAGGTATCTTAACCTAGCCTGCAACAGTAACAGGACATATTGTAGAGACTGATATGTCTCCCAGAGATTGCTACTCCTCGGGAATAAACTCCCAAGTCACGTAAAAAAGATCTCCTCAATGAACCTATTTAAGGATAACTTAGATAATTGGATGGGAGACCATAAATTTACCATGGGTATGTTACCCAAGTCCCTCTTGGGTAAGGGCAATTGGTGCTGATCATACACTTGTGCTGGAAGTATAGACCATGCAAATGTGTCAATAAGAGAACAATGACAACTGTTTATGCTCCTGCTCCTCACCCAAGGTGGAACCTGTTTCTCCCCTTCTCATCCTCTCTCTTCCTGTTCTTCACTTTCACTATATCTCTATGCTTACTGAATAACTTACTTAATCTCATCCTCACCCTCTCTCCTCCTACTCTTCAATTTCACTATAGCTTAATTTGCTTACTGATCCTATGTGATTATAAGTATAACAACATTAAGCATAACAGTTTACAGTACCAAACAGGCATCTCTGTGACACTACTCCATTGTATATTAAGCCATTGTATCTCTGAGACACTATTCCACTATATGATTTTTTGTTACTAAGTATAACTGCCAAAATGTGTTACTACGTGATCCTGTAAGTTTTGTTACAAATTTGAACTGTGGTAATATGTGTTACTATGTAATTTAATGCTACCATTTCTCTGATTGTTTCATTATTGTTTAAAATACTGACTGTTATGCTGTTATTATGTGGAGCTTTTCTCCCCAGGCCTCCTCTGAAAATGAGCAACTTGTCCAGCCGGACTTCCCTGGTAAACAAATGTTAAATAAATAAATAAATAAATACATAAATAAACATGGCTAGGCTTATAAAGGGCCTAGGAAACCCACAGGAAACCAGTGTGCATGTTCATTTGAAGCTAGACAGCAAGGAAAGGAACAGGAAACTGTGGAAACTCTGATGCAGTCAATGTTGAGGAGTGATAGGCCAGTGAGTTCCCATATGACAAAGCAAGAGACAGCACAGGATGAAATTGAAGAGAATATGCCACAGGAGGATGCTATAGAGCTTTCTATAGAATGCATGCAGGAAACGGAAAACAAGGGATGTGCCCTCAGTATAGAAGAAATTGAGTTAAGAGAAGACTTGCTTGATTTAATAGACAAAGACTGATCTATCAAGACCACTGAGAGAAATAGACTGCAGAAGGTTAATAAAACCCCAAAAGTCAGAAGCTTGATAAAACAAATGAACACAGTAATTAGGGCTGTCTATAGAGATCCATGCGATATAACAGAGGTAAACAGAATATATTACTGTGCTGCTAAATTAATAATTGATAAAGTTCTACCACAGGAACACAGGGTAGCGAGGGAAAAGAGGGGGCAAAAGCGAATACCATCATGAAAATATCGAATAGAGAAAACTATAAAGCAGCTAAGACAAGAAGTGTCATTGTTAGAAGATTATAGAAGAGGGAATAGATCAGCAAAAATACTAAGAAAGATAGATGCGATAAAAGCAATATGCAGTATTAGAACAGACCAGGATCTATTATGCACTTTTGGAGATAATAAACTAAAAATTTCAAAACAGGTGGAAAGACTTAGAAGACACGAAGATAAATATAAGGGAAAAGCACAAAATAAGAAATTTATTGATGACCCAAAAAAGTTTTATTGAGAATTGGGAAATAAGGTAAAAGGAATTGAAAGACCTCCAAAAAAAAGAGAAAGAAGATACATTTTGGAGAAGTATATATAAAGAACCTGTGCAACATAACAAAGATGCTAAATGGATAGAAGAAGTAAAAGAAAGACTAAGAAGTTTAAAGGTACAAGATATGAAATGGGATGAAATAACAGCCAGAGAGATTGAAACAAAGTTGAGGAAAAGCCTCTAACTGGAAAACCACAGGCCCAGATGCAGTACCTAACTTTTGGCTTAAAGTATTAACTTCTTTGCACAAGGATTTAGCCATGAGTAAGAACTATTTATATGTGCACCCCGAACACACACCACACTGGTTAACAGCAGGAAAACAATGCTCTTACTTAAGAGTGAAACCACAAGCTACCCTAAAAATTATAGACTAATAACTTGTCTTCCAACGACGTATAAACTACACATGGGAATTGACCCCAACAGAGTTTATGGTCATTTAGAAGAATGCTCAATTATGGCAGTAGAACAAAAAGGCAATAAAAGAAAGTCATGTGGAACAAAGAATCATTTGGTGTTAAACAAAGTTATAGTGGAGAACTGTAAAAACTTTGCAGACCACTTTGCAATTAAGTCATGATAAAGGACAGATTATTATCCCAGGGATAAAATTTCAAAAGGGGATATTACAGGGTGATTCTTTGTCACCGTTGCTATTTTGCCTTGCCATTAATCCATTAAGCTGTTTACTTAACAGCTTAGGTCATGGCTACAATCTGGCTCCTAGAAAACCACAAAGCCTAATGACTTCTCATCTTCTCTTTGTCGATGATTTAAAACTGTATAGCTCATCAGGTGAGGAACTGAAAGCACAGCTGCAGGCTGTCAAAACTTTTCAGATGATATTGGAATGTCACTTGGTCTTGATAAATGTGTAAAAGTAACCTTTAAAAAAGAAAACTGCAGCACCAGGAAAACATCAGTTTGGGACAAGAATGTGATATAAAATAACATGAGCAAGAGGGAGTGTATAAATACTTGGGAATTAATGAAGGATCAGCAATAAAACATGAACAAATGTGAATAAAACTCAGTAAGGAGTACTTTAGAAGACTTAAATTAATCCTGAAAACAGCATTAACATCTAGGAAAAAGATCCAAGCTATAAATCAATTTGCTCTTCCTGTCCTAACTTATAGTTTTGGCATGATTGACTGGCCCCAAAAAGTGTTGGATAGACTGGATAATAAAACAAGAAGGATGCTTCATGCTCACCAAATGATTTATATATACCAAGATTATATATTCCCCATTTCGAAAGCGGGATGGGCCTCATTGAAATTGATCACATGTATAGATCTGCAATTGTGGGACTCCACACATATCTACTGACCTCACAAGATCCAAATGTAGTGCAAGTTTTGAAATATGAGGAGAATTAATCTAAGATGATGTCTGCTTAATTTAGCAGAAGCATATAGGTTCATATGTTCATAGGCAGGTACTAGGCTATCGGCCCTAGGGCCTATACAAGTCTATCCATAACGATTCCCTGGCTATTGCTTCCCACAAATATTTACTTTCCATCATCAAGCAGGAATGGAAGTCAAACCAGAAATAGATAAAAAACAGGCAGCAATTGAATGTGCTAAAAAACAAAAGAAAGAATATAAGGTGAAGGATCAGATGAGAAGGCAAGAAATGTGGAAAAAACATAAATATAGTTGCAAGTACAGAAAACTTCTGGAAGAACCTCATGTTGATCAAGACTTGAACACAGGAATGGTTAAGGAGAGGTGAATTCACATCAAGAAATGAAAGGTTAATATTGGCAGCCCAAGATAGTGGGCTACGTACACACTGGTTTACAAAGTCCATTGAACATGTGTGAGAAAGAGACATATGTAGGTTTTGTAAAACCAAATTGGAAACAGTCACATACCTTGTTGCTGGTTGCATTGCACTATAGGCAGAGAGACTGTATAATGAAAGGCATAATAATGTGGCAAGATTGCTACACTGGTGATTGTGCAAACATTATGGTATTAAAGTGGCTGAAAAACACTGGAAACATGAGCCACAAAGAATCATAGAAAATAATGAAGTTTGTATCACATGGGATCATACAATACCAACAGTTCAAAAAACAGATGCTAGAAAACTGGATATAGTGGTCCAAGAAAAGAAGACAAAAGTAGCATTGATCATTGAAATTGCCACACCAAGTGACTAAGGTGTCTTGCGTACAGAGAGACACAAAGTCATAAAATACCTTGATCTGCAGGCAGAAGCGAGAGCCATGTGGAAGTAAGATACCCAGACATTTCCAATAGTAGTAGGAGCAACTGGTCTCATAAAAAAAGAATTTACAATAGTATTTGGATATGTTACCAGTTCATGTAACACCGTACGAACTGCAGAAGGAGTCATTACTGGACACATTGCGGGTGCTGTGAAGAGCACTTTTGGCTAACATCAAAGAGTGAAACAATACTAATTTCATGATCTTTAATTGTACTTTGACTTAGGAATGGGGTCCATTCCTGTCATGGCATTAGAAACCCAAAAGACTTGGAGAAATTAAAAAGGGCCTAGGGCCAATAGCCTAGTAAACTCCTATGAACCTAAGGTGACATCTGCCTGTGCTCCAGGCCAGTGTCTGATCCTGCTCTTGTTGGCTGGCTGCATATGCAATAATGAGATATAGCTGATTACATCAGCATTGTCTGTTGAGGATATGGTGGTACATCAGCAATGACTATTGACCATATAGTGATAACAGTGTCCCACATGCTGGTGTAGAAGGATCTCTGTAATGTCACCTAACAGCTGAAACACACACACACACACACACACACTCACACACACACACATACACACACACACACACACACACACACACACACACACACACACACACACACACACACACACACACACACACTCACACACACTTGACTGTAGTGAGAATAGAACTCCTACCTAAGTACACAGACTACAAAACACAGTAACATATGCAAGCACCACAACGGAAGTCTGACTTTTACATGTCTGCAGGTTAACTTATAGTGGATGACACCAGCAAGCCATGTAGGAGATAAGACGTTGGGAGGGCTGCATGAAATGGATGTGTAGGCTTATGCAAGTATCAAAAAACTACCAAGCTATACCACTGGAGAAGTAATTGTAGAAGAGTATGTCTACTCTGCTGAAGAGTAACACACACACACACACACACACACACACACACACACACACACACACACACACACACACACACACACTGTTGACTGCAGTGAGAATAGAACCCCTACTTATCAAAGGTACATGTACTATAGCACACAGTATTATACTCAAGCACCATATTACACATCTGACTTTTATATGTCTGCAGGTCGACTTATAGTGGATGACATCAGCAGTGCAAGTCATTGAGGAGAAGGTGGGAGGCCTGCCTGAAATGGATGTGTAGGTAGGTGAAGGTATCAAAATACTGGCAAGCCATGCTACTGGAGAAGTAACTGTAGGACAGCACATCTACTCTGTTGTGTAGAGATACACCAAATTGACTGGAGGGGAAAACAGAACCCCTATCTATTTAAGTGCACAGAGTACAGAACACAGTACTCTATGCAAGCGCCACAACACAAGTCTGATTTTTACATATCTGCAGGTCAACTTATTGTGGATGACATCAGCAGTGCATGTTGGAGAGAAGACAATGGGGGGGCCTACCTGATATGAATGCAATGGATGACAGATGCAAGTATCAAAATACTGTCAATTTATGGGACTGGGGCAGTAACTGCAGAATACAAACTTGCTCTTCTGGCTGGACACACACACACACACACACACACACACACACACACACACACACACACACACGCAGTTGACTGTAGTGAGAACAAAAGTTGGGTAGGTAAGGAAGCAATTGCAGACAGACAAGACAAACAAGACAAGATACAGAGACCTATGCTATTTCATAATTGCATGCTTATAATGATTCTAGAAGTCTGCTGTATGCCTTGTGCTGTAAATTATTCCATCATTCTGGAATATAATTTTCATAAGTGACATCACCATTTGCATTTTTTATTTACAATTGTTTGCTCTTGTTCCTCACTATGACCATTCAGCCCCCATCAACTTTAGTTCAATCATTATTATTGACCTACTGAGAGGGAAGAGAAAACCAGGTATTTCAGCTATAATCATCTGGAAGTTTGGAGTTATTCTGGCATGTTCCTAACACTAGAGAGCATGATAAAATGCTAAAGGTACTATTAGTTAGGATTTCCAGCTGGCCTGCCTGCACAGTCCTTAAGGGACTTATATTCCCTGAATCACAATTGTGAAAACCACAAACTAAGGCCTTCCCCCAGGTGTAACTCCAATAATGCGGCTCCAGGAACCTCCTCAGCCTGGACTCTAAAAATCTGTACTTGGTGAACCTTCCACATCCTCTTAGGTCACATCCACCAGCATTAGAACAGTAAATCAAACCAAATGGGGCACATTAAGTGCTAAAACCTCTATATTACAGATCCAAAACATTATTTGCATTTCTCGTAAAAGGGGATATTGAGCATACAGGAAATCATACTATGACAATTGTTTAGGAGTCAGAAAGCAAATGAAATTATAAAGGAGTTTGTGAGTGAAGAAGAGGGTGGAATACTTTAATTTAAGTTCAAGATAACTAGCTTCTTTAAGGAATAAGCAGTGATAATCCCTAAATGTATACTAGTAATGAATCTAGTTATAGTGATTCCTTGTGCACCGAGGTCTGGTATTCATATAAGAGCATAGTTATCAATAGGCTTTGTGAAAACTTTCTTTGAGAGTTTATGTAGAAATAGTTTCTTATAATATATACACACACACATTACATCCTTATCTTTTTAACTTCTTCAATAATATGAAGGCCAGTTTAAGTTCATTATCTAGGCAAATGCCAAAGTACACCATGTAGTCACCCACTGGTAGGATACTGCCCTCTAATGAGGTAAAGGAAAGTACAAATAATCTAGAGCAAAAGGGTAAGTACTATGGTTTATTAATGACAGTGTGTAACTTTGACTGATGGCTTAAGATACTACCGGAATGGCAGTTATCTTTCGTTGTTATGTGTTTTACTTAAAGATGTATATAAATGAAATGACAATCATTTTGTAAATTCCTTGCTGCTAAAAATTTATTGGTTGATAGTACTTTAACAATTTTAATTTTAAAATATCTCACAATTTTAGTTAAAATCCCAAGTTCTTATGTTACCCAGTCATAACACTACCTCATGCTTGAATGCCAACTCATGCTCTCCATCAACTGGATTTGGATGTTGTACAGGAGAATATTATCCTCTTAGAAGGCAACCAAACTTTCCTTCAGAGTTCTATATTCTGTTTTATGACTGACTGTCCAACAGCACTCAGGATATTTCTTGTTTCTTCCTTGTACAAGGGAAGCCTTCATGCCCTTTTCTAGTTCTCAAGAACTTTTAGATTTGTTAGTAAATGGCTAAAAATCTCAGTCTGGACATTTGCAAATTCACTGGTCAAATTTCAGAGGGCACTGAAAAGCAACCTATCAGGTCCATGCATCTTAGAATCATTTAATACAATCAGTTTCTCTTCCATTTCCTTTTTGAAGACAGAGATGAAGTATCTTTCTAAAGTTCTTCTTGTTTCATACCCTCTGGGATCTCCTTCCCATACTTAATGTGCATGGTAAACTATGGCACTCCCTTTTTCTTTTCTGCAATATTCTTAAAACACATGGGTTCATCTTCTCGATCAATTCTTCCAACTCACTATTTGACCATGAAAAAAAACTTTATTTCATAAAAATGTATAAAAAATGTAATACAAATATAACAAGTTAAAAAGCTTGCACAATTTGATAAATTATTTGTAATGTGTACTGTGAGTGCAGTATAAATTTTATATAAGCACACACACACACACACACACACACACACACACACACACACACACACACACAATTTACATTGTGTTCACATTTTTCCTCTTCTTTATCAATTTTTTCCAACTGAAAATAGCTTTATATATATATATATATATATATATATATATATATATATATATATATATAGATAGATATAAATACATGCCATTTACACTGTATTCACACTGCAAATAGTTTGCTAACGCTTGCAAGTTTTTTTTTTTCCACTGGTTACTGTATTAGTGTGTGTGTGTGTGTGTGTGTGTGTGTGTGTGTGTGTGTGTGTGTGTGTGTGTGTGTGTGTGTGTGTGTGTGTGTGTGAGTGTGTGTGTGTGTGTGTGTGTGTGTGTGTGTGTGTGTGTATATATATATATATATATATATATATATATATATATATATATATATTTATATATATATATATATATATATATATTTATATATATATATATATATATATATATATATATATATATATATTATCAGGACTGTAAAGCTGAACACTGAAAAACCCAAAACCCCAAAAGTGTGAAATTCAAAATCATGACTGCCCACATACACACTCCACACACAAACAAGCACACATATACCTTCCTCCCCAAACTACAAATCAACAAAACAAACACAACAAAACAAACACAAGCACAGACCCTACATATAAGCAGTGGGGGCAAGCCACCCTTGCACCCCCCCATGTGGGGTGCTGTGCCCCCCACAGCCCCGCTACTTATATATACTAACTCTGAGGTCGGACTAAAAACACAAACACACAAAAACTACCACTACACATTCTACATTTCCCTTGCACAAACACATATCATATACATACAAATACCACCATTCTCAACACTTACATGCTCACAATCTTACCCTCCTACCCTAACCCACACCTCAAAACTCCAAATACACTTACACACACTAAAATCCCTACCCAAACCCCTAGTAAAAAAATCACTTACCTGAATCTTTCAGCTACATCCACATACCACACTGCACATAATGAACACAGGGAATCCGATGGCACGTACACACCTCCACAACTGCATATTCGACATTTCCACATTCGGGATTCTACACATTTGTGCAAGTGCATTTTTGACACTTTGGTCTCGAGCTACTGAAATTCGATATTTCAGTAGTTCGAGATTCTGAAGTGAAAGCATATATATATATATATATATATATATATATATATATATGTATACACACACACACACACACACACACACACACACACACACACACACACACACACATATATATTTTTTACCCTTTCTTCTAACCATTGCTGATGCCATCTCTGACTTTGTTCCATTAGCTTCTTCACCCCTTCATTTGCTACAAGTTCCTTAATTCATCTTTGACCCTACCCCCAAGTTTTACTTACTCTGTCTCCATAAATCTCACATCACTATCACTGGTCTTTAATTTTTGTTTTCTGACTTATTGTAAACCACACAGAAACATAATCACTGCTAGTCAAATGTACCTTAATTTTGAAATTGTGATGCTATGAGCCTTGGTAAGGACCAGATCTGGAATTTAAGTTCATTTTGTAACATTCAAACTCTCATCATAGATGTTTTTTAAAGCAGAAATGAAACTACTGAAATTACACACATAGTAAAATGCACTTTTGATGAAAAAAAAATTAAAAACATTTTTATAGGACTAAACTTACCTACACTCTGATTTTAACCTAACCTCCCCTTACTTAAATATATTAATTCCATGGTTACAATGCCATAGAGGAAATGCAAAGGCCACCTACATTAAAACTCAATCACACTCCTTTTTCCAAAAAATTACTCTATAAAATTCTAAGACAGGACTGCATCCACAGTTCAAACAAATACAAAATAGACAAAAACGTTCTAAACTTAACTGTCACAAAAATAAAACATAAATCAAATGACAGCTTTCAATAAAATTAATAAAAAAACACTGAAGCTATCCTTCTATTTATTTGCCACTACAAAAGTTCCATCTATTAAACTGTCACTGAGGAAATGACTTGCTCCCCAAAAACTCTCTCGTTATTGGATCAATCCCACTTAAGAGGTCTAAGCCCATTGTACTGTAAAGCCTCTGGCATTCTCTGTAGTTTGGAGTTCAGTATCCCCTAATATATTCCTGGAAGATTAAAATCCACTATAAATATTATCTTCTTCCTCCACTTGCCTTATACCTTCATGCTCTCCCAGTCTTTCATCAGTCCTTTTTGACATGCCTGAGGGTAATATGTTGTATTACTCTTTCTCCTTAATGGTGAGAGAATTTTGCCTAGATCATGTCCCTAGATGTTGAATCATTCCTCCATCGGTTGGAATCTGTTCTTATTAGCTTCACATTCAATATCTTCCCACACATAGATTTCCATTTTCCTTCAATTCTTCTATTCACTGTTATTTTGTGTAACAATACACAAATGGAATCCACCATGATGGATGTAACGACTGCGTAAAAAGATTTTAATCACAACACATTTATTGTAATAAAAGAAAGAACAGATGAGCGCTTTCGCGTACAAACAAGTACGCTTCTTCAGATCCAACACACTTTGTTTAAAACAACCTTATATACCAAAATTCTTACATTCCAATAGAACAATTATTCAATCATCCAATTAACTACTCTAAATGCATTTTCTTAATGGGCGTTCTTTTTGCTGGCTAGTACCTCTACGCCCATATGTAATAAAACATCATGAATAAATGAACATCCTATATTTTTACTAAATAAAAGTAAAAAAGTATATAACTAAATTTCTAATCTATTATGATAATATATAACAATATTCACTGTTATTTCTAAAAAAAGACTATTCTCTTGTAACGTGTTAACTAGCCCCTTCTTGCTATTTGCCATTTTTATTGTTTCTTTGAGTTCAGATCTGTATGCTCTTTCTGCCAGCCTCACTGATTGCAACCACACCATCTACCTTCCAAGAATCTTTACCCTGCACTGTAACGGCACCCAGATAATACACAGTCATGTTTCATACCACCTTTGCTTGTTTATCTGCTGTTGTCAATATGTTTTCTCCCCATCTAGTGTCAGAGAACCTGCACTTTTCTTATCTTTCTATGACATACAGCGTCAGTTATTTAAATTCATGCACTTTAATTCCTTTACTACTTTCCCTATTAAATTCACCCAAAATATACCCTCCTGTGATGATTTGAGGTATGGCCAGCTATACCAGGAAAAGTATCACAGTGGATGTGTAACAAATGCCAACACAGCTAGCTGTAATTTTGTAAAGAATTATATGTCATGTGTATATCAAACTGATTTGTACAGATGCTTGTGTTGGAAAATGTATTTGTAAAGCTGCTTGTGTTAAAAATGTACAAACAGTGTGCTCTGCTGGACGTAAAAAGAAATATACATGCATTATTGTAACTATTTAAAATGCATATGTTTTAACAGAGGATACTGGAAGAGAAGAGGTTAATCTCAAACTCTGAACATAGTTTGAAATTTAATTACCTGGCTTATGCCATAAAGATTGCATCCAACAGTTCTCAATGCAGCCAGAGACAAAAAAAACTGTACTAGGAAGCTTCCTGCATTGTCTTTGGGGTGAACATATTGCTACTCTGGAAGGATGGAGGTTTGAAATTGTTTTATGGCTGCAGCAGATGTTAGCAAGACTCTGTGTGTGTGTTTTATTGACACATATCTGCTAAATCCTGGAAGTTTCTAGCAATGGGGGGGTTGCATGAGAATTAGAAGTCAGATGACTAGATGCATGCCATTTCCTACTGTAATCCATTCCTAAAAATAATGTTTAATACTAGATGAGACTGAAGCCTCATTGCACTCTGTTTTTGTAACCTGACAAGGAAGGATCTCTCATTTACGTCATCTTGCCTTGCTCTAGTAAGTAACCAGGGAATAATAATTCTTTGATCAGTTAGGAAAATATAGTGAGATTAGTTAAGTATTGTTTTTTTTTTTCTGTAACTGTGTGAACCTGTTCACCTGTGTTATTTTTAATATTTCTTGTGATTGAAACTCTGGTGTTTACTGTACATACATATTTAATATTTTCATGTTATTTTTTTATTTATTTTTAAATATATTTAAACTTTTCATTGTGGCTGGTCCTTTATAGAATGTTTTAAACTTTGAGAGGACTTATATTTATTTGGTGGCACTGTGGCCACTCATGGAAGCCCTACTGCATTAGCCAAACACTATCATTTGTATCACTATTAATTTCACTCAATATAATTGGGTACCCTAGTAAGAGCCTTAGAGTAGCTTTGTTTGTGCTGTCTGATGGCAGTGTAACTATCTTATAGTCTGGGTATAAGGGGACATAGCTAGTAAATATGTGCCAGCCTTTCCCAGGTGTGTGTGAAAATCAATTCTCAAAGTGTGTGTGTGTCAGCTACTTGGAGCAGGGATATGAAGCATTAGTTTCACAGAGAGGGAGCTAGAAGACTTGGCTTGGACACTCAGCTGAGGACTCAATCCTACAACTGTGCCAGTGGGGAGTCTTATTGGGGATCTGGACAGAGTTGAAACCTAGATGCTGGACTGAGTGTTTTCCCAGTGTGCTCTTAAAGGAAATTGTGCTTGGTGCAGAGAGCTGCATTTGGAAATACTGGGTGTATCCATTTTGTTCCAAGTGAACATTCCTCTCCAGTGTCAGTGATGAGGATGGTGGAGACATCACACCTCCTATAACCAAAGCCAAGACTAGAGTGTACCTCTGCTTGAAACTATAGTTGTGACATTGCCATGCTGGGCCAGTAATCAGGGAGCCTGAATCCTCACCACTGACACAGTAGAGGGACATTAACTTGGAATACAAATGGATACATTCAGTATTTCCAGATGTAGACTTCTGTGCATCAAGCACAATTTCCCTTAAGAGCACACAGATAACACAGTCAGTCCAGTGTCTGGACATCTCTGTCTTCCTCTAGGTCCCCAGTAAGACTCCCCACTGGCACAGCTTTAGAGTTAAGTCCTCAGCCAAGTGCCCAAGCTAATCCTCCACCAGTCTCTCTGTGAAACCAGTGATTCATGTCTCTGCCCCAAGTAGCTGACACACAAACTCTTTGAGATTTAATTTTCATACACACACACTTGGGAAAGGCTGGCACAGCTTACTTACTCTGCCAACTTTGCCCAGATAATCAGGTAGATTTACTGCCACCAGTCAGTTACTATAAGGCTCTTTAAAGGGTATCCACTTATACCAAGTAAATTAATATTAATACAAATGGTAGAGTTGACCAAACAGCAAGGCTTTCAGGAGTGGCCAGAGTTATCACCAAATAAATATATGCAAATACTCTTAAAAATTAAATATTCTTCTAAAAGGACCAGCCAGAATGATAAGTTTAAATGTATGTAATAATAAGTAATAAAAGAACATGAAAATACCAACTATTTATTTACAGTAAACACCAGAGTTTCAGTCACAAGGAATATTAAAAATAACACTGATGGAAAGTTTTACACAATTATAGAAAAACAGTATTTAGCTAGTCTTACTATACCTGATTAATCTAAAAGAATTACTGTTCCCTAGTTAAGTTACTTGCTATCGCAAGGCAAGATGCTGGGGGGTGAATGGTCCTTGTTGTCAGATCCAAGACAGAATACAGAATGCCGAGATCAAACTCCTACTAATATCAAAATATTATTTTTGGCTTAAAGAATGACATCACACAAATCAGGTCATCTGACTCTGTTTCCCATGTTATCACCAACACTAGAAGCTGACAGGATTTTAGCACCTATGTGTTACCATACACACAGATAGAGCTGTGATCAGATCTCAAAGTCATAAAACCATAAAACCATTCCACTCTTCCTACAGGAGCTATAACCTATTCTCTAGTAGAGACATTGCATCTCTGGCTCCATTCAAAACTGTGGGATAACATCTTTTTTGCTTAACTCATAAAGTAATTTAATTTCAGATATATCTTAAAGTTTGCTACAGCTGGATTGTGATTAACGGCTGTTCTTCCAGTATCCTCTGTTAATTCAGTTGCAATAATGCATGCACATTTCTTTTCTTTCCAGCAGGGTGCACTGGCACACTGTTGATACATTTTAACACAAGCAACTTTATAAATGCATTTTTAAACACAATCATTTGCACAAATCACTCTGATATACAAATGACATATAATTCTTTAGAAAATTTCAGCTAGCTGAGCTGGCATATGTTACAAATCCACTGCTCTATTTCTCCTGGCATGACTGGCAGTACCTCCTGTCCTCATAGTAGTAGCAAAACTTCGGTGCACCAAATATTGCTTTTCTACAGCTGGTTCAAAGCTCTCAGAATCTCTCCTGTCTCATCTCAAAGTAATCATGTCTTATACATCATTTCCTTAATGAGTCGAAGGGCTAGTTTTTAAACCATTATTAAATCAAATGCCATAATTCACAACATGTAACATAACACCTTCATTCTTACCTGTTTACATCCTACTCTCACATATATTGTACTGCTGTCAGTAGGCATTACTGCAAATCTTTTATTTCCTACTCTGATATCTAGTCCCTGGCTCAACCATACCAACCATCCTCCACAGTTCCATTTCCCTGCATTCCTTGTTTATACAAGCCTCCAAAACTTCACATTGTACCCAGGAAGTGATCTGTCCAAGGCTATGTAGAATGGAAGTGTTATTTCTTTGGTTCTGTAATCTATCCCCCAGCAGATACACTCCAGCATTCTGTTTGTTACAGTCACTGCCCTCTCACTCTGCTCATGGCAGTCCAGTTAAGGTGTGGTCCTATGATTTTCTTTATCCCCCTCTTGAACAGTGGTATCCCATCTGCTCTCCTCTAGTGCTTCAGCACCTCTACACTAGACAATCTCTTTCTGGGGTCTGATAAAACATTGGACAGCATTCTGTGGACTCTGGGATGCAGTATGTTACTTATGTTTAATCCTTCCTAAGAGTATCTGGATCCCTCTGAGCCTCCTAATCTGTAATCTAAATCACCATTGTTTGTTGTGCTGATATGTTTTGCATCCTTTTTTACCTTCTGACTATAGCCAAACACTTACCCTTCTCTTTGTTTTCTTTCACCTTCTTTCCTACTCCCTTCTCAGCTTAAAAATACAATTATTGAATCATAACTTGCCAACACAGCATTAAGCACAACTGTTTCTTCTGTGATAGGATAGTCCTGTGCCTTGTATACAGCTGTTCTCTGACAGGTCTCCTTTCATCCTTCTTCTAGTCTTAAAACTTTTCCCCATATATTGATGATGCTAGTCATTATATTCCATAATCCTCTATTTTGTCTCTGTGCTGGTTACTGTATAGGTAATGCTTGTGAGATTATTACCTTAAGTTCCATTCCTGACAACTCTTTTATATTATTTTCAACTCAACTTCCAGCACAGCTGTTCTTTAGGCCTAAGATGATGTCTGTGTCAGACATAAAAATTATTTCCCTTTCAGGCCTCACCCATATTCTTTTGAGATCCAAACCCATCTATATTGTCCAAGATCCAGTCATTAATTTTTTTAATCATCTTTTTCCTCAGCATGCTGGCTGTTAGCATAAATAACACTGCTGAGAATGCTACCTCTAAAGTTCTATAACCTGACATTTCTCTGTCTTTTCCCTGGTCTTTCTTGCTACCAGCTCATTTGTCTCTTCTGACAGGTTACTGATATCTTCATTAACCACAAGATGTGTCTATGCTACTCTTTAAGTGACTGATTTGGTCACTTCTTCTTATGACTTACTTATTTTATGACAATGTGGTTTCCCTAGTTTCTCATGACAAGATTCCATCAACTTGGAGACGGTGTTCCTAATTAGCAGAACTGATATCTTGGTACCACTCTCCTCTTCTACCTCACTTTGTGCTCTATGTCACTTACCTTCATTGTGTCAACCTTTCCTGATACTGTTGTATCACCCATAAACGTCACAACTGTTCCACCCATTTGTCACCCTCCCTGTTTTAGGCCAGACCTTTTCCCCATGCCATTGTTACCTTACTATGAGCCATTCAAATGTTTGTCTACTCTTGGATCCCCCTGCTTTTCCCATGAGGCCAAAATCCACTTTATCCTAGTCTTCCAACATTCTATCCCTCTTTGCCTTTTCTTACTGAAACCCCATTCCACACACATATAAACACACACATAGATAGATAGATAGATAGATAGATAGATAGATAGATAGATAGATAGATAGATAGATAGTGACATTTTGATGATGATGGTGTATAAGCACCATATATTATGATAAGAAACTTGTAATAGCATGTATAATTGATTAGATTATGGCAATACTTAGAGCGGTACTTTTCCGTTAATGTGGCAACAGGGCAAATGAGTGGTTGATGTCAAGTAACTGTACCATACTAATTTATAAGTCCAGCAACTCATTGGTGGCAACCGTTTTTAATGAAACACCTTCACCTCTCAATGATGAATCTTAATCTTTTGGCAAGGTTGCCTACTGTGACCATGTCTATGTTGCTGGTGAAGTGTATTTTGTATGGCATAAGGCAGTGTGGTTGCTTATTTGCTTTTCATTGTATTGAAAGGGTTGTGAAAATGGCTGCTTGCTTTTATAGTTGAAGGCTTTACAGTTTTTTTTTTTTTCTGTGTGGTGTTTTCCTTTTCTGTGTGGAGTTTTCATCTTGCTGGATTTATACTTAAGTTTAGGAACCGTGGCCTCTGAGATGTGCTGTTGTAACATTGCAAGGATTTGCCAGAGGTCACTACACCAGTTCTCAGCAATGTTTAAAGCTACAGTTTTATGACTTTTCCTTACTCATAGTGTACTTCTATGCATCTTGGTGTTTTGTTGTATAGGGTGTAGTCACACCATTGCAATCTAAAGGGTTTTAAAATGAAGTCCGTTTCGCAGGGCTTGCCACGTTACTGAGAAAAGAGAGAAATTAGCAACTCATTTAAAGTCCCTTTTGAAAGGAGTGGTTTGAACCATTGTATTTTTAAGTACCTTAGTGGGTCAGCAGACATGAGAGCAAACAAAGCATCCGTTCAGGACAGGTTGTTTGGGTAGTATTCCGTTAACATTTTTTCTGTTAGCATGGCAGTAGGGAAATGTGTGGTTGATGTGTACACACAGTTTATATATTCTAGGATGTTCACTTTTTCTGAAAGGTAATTTATGTAGACAGATAGTCCCACAAATTCTATTTTTTATTCTGCGTAAATGTGTACAGTTGGCAAGATCATGCTTGTTAAAATAGTGCGCTATTTAAGTTACAAAAATACTTTTTTTTTTGGAAGAATAAAAAATAGGTAGAATTTGCGGTTCTAGCCGTCTACATAAATTACCTTACAGAAAAAGTGAATGACCTAGAATATATATAAACTGTGTGTACACATCAGCCCCTCATTTCCCCGTTGCTCCTTTAACGGAAAAGTACCCTTAGAGCAAATATCCCTAGAAATGTGAATCACATGAGACATTCAGCCAAAAGTCCCAACATTATTGAAATGTTTGCCTCTTTTTGAAGAGGGATGTGGGACCTGGAGTTGCAACTGTAGGTGGAGTGTGATCAGAGGAATCTGTGAAGCTGTGAAATGCCAGAGATGAAATTAATGACAAGAAGCTTACATGTGGATGAATTTATGTGCTGTCTAAAACCAAACTACTCATTCCATGAGGCCTGCTAATTTACTTGAATGCCTAATAAACAGTGCCAAACATGCCATTGTATGGCCCTTTCTTAAACTGACTAATCAGAGAATATCTACAGTATTTGTCCCAACTGTATGGTGAACTGTAGTGACAATGCCCCTAAACATGGGTCGCTCTATTTCTGACCTGGGAACTATAGATCAATGAGCTTGACTAGTCTGATTTGCAAAGTCATGGAATGCACCATATCTGACCTCCTAAACTATGATATTTAAACCTTATCAGGTCAGACACATGTCAGATTGGGTTTTGTCAAAGGCAGATCCTCCCTACAAAGTTTAGTTAACTTCTTTAAGAAGGTCACACAGGTTAACGACAGTAGTCACTCTGTTTACACAACTTATTTTTGATCTGGCCAAAGCATTTAATACTATATCCCATGTTGGTATTATAAATAAACTAAGTGCAATACAAATTAAATCCATATGTGATAAAGTGGATACCAAACTGTCATTATAGCCATAACCCTCATTGTTAAGGTGAAAGGTGCCTCCACTGAAAGTATCAAGGTAACTAGTGTGCACCCCAGGGCTCAGTATTGGGGCACCACCTTTTGTGCATCTATTTCTCTGATCACTAAATGTGGAATTAGGATTGCTGGTTAGCTAAGTTTGCAGATGGCTGAAAAACTGGGCATTTTTGTGAAATCTCCTTCTGTAGCACATTCATTACAGCAGAGGCTGACAGTTGAAAACAAATGGTGTATGAAAAAAGATAAAATTAAATACGTTGAAGTATAGCATTATCACATTCTGATAAACAACTATCTCAGTGTAAAATATAAACAATATCCCACTCCAAAATAATAATGTAGTCAGGGTTCTTGGAATCCGGGTTCATAATTCTCTCTCCTTTTACTACCATGTGCTAAAAGTAGTTAAAAATATCCTTCTGTTTAGCCCAACTAATATCTAAAGGCATATCACTCAGACCAAAAAAGAAGCCATCATTCCTCTTTATGCAGCCTTAATTAGATCAATTATTGAGTGCAACTCCCCTTTTGGAATGCATCTTTCTTGACATACTAAGCAACGGGAAAAGCCCCAGGGCTCCTGTCAGAGAAGTTTGTTGGCCTAAAAGTTCCTGAGCTACCAGTAAAGATTTGAAGTCCTATCCCTTTACTGTGTTTCATATATATTATTACAGGATAATCTTGGATTTGCATTTTCCACTAGTAGGTTCTCCATTTTCCTTGATCTCCTGTATATTTGAAATCACATAGCACCATTAACATCAGAACTAGTGAATCAAATCTCTATTAAAATATAAATAAAAATGTACTGGAGAGGCAAAATTATTACCCACTTGTCCAATAAACTTCCCATACAAGTTAACAGAGTGTTATTCTAGAATCCTTCAAATTAAAGTTGGAACACTGGGAGAATACCCATAAATTTACTCTGGAACTGACCTCCTTCACCCTTCTTAAGAAGGGTGGCAGGGGCAAGGTGTAAATTGTCTTGAACTCAGTTGCCTTATATTTTATATAACCTAAGATCTTACAGCACTTTGGTTTGAACTCTCAAATTACTGTGTTTCCTACTAGTAAGAACACAATTATTTTCTTGTGGTTGATTTAGGAGGGCAGTGCTATTTACTTTTGGTGGCTATTGTGCAGATTTTGTGTCTATAGCATGTCAAATTACTTTCTTGTGTAGCAACTAACAGGAATTGCGGTCTACATTTTGATTTATTTATGAAGTGTCAGTATCTCTGTTTTATATAGGCAATGTTTAAAGGGATAGATGGTAAGGACTCACAAAGTATGCAGTCAGGAATCAAAATGCCATCACTTCTACCATTCAGATCAAAACCCATGGTGAACAAATCACCAGAATGTGCCACATGCAACAAAGGAATTGTCATGGGTAACTATACAGACTGCCTGGCACAATAATAAGTAAGCACTCTACTGTAACTGTTTTGTACAGCAGGATTTCTTACACAGTCCTAGTGTGGGGGTCTGTACCCTTCAGCTTCTCTTACTTACATGTTCTAATTTTGTAAATACATAAACACGAAAAAAGGAAACAATTGCTAGTATGTAATATTAATTGCTACCCCTTCTCTGTACTGTAAGACTCTCCAAGTCAAAATGCTAGTGGTCAGATAATGATGCTCAATGATCAGGACTTGTAGTCAACAGCAGCACTTTGCAAGAAGGACATTTAATAGGTTGGACCCAATGAATTGTTGTTTGCTGACTGAGTCCAGTATCTGGTATATTGTTCCCATATATATATATATATATATATATATATATATATATATATATATATATATATATTCCTTACATAGTTTGAAATTGGGAAATATGATCTGCATTTCCATTTATTTTTTTATTGTCTCTTGTTCATGTAAATCTATGTGTACATTTTGGGTTAAGATGATTGTTTAAGGTGGGAGACAATGTTTTTTGGGGGGTACCAATATCTGTGTTTTGTATGTACAGAATGTAAAGTTTTACTTTACTATTTAGCACACAGCATGAATGAGGGAGATTTGGATGTCATGGCTTTGCTTGCATCTTCAGCCTACAGATAAATTGTTAATCATATCACCAACCTTTATATATATGTATGTGTACACAGTATCAGATATGTATTTTTTCACATTCATATCTGGGATCTAGCTGGGTATAAATATGTAATTGTTACAAAAACAAAGTCAGTGCTTATATTGATATTACCACAACATAAATCTCATTGCTTTTTTCTCTCTTCCCTTTCAGTCATGCAGTTGCTTACTGATGGTTGAGTAAAAAGGGTCTTATTTTCTATTAAGATCTGTCACCACGGTTCATACACTGCACCTGTACTACTTACACTAGATTTCTTGAAACATGTTAAATGCTGGTGTTCAGAATGAAAACTTCTACTGAAAATACTTCTTAATTCACCTTGATATACAATAAACTCCATCAGCTATAAGAATAATTTTGAGGGCCATTTCATTGCACAAAATTAGGAAGATGATTTCTGTGCATCACATTGGTGATCAGAAGGATGCTAAACATTTTTTGATAAAAGAAAACAACGATTGCTAGTTCTTTCATTGTTAAGTCTTTAGAGAATCATTTCCAGAAATATCACAGTTTGAGACTTAACATAATGAAAATTATTAAGCAACATTATTCTTTGCAAAGGAAAAAAAAATCCTACTTGAATGCTTTCAAACTACAAAAAGAACCGTGTGAAATAAATAGCAATGATTCATTTCCATAAAAGTCTGACACCACACAAATGCTTTAGCATGACATGAAAATGTGTCTGGCATACTTGTAAACTGCTGTCACATGGTGGCAAGTAGCAAAGTGGAGATATGCAGAAAACGTTGGAATTTGAGGAAACTAAGCCCTAGTTTTGCTTATTTGTCTTATGAAGGGACAGATTAATGACGCAACATGATAGAACTACAACAGATGATAGAAGTTGGGACAATGATTAATGATACCCACTATACGTTTGGAAATGTCATAATACCGCATTCCTGCCTTGTTTCTGATATCTGTAGAATCTGCAGGTGTTATGCACCTGCTTTCCCTTTTCATTTCTAGGAAGTTTGAACGAAATGATATATGATAATTCTAGGGTACCTGTGCAATTTCTGTATAGTATTATGAGAAAGTAGATACATATGGAGATACTTACATCAGAAATGGTGCAAGGTACAGTGCTGAATGTTTATCTCTAAATGGTAGTCAAAGTGAAATAGTAAGATATTAATTTAAAAACAGTTTTAGACTTTTTTTAACACAAAATGTGGATAGACTATGTCAGAAGTTCTAAATATTTGGTTTTATTTATTTAAATTTATTTTACTGGAATAGAGCCACAATCCAGACTGAATTCATGCCAAGCCTGGATAGCAACAAACAACACTTTTAAAATAACAAAAGCAGCAGCTATAGATAAATAATATGTATTAGACAAGATTAAATTGACATAAACTAAAGTTAGCATTAAGTCTGTTATTTATAGAATCATCATGCATTGTGAGAATACATTATTGCCAATGTTTAGTAGCAGAAAAGTCATGAAATACAAGCTGACCATATTCTTACAGTTAATGAAGTGAAATGTACAGTATTTGTAAAAACTGTGCTAACAGATTACGAGATTTACAAGCAAATCAATAGATCTTATGTAGAAATTACTAGTTGAGCAATTTCATATTAGGTGCTTAAAGCAGATAAAAAGAAAAGAAAATTGGTGAGACGGGTTGGGCTGTATTTAGAAAGAGTGTCTAATTGATGGTATTCAGTAATTAGGATTCTGTTTGTGGAAGTGTATAACAGAGAACAGAAAGAATTTGAATTACGTGCTGAGCAGTCATTAATTTATGCTGTTATTGCTGAGACTATGGGATTTTGCTTCTTTTTCAAAGTGCTATTCAAGTTGTTTTCTCTATGTTGGCAGAGACATTGAATGACTGATAGCAAGGAAGATCTTTCCCACATTTTAATACCTAGGATGGAGAAACTGTGCTTGTAACTGAACTTTTTGTTAGAGAGGATAGTGCATAGACACACAGCTTGTGAGGGGTGAGACCTTAGGTTATATATTCTTTCTCTGACTGTGTATCTTCTTGTGAGATATAAAATATAAGGTTTAGTTATTTGAAAAGAAAAAAACAAAAAAATAAGAACTTATCTGTACAACACTGTGAGTCTTTTTTTAAAGAACTAAACAGTGATATTCTGATCTTTGAGCTAGGGAAATTAATTGACATATTTTGTTTTTTGTTATTTGTAGCGAGGTCATAGGTTCCAGGTACCATATTTACCAAACAATCTTATTGCTGAGCTATGTTACCAACTATCAATTTATTTTCAGTCTTGGAAGAATTGTGGTAGACTTCTCAAGCTTTCATTTCAGTGATAAGCCCTTTAATTCTGAAAGTATATATTGGTCATAGCCTAAAGCACATGTTAAATAAGAGATCTTTAGAGTTACGTATAAGCTCCTTACTATAGACAATGCCAAATTACATAGTTTTTGAAGCAAAAGTGTGTTGTTTTTGCAATTTATTTTGTTTGTAAGGACGGCCCCCCGAAGATTTTTCTCAGAGCTAAAAATCCCTGTCATGACATTTATTTATTTATTTCATGAAAGACTGAACCTGCAATGCCTTACTAAGTCAATGTACAAAGTGTTGTTTTTCAATGTTAAATACAACAGAAGTGGTTTCTTTCTTCCTAGAGAGGCAAGTTCTTGTAGATGGAGAATATCACATTGAAAATAAACACGATGATGCAGTAGTGAAACTATAATGTAAATAAGGCAGCGTTTCTCTAAATAAGTAATTTTAAATGCCCATAACACTTTATATACATATATAAATCTTTGCCCAGTAGCTTCTGTGACATTATTGTATTTGTATAGTTATAGGGATGAGCTGAGTAAAGGGTGAAAGTAAAAAGTCAAACACTACCTTATTATTATTTTTCACAAAAATCACTTGCAACTTCATCATGTGGGGTACAACAGGAAAATATCTTTGTTGTAAAACAAACGTTTCCAAATATAAGCAATATTCTTTAAAGCATATAAAGCTGTACATAAAAGGGATGTAGCAATAAAAATGAGTTTTCCGTTTTTTCTGTACATTCACATATTCGGATTTTAATTAAGAGGTTACTCTGAAGAACAGATTACAGTGTTTCAAATAATTCCAGACACAGATCTTTTTTGTAAAATGCCCAAGCAAAGTTTTATCGTTCGTATTTTTAATTTTTGTAGACTGGAAATAGTTCTAGATGTGCTCTTGTAGCAAAACATCTGCTTATTGTACTTTCATGGAGCAACACAAGAGCAGTCTGTTTATTTCTGGTGCAAACAAACAAATGAGGTTGTAGTTTAAACTTAAAACATCTATGCATCAACAACTATGTTGGAGAAAGACACAGATTTTAATGATGTATTTAAGTACTCAACAACTGAAAATAACAATGTACGTAAACTCTGATTAGATTATTAATTGTCTGGACTATTTGTTTCATGTATTTATTCCTTTTTGGTATACCTGGGTTTTAAGGTGATATTTATGAATTCCTTGATCAAAAACTAAGGACTAATTCCATGCTTAGAAAAGATCGATGTCTTAACTGCAACAAAAATGCTCACATAACTACAGATCAGCAGAAGTTTCATGTAGTAGTTGACATCTATGAGATAATGTACATCTTTGTATACAAGCAAATTCCATTTATATGTTAATTTTTGTCATCTTGTGTAACCAGTGCAAGTCTCACAGCAGCTGGGGGGATATCTCTGATGTGTCATTTAAGTGGTGTGTACTAGTGTGTGTGTATGTCAGGAAAAACCCTGGCAAAAAGACATTTTGTCTTGTGAAGATAGCAGAGGTAATTTTCCTAAGCCCAAGGTACAGACCACAAAGTATTTGTAATAAGCATGATGATATGATAGCATTCTTTTGTGATCAGAATTTATGATCAGATACATGATCCTGGAGGTATTCCTAAGTTGTCAGTAAAGATGACTTAATCATTTTTGGCACAAGGTTCATACTTGATAAGAATGTTACATAGGAATACTTTCAAATTTCCAATACAAAGTCCAACCTATTTCTTCATACAACATTACATGAAAAACCTAAATCACAGCTGCAGGTACCAGTAGTACCAAAACGTTAAATGGACTTCCCCAAGTCATCTGTGTTTCATCCACTGAAGAATGGAGTCAAAGCAGTACTCAAAAGATGAAAAAGCAAGACATACATGCTCCAGGGAGACAGAGAGAGAGAGAGAGAGAGATAGAGAAGGAGATTTAAAGTATCATAACATCAGGCTAATACTGACACTTCTTACTGAAAACTTATATATCATAAATGGAAAGTCATCTAAATGCAGTCCATGAAGAACTCTGCAGATAAATGGAAAGCTTGATAAAGAGTTCAGACCTGACATAACCGACTGAGTGTACCTCAAGATCCAAAATACAACACATTTATGGTGAGTGGAATAAAGTTCTCATGACTGCAGACAGCTGTGAAGGATCCTATGATAAACGATGTTAAATGTGGTTAAGGATTAAAGAGAACCAAGAGATAATATAATTATTTACCCCTTGCCACTAAAAGATTATTGCCATCCACAAAAGGGCATTTCAGTGCTATATCAAGATATAAAACTAAACTAAAAAGGACTCGGTAGACATGGTAGATATATAAATAATGGATGTTGAACATTTCTAAAGAAAACTGATTTGAAATAATGCAGGAAATCTTTGAGCTACAAAGAGCAAAACATTTTTAAAGTAGTAAGACTCAAAGATTTAACTCAGTCAGATTGGTAGGTCCAGGAATTGAACTTTTCTGCAGTAGACTGAATGAAAACATTGCTCACATATTCCTCATGACGGCATAACTAAGCCCTTTACTGCTATCCATTTTTAAGAAACCTGTGCACATCTCACTGCACCCCTGTCTTTTTACCTGTTTTCATCCATATACTTACAAAGCAGTATCTACAAAATGGTTTAACATAGGTTTTATTAAACTTTCAGGATTTATACTGTGTTGTATACCTACAAAATGACCTTTAGCTGTTCAACTCACTTCAAAGGCAAAATGCCAGCTGCACCTAGAACTTTAATCAAAAAGTATTTTGTGTTTCCTTTAATGAAGCAGGAATTAAAATAGGGACCGATCTTACCTTTATGCAGAAATACCTAGTGTTTTAGGTATGAGGTCATAACAGCACTATGCATTCCTGTTTTTGATAGCTTTTATATTTGCTACATCTTTATTTTAAGCTGAGCTTTTGGAAATATTCCAGTTTGACAGTTTCTAATGGCCATTTTGTCATTCATCCAACCATGTCATTAGACACTAGTATCTCTGTATTACTGTAAGATTTTCTAAAACCAGATTCAGTCTTAAACAAAACATTGCAAGAGCTAATAATACCAAGAACAATAAAACATCACTATCTTAGATAGGTTGGCATCAAGCTACTCTTGTGGACCTATATTTTTGTGACAACATTTTATATTACAGAAAATATCCCTTTTTCCATGAAGTATATTATATTTATTTGGATGTCAAAATACACAACAAAATGTTAATTTGATATATTTGATAAGTTTGTTAGCCACAACACATCTAACATCTCTATGTGCATTGTATGTGATATGAACCAGACAAATAATACACTAATAGTTAACAATAAAATATAATCATATGACCATAATTATGAAACATCTATCTGTCTATCTATCTATCTATCTATCTATCTATATTAATGTTATATGATCGTGGAGATTAAAATCTTTAATCAAGAGTTTGTGGAACTGATTCTCTTGTGAAGGTGCAACACCACAAAAAGGGTTGGATCCTTTATGGCACAGAATGCAAGTCCCCATATAGCAGCCTATATGAAACAGAATATAAGGATAGGGCTTCAAGCCTCTGTTTGTAGCTCAGAGTCTTCAGATTATTTAATCATATATTTGATTTGGAATCTCATGGTCTTTCATGTTGTTTGGTGTGTCTGGAGAGCTGCATGCTGAAAGTGACATTATTCTGTATAATTTGTTTAAATAGGGATGGGTATAGAGGAATGATAACTTTTTTGGCCTGTGTGAAATATATTTAGATACCACTTAAGCTAGATAGCAGAATTTGCTAACTACTGAAGCTATATGATGGTCAAAGGAGACAGAGTTGTCAACCAAGGTGCCATGATTCCTGACCACATTGCCAGTTTGTAGTGGGATATTAGCTATGCTATAAGTGTCAGTGTCTTCTGGATCACAACCCTACCTGGTGGTAATATTTGCAAATCAGACACATTCCAGAATGGCTGGAACATGGCAGGATGTGGGGAAACATGCCACAAAAAAATTCTACAGGGAGACTTTTCAGCAGCCATAAAGTCAGAATTAGTACTGTCCCTAGAGTAGGTTTTCCCAAAACTAAAACAAAAATGAGTAACTTTCTGTAGCAGAGAACTCACTAATGAACTTTGGAGAAGGTATCTCTCCAGAACAGCTAAAGAATGATTTACCATGCTTGCCTGTTTCACCTTAATGAAATTAGTGCACAAATGCCAACTTATCCTCCATCATTACAATATAAAACAGCACTGAGTGCAGTCTTATGATATTAGCACTGTGAAGCTCTATATGCTAACTATATTCACGTGGTTTGGCACTGCCTCTCTGTAGCTACTGTTTGGATGCAAGTGATTCACTCAATTATTGCAGTTTTTTGTGGAGCAAGACACAGGGTTTTGCTTACTTGGCATTCTGTCTGTACAACTGATGCTTGATAAGCAACTTAATTTGTGGGTTTGACATACCACAAATTAAGTTGCTGAATTTGTGGATTTGACATACAACTCTTACTCTGCTAGCCTTAATATTTCAATACTAGAAAAATATTCTGATGGAATGGTTCCAACATTTTCATAGTCTAAGCTATAACTTAAAAGCCTGGTCAGATAAGGACATGAACATAATAATTTAGAATCAAAGGTGTTCTACTTTATTATATGTATTACTCTAATTTGTTTAATATCAAATGGTGTATAGTTCAGTATATTACATGAGTTGCAAACCTTCACCTGTCTCTGTTACACAAGGCAATGGTTGCTGTGATGAAATGCTCTGGATGTTAACAGTTGTTCAATGTATTTTGGTCATCCTCTATTGTTTTAATTTCTGCATTTTAATATTGATCTATGTTCAACAAAAGCTGTTGTTAATAAAAAAAACATCCCCCGGGATTCATGAAGCTTACGCCAGGTGCAGGCATAGCACAGGCGGTATAATGCCAAATATGGCCGTCGAGCGATTCAGGTACGATCCAATTCCATGTGCACTACCGGCGTACTCCAGAACTGCACAGCCCCCGGCTTAGGTATGCTAATCACCCCATGTGCAGTGTCACACCATGCAAATGAAGGCATATAGTGATTCATGAAGTGGTGCAGGCATAGCGTAAGCCCACGGAAATGTAAACCAAAAAACACGGTTTACATTTTCCCAAACAGAACATCGGAGCTATGGAAGCGGGCCAGACCCAGGTATCACAATGTTAACATATGCCAATGGTGAAATACACAGCCAATGGCATAAGAAAGGATGCACAACACGTAAATAACAACATTTAATGTTATGTCCACAGTAACGCACAGCACAACCGCAGGGCATGTGTGCGGAAGCTGTAACATAAAGAAATAATATAAAAATGTCATAAAATCGCAACATAATAGAAATCAGGTTTACAGCATAATACACAATGGTAGGCATGGAACACCACAACCAAGGTGCAAGGGTTGCTAAGGGCCTGCGATAGTGTTCGGCGCGGTAACTATGAATTAGTAGTCAATGCCATGCAAATGAGGCAGATAATACTGAATCGCAAATGTCCAGCCGGATGAAGGTTGTACCATACAGTGCAGCGGTATAACACCGAGGAGTGGCTCAGAGGAGATACATGACATCAGCAGAGGGGTGTGCCACCGTAGCGGTAAGCACATTGGAGCAATGCAAATCTGGCCTGTCCGTTGCTAAGCAAAGCTGCAGGACAGGGGTGGGGAGGAAGGTATAGAATCGTTTAGCTGAGAGCACACATGGTGTCCAAAAGCGCATGTGTACGGGGATGAAAACGTGCCCGAAACCCAGTAATCAGACGCACGCGCCACGAACAATAGCACAAACAGGAAGGTCAGGGGAAGAAAAGAAGGAAATGCTGAAGTAGGGTAATTGGAGTACTAATGAGCAATCAACACCAATCAACCCACAATGGCCAATCGACGGCAGCTGACAAGTCTTCTTGCAGAAACCTGCAAAACAGGATAGGGGAGGCATTGGAATGCAAAGAAAGGAGGGGAGGTATTGGATTGCAAAGATAGGAGACCTGACACAGCAGAGCAAAGCAAACCGACAGCAGACCGGCAGTAGCACACATAACGCAAGATACGCCAGGTCTAGGAAAGTACAAATGAAAGTAGGCTGCAGGATGCACGCCAGAAAATGGTAGGTGCAACGTGCAGAAATGTAAGGGGAAGGTCAAGAGGTAATCCACGGCAGCCAAATGTAATTCAACACCAAAGGCACCACAATAGTAGTTCCGGCAGTAAAAAACATAAGATACCCTGTAGCTATGATCATACATACACACCCTATGACATCATCGGTGTTCACAGCACAATAGTATAAAGTGTGAAAGCACCCTACACACACCTGTGTATTCCCAAACACTGCACCATAGGTGTAAACACACAGGGAACTTTTAAAATGTACATGTTGGGAGCTGCCATAGCTGTGATTCATCAGCATGTGTTAGAGACTGACGGTGTTGTGGAGGATGATGCCAACAACCACCGTAGGCCTCGGAGGAGAAGGAGAGTGTTCAGACCAAGGGTAACCTACCAGGGGCTACATGACCTGGAGATAGTAGAGCGTTACAGGGTTGACAGGGACATCTTACAGCAAATAGTGGAGCTGTGCCAGCCACGCCTGAGAACCAGAAACAACAGAGGGGAATCCATCCCAGTGGACATGAAGGTATGTGTAAGCCTGCGAATACTGGCCGCAGGTACCTTTCAAAGGCCAACTGGAGATATAATGGGTATCTCACAGGCATCAGCATCCAGGGTACTACACCAGTTCCTGGATGCCATGTTACCACATGCCAATGAGCAGATATACTTCCCCCGAACTCAGGAGGAGTTGGCCAGCAATATGCGCCACTTCCACCATGTGGCACACTACCCGGAGGTACTGGGTGTGATAGACTGCACGCACATACAAATCAAGACACCACCCAGTGAGCATGGTAGGCGCTACATAAACCGCAAGGGATTCCACTCCATCAACTGCCAGGTCATGTGCAATGCCCAGGGCATTATCATGGATGTGTGTGCTGGCAACCCTGGAAGCTACCATGACTCCCATATCTGGCATGCCTCACAGCTGTATCAGGTATTTGTCAGGGGGGACATCCCACATGGCCATCTCGTGGGGGATGCTGGCTATGCACTGGAGCCATGGATGATGACTCCCATCAGAAATGCACACACACACATGCAAGAACGCCATAATGAGGCGCACGCACACACCAGAATCATCATAGAGCATGTGTTCGGGATGCTGAAATCATGGTTCCGGTGCTTGGATACATCTGGTGGAGCCTTGCAGTACTCTCCAGGCACGTGTGCCCACATCGTCATAGTATGTGCCATGCTACATAATATGATCTGCGGAAGCAGCTGCAGCAGGGACAAAATGGTGAAGGCCCTCATAGCCCACAGCAATTGCCAAGGCCATTACAGGCACAGAGGGTTTCAGACCATGAACACACTGTGACAGCCCCAGTAGGCAGATGGAGGCATGCCCAATATGCCTATGCCTTGGCAAAGAGGGAACGTATAGCACATACTCTGACAGTGTAGGCCCCTATGGACTGACACCTCTCCACCTGCACACACAGTAAAATGGATGGCACACAAACATGACCACCTGTAAATTGTAATGTATAGGTGGCCCAATGTGTGACTCCTACATAGGCAGCCCTCAAACATTGTAAACACAACAGCTAGTGGAACACGGAATGCCAACACCTGAACAGTACATGAGCCTTACAGCATATGGTGGTGCTGTGTGCCTGTCACGTTCCCACCAGATATATATATATATATATATATATATATATATATATATATATATATATATATATATATATACACATGTACACATATGCATATATATAATACAGATAGAAAGGGCAATAGAGTGATATATGTTGATATAGATGGATTCAGCGATATCTGCAAATATAATAGATAGTTCAACGACATTCATAACACCTTGGAGGTACAAATAAATAGGATACCGCCAACTATGGAATGTGTAACATACCGACATGCGTAACCACGAGGCTGAAAGACCGATAGTACACAGTACCGGAACAGTACAGCCGCGAGTAATAGTATGATGATATGAAGGGACATTTAGTCACTGCTGCCGGTGTTGCGGTCCACGTAGATACTGTGTTCAACTGTGTTTGTGAGTGCCGTAGTCTGTGTAAGTGTACGTTGAGAGTGCCGTGTGCGTCTCCGTGTGACTGTAATGTGTGTGTGTGTGTGTCCACAACATGTGTTTGTTAGTGCCAAGTCAGAAGCAGATCAATACGGTAGGTGTGGGTATAGCTAGCCGTAGGCATACAGTTACTACCTGTCCCACAGTAGGAGGGACAGCCCCACCCTGGGCAGTTGTGTCCTGACACAAAACAGTACAAAGGGCAAATGTCCGAGATGGTAGGACATTAATATGTCCCATATATAATGTAATAGTGGTATTTAATAGTTATGCCTGTATGTAAGAAACGTAAATGTTACATGCAATATGATAAGTAGCCAAAGTCCCACAACAATAGGTATGTATTGAGGATAAAAATATGTGCTAACCTGTGTACTGACCGTGGCTACATTTTGGCCTGTAAACACCGCTGTGTGTCCCGCAAGTGTCCAACAATGACCATATGAAAAGGTGGCAACCCATGGCAAACAGGCTCTTTTACCAACACAACCGCAATGACTGCAAATATCTGGGACAGAAATACAAGGGATAGCTGTCACTTACACATATCCCTTGATATATCGCTGCAATTCCGGAGGTATACAAGTAGCAAGCTCACCTGCAGACGATATAGAAACCAATTAACATTGGCCCAACGTACAATCCCGTAACATAAGTCTACTAACTGTTAGCTCTCTAATTAGGGACGGAGCCCACACACATATATACGGATTATGTAGAAATGCAAGGCCCACAAACCTGTATATGCTACATACACCCACCGACATCCCCCACACTAGAAACTAAAGCAATACAGACTGTAATAGCAGCACAAACATCCAGTCAGTCAATTACATCTGCAGAACCCTCAACATACCATGTAGAGACACAATTAAAGGCGTCATGCAAAATTGCAGGCGTTGTATAATAGAACAAACAGCCATGTTACAGGTTTTGTTTGCAATACTCCGTTATCAGACATTGGGATGACAGGTACACCCACATGTTGAACCAAATACTCTACCTGTCACACACAATCCACGGGGGACATGAATCCAAAGTATACTTGTCTCCATGCATAGCAGTTGCAATTACACATAACAAAACACAATACAGACTATTTCCCCGAAAGTAGGGCAAATAGGCAACGCCCAAGTGGAGGATTCAATTATACCCCACTGTTGCCGCGTAATTGGCGAATGGAGTAGCTGCACAGCTGATATGCAAGTAATTAGTCACTCAGGAACACCAATTGGCGGGATGAATCCACATGTTACAGGTATCGACGTATATAAGGATGACTTGCCAGACATTCCAACCGTATGCTCATACCGAATACCAGTTGAAACACTGTGAGAGAGATAGAAACGAAACACTGTAACGATAACAAGGTATGTAGAACACTCGATATGTAAGGTTATGTATAGCATGATCTGTATTAATTAGTTTTACTGTATGTATAGCCTGGTTTGCATTAATTAAATGTGTCCGCAATGCATAAAGTGGGGAAAGGTATTTATGTAGTGATGTCTTGCTGAGCATACTAACGCTTGTAGAAACTGTGCTTCCAGCAGTGGGACACAAGGTACACAGCACAGACACCACAAGGGATGCTACAAGGGGGCATTAAACAGAACAATTCCATACAACCCGCCGTCAGTGGTAGGGTATGTCCAACAAGGACGTGCCATAGCAGGGGATAGTATATGTTGATATACTGTCACAGCACGCATGTGTATGGGCATATAACGTTAATGACATATATAAGGTGGTCCCGCTGTGCAAGTATGCTTTGCATTATGGGATACTATGTGAAATATGTGTAATGTATAGTATTGTAGGTAGATATGACAGATATTCTACACAGCATAACAGGCATATCATGCATACCACAGGTATCATCTATTGGCATGTACAATAACAGGGTACATATGGCTTGTAGGCATGGGACATTGTAATAGCATGATAGCTAATCTAAATGGAAGGGCTACCAAGTAACCATGCACAAAGGACATGTAATAGCTTCACAGGTGCATAGTGGGGTACTATGCAGTCTGGCAAGTCCATGTGTAAGCAAAACTACAGTGTTCACTCTAGTGGCACCTCTCTAGGGTAGTGTCCTGTGAACAGCAGAGCCATGTGTCACCTGCACCTCTGTACAGTACAGCCACTGCAGTGATCCCAGGCCTACATGTGTCTCCCAACCACCAAGGGAGGTATCACATGAACAGTGCTACTGAGTGTCCCTGCGTGATGTACATAGAACTTATGTTCCAAAGCATATTGAGTGTCCGGTTTGGGAATGTAACTCTCAAGCACATCCCACTCATTGTGGCGTGTGTGCACATATCCATGAGCATGTTGCTCACAGTGGCTTCTGCTTAAGTCGCGTATGAGGAGTATATCCATTAATAATGTTGTGGACATGGGTCCTGTCTGATCAGCCGAGGTCACCCCTGAGTATGTAGTATGCAAAGGTGTACAGATGTGGTGTCCGTAGTGCAGCCGCATACTTAAACTGTTGGAGCTCAGTAAACGTCATGGCGTGTTAATGTTGTGGTATGTAAAGCTGTAGCTGTTGTGTAAGGTACACCCTAAATGGGGTGGTGTACCCTTGAATGTGTGTAGATGTCTTGAGTTCAGAGGTACAATGGGTGCCTATGTACCAGCTACACACCCAGTACAGATAGTTGTGGCCACGTAGAAGGATATCCACGCCACAGTGGCAATACGGTAACCACAGGAGTGGGTGTGACATATGTGTGTACTGCAAACATGTACGATGTGATATGTATGTAGGGGACTACCACCCATGTGATAGTCAGTGGGTGAATGGTGTAATGGAAAGGTGATGTTCATGCACCTTGTGTCATGCAGCTTGATGCCATGATAGTCATATCATGTATCTGTCACAGCGACACCCGTATGGATGGAGTCAGTATCAGCTGGTGGAGCAATCATGGCGCTTTGTATGCAGGGGTTTGAAAGCTAGGCAGGGAAAGTCCCTTGTGCTAGCCTGTACTGCAGGGAAGTATATACTGAACATGAGGGGCCCTATGACTGAGGACTGTGGTATGCCAAATGTACCTGACATGTAGTAGATACTATGGTATGCTGGCCTCACTGTGTGTGTCCTGTCCATGAGCCACATTGCATAACATCCTGAGACATAGGGTACGATGTGCAGGTGGATGTGTATGTTGTCAATACCAGAATGGAGAATGGTGCTGAAAGGCAATGAGAGGACAATGTAGGATGTGTGGACTCCCGTACCATCAGCAACTGCCCTGGTAACTGTATGAAAGGAGTCCACCATGTGTAGGGGCCATGCTCTGGCCCTAACAAGCCCAACCCGGGTGGCAGCAAAGGACGGGAGCCCAACAATGTCTCTGTGAATGACGTCCTTGATGATGTGTCCCATAGCCATGCAGAACAGTCCAGTCAGGTGTGTAGGACTATAGTCCCACTCGTGCATTGTGGTACCACTTGTGTGTAGTGTGATAAATGCTGCTGTGTGCCATTCACGGGCTACAATGTCTGAAACAAGGCTATTACTGAATATGGTGGCCTAGTGGGGAGACATGTCATTCAGAGGATGGTGGACATCACAGCCTGGGATGTTGGAAGGCAACATGGGGCCAGTGTCCCAGGACATATAGAGTGCAGGTCAGTACTGTGTAGGTGTGACCACAGGGACACCACAATGTTCCTGTATGGATTGTGGCCCTGTAGTGAGTAAGAGGGTGTAATGTTAGCATTGAATCCATCCTCCAGCATGTTGCCAACATCACCTGGGTCTGTAATGTTCCTGAGTGACTGTTGTATGTGACAGCAGATGTGGGTGTTGCCATCGACTACTGACATACCACCATAATGCCTGGTGGTACACCCCGGAATGTGTCGCAGGCATGCTTATGTAGCTAGTCTCGGAGTATGTGATGAGGGACCCTGTGGTCCTACCACGGCTGACCAGTGAGCCACCCCACCCATGGGAATGTAAACCACTGTGCAACAGCCTACACCTGTTGTTGTACATCATATGTCCATGGAACATGACCACTAGAGCGGCGTCTGTTATCTGGTGTGTACAAATTCCAAAAAATGAAGCCAGCAACAGGTGAACCATGCAATAAAAAGTAGTTTATTAAAAACTACTAAGACCACATATTATATCAAAAAATGACAGACCGGTTTCGGCCAACAAATTATCCTGGCCTTCTTCAGTGAGATACAAAAGACATATGATATTGTGTGGTCATATATAATGAGTAAAGAAATACCATTGGATGACATTCACATATTAATTAATGAACTCATTAATATTAATAAATGCTCAATACAAATAAGTCATGTTGAGAGTTCAGTCAGAAACATTCGTTAAGTCCTGGATTAAACAAAGCCCCCAGTTTTGTAATCCATTTTTTCTCCCGAGCATCAAGTTTCTTATGCCAACCAGATTTTTGGCTTCGATCACCA
The DNA here is from genome assembly GCF_019279795.1 of Protopterus annectens. Lineage (NCBI taxonomy): Eukaryota > Metazoa > Chordata > Ceratodontiformes > Protopteridae > Protopterus > Protopterus annectens. The sequence goes on from NC_056731.1 coordinate 684,969,380, forward strand.
ATAAGTTTATCTATGACAATAAAATGAAATTTTGCTGTTGTATGTGTGAGTGTATGTTTATATAGGGCATTCGAGGTTCTTTTACATTTAATATCGCTAAGATGTTCAGACATACGTAGCCTAAATGGTCTAGAAGTCTGACCAATATAAAATGCATGACAACTACAACAAGCCATATAAATCGCCCAGTCTGTGTTACAATTAGCAAAAAAACGAATATCGAAAACAGTACTACTATTTCTACTGGTAAATTCCTTGGACTTCAAAATGTATTTACAATTGACACAATGCCCACAAGGAAAACAACCAATCAATCTATCACCCAAAATAGTAGTTTGGAATAATTCAGGTAATCTGGACTCAGAATGATGTTTATAATGATTGAAATATCCTGCTAAGTTTTTTCCTTTGCGAAAGGAAAAAGAACAAGTATTAGGAATTAGTGATTGGATCTTACTGTCCGCTTTAAGTATATTCCAATTATCTTTGACAATATTAATAAATCTATTAGTATTCCTGCCAAAGGTAGTAGTGAATCGAAGTATATTAGATGATACAGATTTCTGTTTATATGTTAATAGATTTTCCCTGTTCAAACCACAGGCATGATTATGAGCCATAGTAACATATCCTGAGCTATAACCCCTGTTTATAAATCTTGTATGTAAATCCTGAGCATGATGTTTAAAACTGACATCTTCTGAGCAATTACGTCTTATTCTAAGAAATTGTGATTTTGGAATGTTTCTGGCTATGTGCTTTGGATGAAAGCTGGAGGCATGGAGTAAGGAGTTATATTGGGGAAATTTCCTATAAACTTCAGTTTTAAGGGTGTCATCCTCATTTTTAGTTACCAGAACATCCAAAAAAGTGATGGATTTCTGGTCATAAGTAATGGTAAACTGAATTCCCCATTTATTGTCATTTAAATACTCCATAAATTCGTGCAAATATCCAATGTCCGACCTCCATACCATCCAGCAATCATCCAAGTATCTCCGCCAAATATCAATCTCGGGCAGAAACAAGTTGTGCATATCATCATAAATCATGATTTCTTCTATGTAAGCCATGAAGAGATCAGCATATATGGGGGCAAAAGAAGCCCCCATTGCTGTACCCTTAATCTGTAGATAACATTCCTGATCATAGAAGAAGACGTTTTTAGTTAGTACATGCTCAGTAAGATTTATAAGAAAAGTATTAAAGCCAGGTTGGTACAAGTTCGCTTTATAAAGCCAATACTCAATGGCATCAAGACCAGCCCAATGGGGGATGTTGGTATATAATGAACTTACATCCAATGTGCATAGCCACCAATGCTGTTCTAATTGCATGTCATTAGCTATGCTTAAAAATTGTGTCGTATCTTGTATCCTAGATCTTACCCAAGGTAAAAGTGGTTTTAAATACCTGGTCAAAAATTGTGAGAGTGGCTCAGTTAGTGATCCTATACCTGACACTACTGGCCTGCCCGGTGGATGTAAAAGATCTTTATGTATCTTCGGCAGGAAATAAATAGATTGCCTGGCAGGGTCAGTGATGGTTAGGTGTTTTAATGTTTGAGAGGTAATGATCCCATTATCAACAGCAGAATCTAGAAAATCACGAATTTGTGCACTAAAAACTGGTGTGGGATCCAGAGGCATTTTGTTATAATATCGGGCATCGCCCAATTGTCGATGAGCCTCATTATCATAACAATTCCAATCCATAACCACCACTGCCCCACCTTTATCGGCATGAAGAATTACCAATTCCTTATTTTTGACCAGTTCATCTAGACTGGATATATCATTTTCAGTCATGTTATTAGGCATTGGTTGTGAAGAATGATGTTGAAAGTGTAAATCACTAAGTACATTATGTAAAAAGAGGCCCACAGTGGGATGCATGGGTGGTGTAAATGTTGAAGCATGATATTTAAACACATCCAAGTGTTGTTGTTCTCCATCCCCCTTGTCCTGAAAAAATAATTTAAGGTTAATAAGCTTGCAAAAAGAAAATAAATCTTGTGCAAAATTATCTTCAGGAACAAAAAAAACGGGGATAAAAGATAATCCTTTATTCAATAAAGATATTTGTTGAGATGTTAATACAATACTAGAGATGTTACAAACATTGTTCACTTGTTTGTCAATACTTCCATCAAATTTTGGAGACTTGTAACTCTTTTTGTGTTTCCTACCACCCCTCCTCCCCCCCCTGGTTGGCCTAAAGGGATTGTCTGATTACTACGTTTGGGCGTAGGGGACCCCATGGTATGTTGTGTGTCCGTGTCAGTCCCTGATGAGGTATCATAATCAGTAGAATCTACAGTATTGCCACGTCCTTTCAAAATAGAACGTGGACGTTTCCTTTTGGAACTGTTAATGTTCATATTTTGTACATTTTGAAATCTGACATGTCTCGTATTTTTAAATGGTTATGCACATTGGATGTAAGTTCATTATATACCAACATCCCCCATTGGGCTGGTCTTGATGCCATTGAGTATTGGCTTTATAAAGCGAACTTGTACCAACCTGGCTTTAATACTTTTCTTATAAATCTTACTGAGCATGTACTAACTAAAAACGTCTTCTTCTATGATCAGGAATGTTATCTACAGATTAAGGGTACAGCAATGGGGGCTTCTTTTGCCCCCATATATGCTGATCTCTTCATGGCTTGCATAGAAGAAATCATGATTTATGATGATATGCACAACTTGTTTCTGCCCGAGATTGATATTTGGCGGAGATACTTGGATGATTGCTGGATGGTATGGAGGTCGGACATTGGATATTTGCACAAATTTATGGAGTATTTAAATGACAATAAATGGGGAATTCAGTTTACCATTACTTATGACCAGAAATCCATCACTTTGTTGGATGTTCTGGTAACTAAAAATGAGGATGACACCCTTAAAACTGAAGTTTATAGGAAATTTCCCCAATATAACTCCTTACTCCATGCCTCCAGCTTTCATCCAAAGCACATAGCCAGAAACATTCCAAAATCACAATTTCTTAGAATAAGACGTAATTGCTCAAAAGATGTCAGTTTTAAACATCATGCTCAGGATTTACATACAAGATTTATAAACAGGGGTTATAGCTCAGGATATGTTACTATGGCTCATAATCATGCCTGTGGTTTGAACAGGGAAAATCTATTAACATATAAACAGAAATCTGTATCATCTAATATACTTGATTCACTACTACCTTTGGCAGGAATACTAATAGATTTATTAATATTGTCAAAGATAATTGGAATATACTTAAAGCGGACAGTAAGATCCAATCACTAATTCCTAATACTTGTTCTTTTTCCTTTCGCAAAGGAAAAAACTTAGCAGGATATTTCAATCATTATAAACATCATTCTGAGTCCAGATTACCTGAATTATTCCAAACTACTATTTTGGGTGATAGATTGATTGGTTGTTTTCCTTGTGGGCATTGTGTCAATTGTAAATACATTTTGAAGTCCAAGGAATTTACCAGTAGAAATAGTAATACTGTTTTCGATATTCGTTTTTTTGCTAATTGTAACACAGACTGGGCGATTTATATGGCTTGTTGTAGTTGTCATGCATTTTATATTGGTCAGACTTCTAGACCATTTAGGCTACGTATGTCTGAACATCTTAGCGATATTAAATGTAAAAGAACCTCGAATGCCCTATATAAACATACACTCACACATACAACAGCAAAATTTAATTTTATTGTCATAGATAAACTTATTGGTGATCAAAGCCAAAAATCTGGTTGGCATAAGAAACTTGATGCTCGGGAGAAAAAATGGATTACAAAACTGGGGGCTTTGTTTAATCCAGGACTTGATGAATGTTTCTGACTGAACTCTCAACATGACTTATTTGTATTGAGCATTTATTAATATTAATGAGTTCATTAATTAATATGTGAATGTCATCCAATGGTATTTCTTTACTCATTATATATGACCACACAATATCATATGTCTTTTGTATCTCACTGAAGAAGGCCAGGATAATTTGTTGGCCGAAACCGGTCTGTCATTTTTTGATATAATATGTGGTCTTAGTAGTTTTTAATAAACTACTTTTTATTGCATGGTTCACCTGTTGCTGGCTTCATTTTTTGGAATTTGTTCTAACCTCTTTGCCGTGCAACTTCCTACGTGCAGGGGAATTTGCTTGTTATCTGGTGTGTACCATCATGGCTCTGTGTGGAATAGCATGATCCATGCAGTTGTGTACATACTAATGAAGTGCACTGGGGTATGTGTCAGCATTTGAATGTGCATTGTCCATCTGCACGGGTGTTATGACGTTAACAACCGCTGTCAGCAGACGTCTGTAGTAGGTGTTGTAGTACTCATGTACTGTGTATGCTGTGATGGGTGTGGTGCCGGGACGTGGCTAACAAGGTTGAGTAGCATATGTTCAGAATCCACCAATGAGTGGATAACTCCAGGTGTGTAACACCAGTCACATGGTGGTAGTGTTCATGTCAAGGTTAATGTAGGTCTTGGAGGTGGTGTGTATGGGTTGATCCAGCAGAGCGGAGGTTATGACTCATGGATGTGTCAGTACATGAGTGGCTATCCCAGTTAAGTGTGGGGTAGTGTCAGTCACACATCAGTAGTAGCTATCTGAGGCCCACTGTCCAATATACCAACAAATAAGGTATGTTAACCGTGGGGTATGATGTTGACTCTGTAGCATGTTACAATGTGTATAGCGGTCCCGGACACAGTTAGTTGCATGTGGAGCACCTCTGATGCATTGTGCTAAGTAACTAGCCAGGATGTGTGCACAACATAGTGGGATATGGGAACCCCTCAGCTGTGGGTGTGCCGGTCCAGGTATGTGCCTGAAAGGTATGGTCTGTCTATAACCTGTCATTGCAGGTGTGCTCTGCAGAGCCTAGAGGCAGGTCCCAGTCACTGCAGAGATGTTTGAGTGGTGCATTATAAGGTGTGCCTTGCCTGCGTGCGTCACAGAGGAAGATGCAAGCATTGTGTCACATGCCCATGTCATGCTTGCCAGTTCCCATGCTGCCGGTGACAGTTATTGGAAACTGTGCAAGACAGGCAGTATAGAAGCAGCAAGAGCCTTACATGTGAGCTGTACTCCCAGGGCTGACAGGTGCAAGTCATCTGTGCCACAGCATTGTGTTTGACCAGGTCAGTCAAAGCGGACAGATACCAGATGCCTGTGGAATGACAATAGGAGCATAGGCAACTGTTGAAGTGACACAGTCGGTCGTTGTACAGTGGTATCGTGTCCGGATGAATGCAAAATGCTCCCCAGGGCATGGCCCACACCCTCAGTGCTATAAGACTGGTGAGCTATTGCATGTCCCTGCACACATAGTCTGTGAAGTGGCATCACAGGGCAGTCACACTAACATGGAGAATGACAGTCACATCGTACCTGGTGAGGTGTGGCATGGGTGCATAGGTTATGTTGCAGAAGCAGTTACCCGACAGCAAGATGTAAGCGACTATCGCCTTGTGTAGCCTGCTGTGTGGAACTGCAGTGTGATTCCCTACAGAGTCACCTATGACTGGTGTGTTGTGAATGTTATAACTCCCTATTGGCTGTATGTGATGGGCACACATGAGTCTGTGGGCTATAAGTTGGTGATGTTGTCTTCCATGATGGGGGCTACCTCTGGTGCCTACACTGAGTATGGAGATATACTGCACAAGTTGTCCTCGTAGGTGTGGCCAGTGGTGTAGATCATGTGAGACTATGTGATGGGTGGGGTGTGTTGCGAATGTTACACATCCCCAAATGACTGTCAGGTGCAGTCAGGGTTGGTGACAGCATTATCCCCAGCCATAGCTGTCAACCTCCTGTCCCCAAAATGAGGAACATTAGCCCTCATAATGTGTGACAAATGGACAAAACATGGAACACTTACAACTGGCTTACTAACAGCTTCAACTAGGAAGGGCATATGATGGCTAAAATAGGCTGGTTTTACGTATAAAAAAGATATTATAATGAATTAATATGATTCCCATCTATTTAGCCATGGCTAGCAGGTAAACAATTTCCAACAATGAATGTGTGACAGACCCTTTCAATGTGGAACCTTGAGGAACATGCACCTTTTAAGACCCCAAATGAGGTACGTTCCTCGTAATGAGGTACACTTGAGAGCTATGCCCCCAGCACGGCTGCAGAAGTGCATCCCCCACAGGCTGTAGTGTCGGATGTTGGGAGGTGAGCATTAAATGTGTACATGAGACAATTGCTCTATTGCCACATGTACGACATATCCCTCATATAGACAGGCAGTAGCACTGGTATGTCCCACAGGATATGTGCGTTACGTGTGTACAACAGCTGTTGTACCATAAGCAAGCTGGGAAGTGTAGGACAGCCAGTGTACCTGTGGGAAATTGTGTGGAATGGGTGCTATAGTAATCAGTAGCTCATGACATGCTCACAAGTTCTGAACAAATGCCTAGCATGACCATACAATACAGATAGGGTGTTGGATAATATCAACCCACAAGTGGTGATGACAGTCATTTTGGGTGGCACCGCACTATAACCCTGCTGAGTATGGTGTGCATGTCCATGAACCATGATCACTGTAGATGTTAGCTGTACAGATGTACAAGACAGCACGGATGTTTGATTACAAATACCTTTGTATTTCACAGGAGTGTTCCACCAGTGGCCTGTTGACAGACTCACATCTACAAAAGGTGCAAGAGTGACATGTGCACATCACACCAGTGCCAGCTACAGTAGAACAGGGTTAATGTGTTGTACCCCACCCTCATTGTAGCCCATACCACACAGACAAATGTTAGGCATCTGTGTATGTAAGGCAGTGAATGGCCATGACCTATCAGTATAGCTGTGTCAGTGTTGTGAACAACATACAGAATGGGCTGTGTGGGTGAGGTGTGTGACATATGTGCACAGTCTGATGGATGATACCAGCATTGTCACCGCTAGGTGAACATCCCTGTACCCATAAACTACTACCTAGGCTGTGGTCAACATTATGGACACTGTGTAAGGGATGGTGCTGTGCAGTGCACCCCCCAACTTTGTGACGTCTCCAGGCCCCTTAGGTAGTCATATGAGGTACCCATGTCATGTCAGGGTGCCATCCATGAGCACGGAGATCACTGGGCAGGCATAAACAGCACTGTGGTGACCAATATTGGATCACATACCACCTTTAAGGGGTAATGGCTATGTATGGATGTGCGATACCAGCCTTCACAATCCTCACCTCCGCTATGCAGCATGCTGTCTACCTTGCAGAAAGACATTTGCTACACCATGATGATGGACATGCTACATGTCCATATCCTGATCTATAAGACATATGTCATGGACAGCCACCGTCCTAATACTAGGATCGCCACAGGCTGGACAGATCCCTGTGACATACTCCCACCATACCATGCAACCCTGTCCATCAAAGCTGCACATGTCATCCCAGTCATACATGGTGTGATGGCCGCATGGTAGATGTACTATCAACTGACTGGATCAGTAATGTGGCACTGATGCACCTTGCGGTGGCATATTGGCTGTCTGTTACAGCTTGGAAACCGTGCCCGCACATGCTATGGTTGATAACCATCCCTGCGAATGTCGTCTGACTAGCCATTGTCCCATATCTATCACATGTGCAATACAGGCGATCCGTGGCAGGATGTTGAACAGTTGTACAGTGCTGTGTAGATGTATATGGCAAAACACACGCATGTACAGGTGTCCATGCGTATGTGTGCATTGTCACTGCTCAAGTCCATTACGGCTGTGTCTGTGTTGATATGTGACATATACACAGCATCCAGGTCAACAGCATTACCGTGGACACATCCAGGCATGTGCAGATAGGTAAGAACACAAGTGCAGGCAAATAGACATGCCCACAACAAGACAGCATTTACATGGAGTATGAACACTGTAATGAGGTGACACACATATATGGTGATGATATTCAATGCATAATGGGTGTGACATGTGTGTGACACAAACACGTTAGTCGTGTCAGTGTCATGATGCTTTGCAAAGATAACTGTGCATATGTAGTAGATGTCATAGAAATGTATGTGCAGCAGTATCTCTGTACATCTCTGAAACTGTGACCTGTCACCATCGTTATGTCTTACAGATAATGCCTCGTACACGCCTCCCAGCATACAGCTGCCAGGAGGATGATGTCCTCATCCCACAGCTCCATGACAACTATGACTTTTTGTTCAGCCATGTGCCACAGCATGCCTAGCAGCGGGATGACCTGTGGCAGGATCTATGCAGGAGGGTGAATGATGTGGGTGGCCATAACCGCACCTACCAGCAGGTGCGCAGACACTGCATGGACTTGATACGACATGCAAAACAGTGTGCCACTGCAATCACCTGGGAACAAGGTGGAACAGGTGGTGGGCCACCAACCCAGCCCCCACTCACACACACCGAGGAGCTACTGGCCAGTCTGGGGACACCCAGGGAACAGCATCCACAAACACTAGCTGCCATTGTGGAGGTGGGTGTCTCCCAACCAATGAGCCTGGAGTTGCCTGGTAAGTCAGTACTGCACATATGGCTATTATATCCCATGTAGTTGCATGTGTCACTGTACATTATGTAAAGTAACAACATATGCAAGGTATGTGGACACACATGCTGCATACTACAGTATGCTACGCTGTGTATGCACACATGTGCATACTATATGCTATTACACAGGTGAATGTGTTCACATGCACAGTGCAACCTGTGGCTGTCATACAGTCATGGATAATGTTCATACTGCTGTGTCACCCCTATACAGGTACCTCTGGCGTGCCGCACAGACATGAGTCCGTTGCAGGTGAGACTATCATCAGTATCAGGCATGTTACAGTGTAGATCTATTTGCCATGTGGCCAGTTAACACTTGCACACCTGATGTTTGTTCCAGTCACGATATGCATGTTGCATCACCCATCATTCACACAGGCCACCCATGTGCAATATATACAAACAAAATGATACACCGACTTGAAACCACAGTACTTGTCATTGCGACATGTGTGGTCAGCTGTGCATACAATGGTGGAGGTGTTCTACAATGGAGGCATATGTAGTATGCATTGGAACAACATGTGTGGTACGCACACAGTACCACACAGTCAGCTGTGATATGGGCAGCGCACAGGTGTCACCATCGTGTCATATGCCCCTGCATTGGGTGCACATATTGTGATGTGCCACCTGACATGTCCCAGACACGTAGTGTTCTGTCTGCAATATTGTCACACTATCGCATGACCGATATCCCACATACCAAACATACAACCCGTTGTCTGCATAGCCCTGTGGATTGTGACATATCTGACATCTATGGGTGTATGTCATATGGGACAACACAGACATGTGAGATAGATGGCCATCACACACATTTGGCCAACACATGTGCACACATGGCCATGGGGGATGGCCAGAGACATGTAGCCACACAGTACATGGGATGTGTATACACCCTGTTGCACATTGTCCACACATGGTCCAATTATAGCCGTAGTTGACCGATTATACAGTTGTTGTGGTACACTGGACATCCTAAAAGCCTGTGCACAGCTACTGGAGGTGTCACTGAAGTCTACCATATACGGTCATTTGAACATCATGACTGTGTTGCAGTTATGGCTATGCAATGTGTACATATTATGCATTCTACAGCAACATAGATGCCTCATGATGCCATGCAATGGCACAGTGTCTGTACTTCACACTGTATAGCAATGTAGACGGCTCACACTACCCTCCCATGCTCATGCACATTTGCTACACATGCATTCTATCTGTAGGGCATACACACAACACTGCAATGTGAAGCCCATTATGATGCTGTACATATGTCAGGACACCATTGTGTCAGACATGTATGCATGTTAATGCACATGTCAGCAGATTACATGTCAAGGTCATGTCAGCCATGTGTACTGTTATCCTGTTCTGGGCCACATGGTGTATCACGGGGATGCATGCATACTACCATGATTGTGTGAACTGCATGGCTACTGATATGACACCTGCTTGCTGTAGTGTGCACTCCAGGGAGGTATGCTTACTAACACTATTAATGTCTGAGCTGCATGCCCTCTGCTGTATCACAGGCATGCTGCATGCCATCTGACAAATCACATGCATGGTGTGTCTGTGTGTGTGTGTGTGTGTGTCTGTGTGTGTGTGTGTCTGTGTTTGTGTGTGTGTGTGTGTCTGCGCATGTGTGTGTGTCTGTGTGTGTGTGTGTGTGTGTCTGTGTGTGTGTGTGTGTGTGTCTGTGTGTGTGTGTGTGTGTGTGTGTGTGTGTGTGTGTGTGTGTGTGTGTGTGTGTGTGTGTGTGTGTGTGTGTGTCTGTGTCTGTGTCTATTGTACTTTACAGTATTTCTTTGCATTCACAGGTGATGTAGGTGCGTTACCCTCCTGCAGTCCATCTGATGTTAGTGTCCCCACAGATACTAGCGGTGATGAACATATGCATGAGGTACAGGCAGGGTTGTCAGGGGCTGAACCTGTGCCAGTGGTTACCATCCCAGCTATGTCCCCCTCTTCCCCGCACACAGTTCTGCTGCCAACACATACCGCATCACCAGTGGCCATAGAGGAAGGACAGTCAGCATCTGTTAGCGTGGAACAGGAACATGTGGTGGCTACAGAAGGTGCGTCTATACACCATGGTGTCAGTGTAATGACTGCAGATGTGCCAAACAGGCATGTGGCGGGTGCTGCTCGTAGGAGGACGTCTGGCAGACATGCACCTGCAGGACAGAGCGCAGCAGCTGGTATCACCAGACGCATGTTCCAGACTGTAATGGCGGCACAGGCACGTGCTGAATGGCAGAACAGAAAAGGGCAGAGGCTGCAGAGGGCTGCTATCCATACCCTAAATGACAACATCCAGGCATTGGCAAATGCTCAACAGCAGATTGCTGATGTTCTGGACAGGCGATTGGGTGAAATGGTCGGAATCCATGACCAAGGCATGGCAATCCGCGAGTGGGAGCTGTCTGTGCTGGAACATCTGGTAGGAGTGAGGCGTAGGCCACGTGGACATAGGCCAGCAACACCACCTAGTGTAGGTCGACGTGAGCATGCCACCTCACATGCCCACTCCCATAGTGCCGGTAGCAGCAGCAGTGCAGCTGGTGCTGCACTGTCAACACCAGGACACAGCAGGCCACGTGGACGTGGCCCTGGATGTTCCCAGCGGGGACACGGTTCCAGCGGACATGTGTCGTTGGACAGTAGCCACTCTGTACCTCCACCTGGTAGTGCCCGTGCAACCCCAGGCAGGCACACGTCACGTGGCCGTGGACGGACACAGTGAGCTGTACAACCTGGTCTGTACAATCTGGGGCTGTCAATTATACCCCGTGTAGGCCTCACAAATGGCAGAACTGTGTACACACATACACGCAACTGTAGGGCTCCACAACATCCACATGCATTCTGAACAGACATGTCCAATCAACTCGCCGTTACACACACATATGATGTTATCTATTGGTGCAGCCTATGCCCCTGGCAAACATATCACCCTGTGCATATGATGAAGCCTGTGCTGCATCCCTGTCATCCACACCATCGGTGCAGGGTTATGCACAAATATTCTGATGCACAGGGTGAACAGAATAGTGAGAGGTGTATGTAATATTACCTGTGTATGCATAGTAAGGGATGTGTATGTTGCAGTGGTTGTGTGTGAATACTGAGAGATGTGTATGTGACATAGGTTGTTTACTGTTGACATGCACCGGTCATACCATGTAGTGCAGGTGCAGCATGCATTGTGATGTGTTCACGGTATGTGTCTCGGTTACATCTGTAGCACCATGTTGGTTGTGATACCCTGGTTCCCTCCTATGGTGTAATTGCATGTGCCTACAGGTAGCAGTGTTTGCATTCCCCCACGTGTAACTGTGAATTACTCACAGGCACGTCTGGCAATATCAGCATGCTACGTGTACCCTCAACCTGACTGTTGCAAACACCAACATGGCACAGATGTCTGCACATATACTGCACCTGACGCATGTGGTCAGTGCCACAGGCTACATTGGACAGAGACGTGACATACATAGCAGGACACATTACAGATATGGTGACATGGTGCAGGGGTTGTACACAGCGGTCTGGCCAATGATGATGTGAGGTGTCACTTGGTAGCTGGAGGCCACACTGTGCAGCAGTAGGACCCTGTAGTATGGGAACATGGCCACATTCACAGGGTGTACACCACTATATCGCACAACCCATAGTGTTCAGGTGGGGATCCTTGCCTATGTGGTCATCACCCTCACAGTACTATGCACCCACACGATGTGTCACAGAGAAGGAACATGCACAGGTAGCCAGTATGGCTGGGACCTATGGCATCAACAGGGTAGTGCACTGCATCACCATTACGGGTTTGTCACCACGTGGGGTTAGTGATCATTTCTCACTGTATATTAGCATACACCCTCACAACAAGCACCAGACATACATACAGACACACACACACTGTGGTGACCACACATGTGTATACGGACAGCCGACATGTGTGATGCACCACACCGGCCGACGTTATGCTTCCCACACTGACGTATGTACAGATCTCTACAATGGTGTACAGGGATGTGTAACAACTGGGACATATTCCCTGCGATATGTGGCATCTCTGGTCACACATTCGGACACACATGGCAGTGCTGGGAATGATACACCTGCCATATGATGACACGTTTGATAGACATGCAGCGGTATTGATTGCATTATGTGTACCAATGCTATATCTGGCAAATGTGCTGCTATATGCACACGGGAGGTTGTAGGTGTTACAGGTGCCATGTGACATATAGTTGGCAACACCTGACCGCTGTGCATGCATTATGTCAGCACCATCACGTAACAGCGACATAGCGTACTGTTTGCACATGGCATGATAGGATGGTGTGTGACACAACTGTGAGCAACCCCCTGCACACATACATCTACACAGGTGGTTCACCACTTTATGTACACACATCCCCCCATACGTGCTGTTTGTATGTCACCGTATACAGGTGTCAATGATGGGTCTGCATTGCGACTGCATGTCATAGTTAGGTGCAACTATGTTACGTACATCGGCCACTGCACATGCATGGTTGCTTCATGCACAGTAAAGATGTCACATGTGTCTCCTGTTGCCAAGTTTGTATGCATTGCTATTGTTGGACATGTGAGTTGACATACATAACACATGGACTGTGGTATGATATCACGGGTGTCACAGGCGACCAGTACAAGGGTATGTGTCCCGGTCAACATTGCTACCCCCTGTAGTGTGAGCATTCAACAGACATGGACCCACCTTCCATTTGCGTGTGCAGCATTGATTAGGCCACTGTTATGCACGAGGTACATCAAAGGCTATGTATGTATGTGTTGTGTGTGCAGTCCATGCACACATCCACACAATCACATGTATGACATATCCAGATGTGTGTTCATTGGTGTACAGCAACAGTCATGTGTCACAGCTGTGTAAGGGCCGTGGTATGTCTTGAGCTGACATGTTCATGTATACTGGTATCATTGCAATGCATAACACCTGTTGGATCCCTGTTGGTACATGTGTACTCTGCACAGCTGGTGTACACCTCTGTACAGCCCAGTGGTCATGTGTTACATGGTGTTGTGGTACTGTAAGGCTGTGTAGTGCTGCACCGACGACATGGTGATGACTTGACAGCTACAGTGTACACTGCAGTGTGTACGTGTGTGACCTGCACCTGTGACAGCTGTGATGGCAGCTGTGTGTGTACAGGTCACTGCATGTGTGACCGCCCTGTGCGTGAGGACAGTTATACCTTACTGTGCCCTTCTGTACTGTGCCCTTCTGTGTGTACACTCCATCTGCATGCACGACAGGCCTTTGCAACAGTTAAGTGTGTGTGAGCATGCCCAGTATGCTGTTGTGCAGATGGACACACAGTACAGCCCATGTACACAGTTGTGTAGATAGACACACGGTACAGTAAAAACTGAGACCTTCTGTGTTTACACTCCATCTGCATGCAAGACGGCCCTTTGCAACAGCTAAGTGTGTGAGCATGCCCAGTATGCCGTTGTGTAGATCGACACACAGTACAGTCCGAACTGACATATATTACCAGGTGTGAGGCCATGGCCAGTGACACCTTGTGTCGGTGATGTCCCTCTGTGCATGGGCATTGCCGTTGACATCCTGTATTGCCATGGTGGTCATCCAGGCAACGGATTTCCGTCTTCAACGTCAGGATGGATGCCTACCGAGTACACACTGGGTGACTATCTGGAAGGGTGCACTGTCTGTGGTGCGTACTGTGTCTATGTATTGTTGTTGTAGTGCTCCATACATGTATAGTTGCCCCGAGTACACCACTGCCGTGTGGTTGTATACGTCTACCGTGGGACAGTACTATGTCTGATCGTACACTCTCTATACAATCCCTGCCGGCGTCCTGGCATTTGTGGATGTTGACACGCGCCTAGAAGAATGCCTGTGGGTCTGCTGTGTTTAGTAATCTCGGTAGCGTGTTCTGTAAATGCGTCATGCTGTAGTGTGATAGGGTAGTTAGGTGTACGTTCGATTCCCAGCCCTGCCAAGTGTGTGTGTGTGTGTGTGTGTGTGTGTGTGTGTGTGTGTGCATGCTCCCATCCGCCTGGGGACTCAGGTTATGCTTTTAGACGCTTCACACCACAGATATATCCTGCTGACGTCTTTGCCTTTGCGGATGTCGACACGCACCTAGAAGGATGCCTGTGGGACTGCTGTGTTTAGTAATCTCGGTAGCGCGTTCTGTAAATGCATCATGCTGTAGTGTGATAGGGTAGTTAGGTGTAAGTTCGATTCCCAGCCCTGCCAAGTGTGTGTGTGTGTGCATGCTCCCGTCCGCCTGGGGACTCAGGTTATGCTTTTAGATGCTTCACACCACAGATATATCCTGCTGACGTCTTTGCCTTTGCGGATGTTGACAAGCACCTAGAAGAATGCCTGTGGGTCTGCTGTGTTTAGTAATCTCGGTAGCGCGTTCTGTAAATGCGTCATGCTGTAGTGTGATAGGGTAGTTAGGTGTACATTCGATTCCCAGCCCTGCCAAGTGTGTGTGTGTGTGTGTGTGTGTGTGCATGCTCCCGTCTGCCTGGGGACTCAGGTTATGCTTTTAGATGCTTCACACCACAGATATATCCTGCTGACATCTTTGCCTTTGCGGATATCGACATGCACCTAGAAGGATGCCTGTGGGACTGCTGTGTTTAGTAATCTCAGTAGCGAGTTCTGTAAATGCGTCATGTGTAGTGTGATAGGGTAGTTAGGTGTACGTTCGATTCCCAGCCCTGCCAAGTGTGTGTGTGTGTGTGTGTGTGTGTGTGTGTGTGTGTGTGTGTGCGCATGCTCCTGTCCACCTGGGGACTCAGGTTATGCTTTTAGATGCTTCACACCACAGATATATCCTGCTGACGTCTTTGCCTTTGCGGATGTCGACACACACCTAGAAGGATGCCTGTGGGACTGCTGTGTTTAGTAATCTCGGTAGCACGTTCTGTAAATGCGTCATGCTGTAGTGTGATAGGGTAGTTAGGTGTAAGTTCGATTCCCAGCCCTGCCAAGTGTGTGTGTGTGTTTCCAGCTGCATGACAACAGTACATTGCTTTTACAGTATTCACTCACCATAACATCTGTGTGGCGTCTTTGCCTTTGATGCCGCTGTCTACAGGCTAGACGTATGCCTGTGTGATTTCCATGATCTACTACTCACGGTTGCACGTTCTGTCACTGCGTAATGCTGTTGTGTGGTACAGTGGTTACGTTTGTGTTCTGCTCACAACCCTGCCATGTGTGTGCGTGTGTGTGTGTGTGTGTGTATGTCTGTATCTATCTATATATATATATATATATATATATATATATATATATATATATATATACATATATATATATATATATATATATATATATATATATATATATATATATATATATATATATATATTTTCTGCCCATAACTCTGCTCTTGCATGGACAGCTGACTGTTTCTTGTATCGCATATTTGCATAGCTTTCACATACCAATGGGGTATGTTGCAAATCCCAACATTGTCCGTGCAACGTTCATGTTACGGGTGGTGTTACACGCCCTTACAGGCATTTGCTGTATAGCTTGGAAGACATCTATCCTTGCTGTACTCTCACTCTACTCGTACACGCCGGAGGCTTCATGTATCATGGCCTAGTTTTCCTGTGTGTATGTCTATTTG
This sequence comes from Protopterus annectens, assembly GCF_019279795.1. Classification (NCBI taxonomy): domain Eukaryota; kingdom Metazoa; phylum Chordata; order Ceratodontiformes; family Protopteridae; genus Protopterus; species Protopterus annectens. The sequence continues at coordinate 684,985,655 of NC_056731.1, forward strand.
TGCTGTGTGCATGGCTGTGGGTATGTCCCACTATCATCATTTGTAAAGGTGACAGCCCTATAGGTACTTCATGTAGACTGCTGTGTCATTTCACATGTCAGCACATACCTGCGGACAGTACTGAATGTCCTACTGCAGCGCTTTTCATACCTTCTGCGTTATCTTGCAGTCGATAATGCTGTTTCCTCACACATGTATCTGTTTCTGATCATACCACTCCACCTCCTAGAGCAAACATCTGGACAAAGCCTTAACTGATAGTGGGACACATAGGGGCAGTATTTACATATTGCTCTTACAAACGTAGATAGTTGACACAATAATAGGTTTTGCATTAGTATGACTTTTCTGACGGATTTGGTGTCTTAAACTCACATGTTTGTCATTATTTCATGACTTCAGTTCTCAGGAATTTGCCAGACTGGTACTGATTTTACGTGGAACACACCAAACATATGAGGCAGAACTCTGCACATTCTGCGTAATTCTGTACAGTTGCGGAGTATGTGTCTGATACAAGATATCAACTTTCTGACACCAATACACACACTATATGGCGGCATCACAGGCCACATGCCATTACATTTAATTGCAGGACACACCCACCCAGATGGTTGTATTCCTCACACAGGCCAACTGCTGCTTATCCACACTAATTAATCTATCATGTACTGTATGTGTACGCCAGTATTTGCGCTTTCCGTCAGTGGCAGAGCTTACATACGAGTATGGGGGACTGGACATTGTAACGGTGACACTGCATGACACCCTGAGGGACACATTTCTTTTGAGTCTATTAACCTTCCACATTGACTTTCACAGAGCATACATTGTCATTCACATTTGTAGGCGTACATGCGTATGACTTGTACATGTTTTGTCATTTGTCCTGACGTCTTTCTTCTAACCTGTCCACCTAGTATCACTAGTTCTGTACATGTATTTTGGACAGGTTACCTTCATACCCCTAACCTGTACACATTATGGGTAAACGCCCTGACGTTTGACCTTTGCTCTTGTTACATTTGTCATAGTAATGTGCCTTTCTGGTAAATTACTGGCAAGGCATATCTAGCTCACACAGGTTGTCAGGTATGGTCGGTCACGCCGGCACACACTAGGTATCCCTCACACTTCATCAGGGTTCTCCTGTTAATGTCGGGTGTCTTCCTCACCCTTCTGCCATTTGCCACTATGCGAGTGTGCGTTATACTCTCACGCATATTTGTGTGGGGACACGTGCGTCACGGGAAGGTGTTTTATCCTGGGTACTGGGTTATGCATGACCACTCAGGTCTGGACAGTGTCTTGGACCTGTACTTCACATTCTGACTTGTGTCCAGATATGTACAGGATTGGACATCTTGTCATCATACCCATTCTACTATTTACACAGGTTACTTATCCCGTAAGGGATATTCCAGAAATTGGACCATTCCACACAGAAACGATATCAAAATGTATTTTGGCTTTATGAAAATGTGCAGGGGGTTTAACATGCAGGGAATACATGGTTTGCTATCCTGACACTGCCTAGGGTGACAATACCTACTACATATGCATAGGGGTCAGTATGTGTAGCTGTGTCTGCAACGGACCAGTGGGCCACGTACGGGTGGATTTGGTGGACGTTCTGTTACGGGGCTGGGTTGTGTGATGTGGAGGGTATGCTGGGTAGCCCATTATGTGGCCAGGTGTGTTGCATTTGTTATGGCCAGTTCCATCAGGACCAACCTGTGGGTATGTGACGGTGACATATCTATACATTTTGATCGCACATTTACATGATACATATGTTTGTGGGATTGTGTTCTACACTATGGCCTGTCTGCTTGTCTTGCAGCTGTTTCTCCATGTGTTTGTATTTATGTCCACTTCACCCGCTGCCCCCTCCTATACCTCTGGTTCACCTTTTCTGCATATGACACAGTATCACCTTTGCGGGTTTTACCATTACCCATCCACCCCTCACATGCAAATTACTCACATCCGATAGCTCACTACTTTTGTTGTTGGGCCATGACATGGCCAGAGTAGCACATTGACTGCCCTACAGGTGTCGGGTACCTTTATGGTTGTGTGGACTACCCTGCCATGTTTGCTTCCCACGTGCTATACCTCACACACATAGGTACACGCCCATACTTCACTTTCGTTACTTAGTTGGTATACCCGGGTACTACCCGTTCGGCTGTGTCACATACTAGTTTGGCTTCTACCGATGACTCCCGGGATTTGCAGACCTGTTGTACTCATTGGGGGGGGAATGGCACCTTTTCCGATGTCCATGCTATTCCTTCCACATATCCGACTGTTGCGGACAATGCCTCCCCACAATCTACGGTACTGTTTCCACCTTTTCAATTGGCCACAATGTAACATTTGCGGTGGACACAACACATTTTCCATGCCGACACATACCCACGGTCAGTTCGGCAGATAGAACTTACAACTCTTGCCTATATCTAAGCTTTAGTCTTGTAGCATTTCAGTGGCTTTATTCTTTTTCTTATGACATTTATGTCATATGTGTGGAGAACAACTGTTTAATGCCACTATTACATGACTTCTGAGGGATAATTATGTCCTATAATCTCTGCACATTTGCCATGTTTACATGCTTGTGTCAGGACACATCTGGCCGCAGCGGTACTGTCGCTCGCAAAGTGGGACAGGTGGTATTCTTAGTCGATGGTACGGGTCATACTGTTCCTTTCGGCCTACATGTGTCCTTATTGTTGTAGCTGTTTCTATGCTCCTGATTCGTTTACATGTGTATTCTATTCCCTATCACATTTGTTATGTGGGATACAGACATACCTTTTGTATGTGACTATTACATCCCTTGTGGGATATGATTCAGACATACAGTCACTACATATATCTACATTTCTCCTCGTGTATTTTGTTATGGACACATCTGCACATCTATGTGCCCTCCCTGACATTATGGGTCAGCTGGTGACCCTCTCCATTGGGCTGGACGTACCTCCTGGCGGCACCCTAGCATATGATATGTTTCACTTCCACATGGTATAACTATAAACACTACGTTGGACCACGGGCACGTGGTTTTTCTGTCATTTGTTCAAGGGTAGGGACCTGTTATTCCCTATCGTGCATTTGTGTTTGCTTCTTCATTTTCTGTTCGCAGGGAGTATCTTGCATGCTTTGTATACGTTTCAGTCTCCACGGACACTGATAGGTGCGAGTATTACTGCAGGCGGACTATACTATTCAGCAGTTTAGGTTGCTCATCGACAGCCGACATTGACACGCCTCCCTCCGCAACTTTGGTACGCCCCATGCACTCGTGCACGTTTCATATGCACGTGGCTGTGGCAGCTGCACGCCTTCATTAATATGCATATGGCGCTACTACTCCATATATACACCGCACGGCCGGCGCAAGCCTTACAACGGCCTTGCGCCGAGCTTCATGAATCTGGGGGATCATTTTTAGACCGGATGAATTTATAAAGATGTAGTTTAGTCTGCTGGTGCCGCCTTTCCTCAGGCAAAAATATGTATAATCATGTACCCCCAGATGTGCAGCCCTCCAAGGACTGTTAAATTAAAATCTGTTGTTAAGTCAGAAACTGCTTGACTTAAGTGTGGGAGTCCCAACCTTCCTGATGGCATTCCATTCAGATAAGAACTGAGGACAATATTCAAGTGTCTGCCAATAATTAATGCCATACAGCCGCTATACATTTTTTTCAATTGCTTTGGAAAATGAGTCAAAAGAGCAGCTGGAGAATATAATGGGAACCCCTACTTGTGCCTACCACAAGCACTATGCTCCTGCCTTTATCTTCCTTAAGTTTAGCTAAAAATGATCAGTATAGTGAGTGATAAATGTGGGTAATAATACCCTGTAACATGACTTGAGCACAGCTTGCTTCACCCTCAACCCTTCCAACTCCTGAACATTTTCTTAACATATCTTGCCTTTAACCTAGTTTCCTGAAGAAAGATCACTAAGGAGCATACTGTTTAAAGATAGTAAAACATGCAGTTACCTCATGCAATGTAGAAAGACCTCTGACATTTAAGGATAAAACTTTGAGCTCTGCAGACATGCATGTTGGTTGATTATGTGTATACCTCTGCGTAAAAGTGCCAACATTGAACATAAAGGTGACAGGAGTGTGCATTATAACAGTTCAACCAAAAATATGATAAAGATAACATAGCAACGACATGTAAACTAGAAAGGTATCCTGTAACAGACTGGTACCTCTACATCTGGGCAGGGACCCTTGACAACTTAGAGAGAAAGACCTCTCTCTCTCTCTCTCTCTCTCTCTTACACCCTGAGAGACATACCAAACCCCTGGAGCTGCAAAGAACTCCACAATACTGAACATGTCAGACCTATTTTGTTATACTTTACAAAATAGCACTGATTTACTGTGCATTACAGAAGAAAACAAATATGTCAGTATACAAGCTACAGATAATGACTACTAGAGTTGAACTTTCCTATGCAACACAGATTTCAATAGGGAAGGAGCTTTGAAAATGTTATCAACCTTTGAATAAACAATTTCTTCTCAGTGTAGAGCTTGACCCAAGAAGGTTTGCCTTACATCCAAAGACCACTCTGCAAAGCACCAAAGGTGCAGAGCTTTGGGAAATATAAAAAAAGGCATGCCAGATTTATTCATGTTGGTTTGGAAGGTCAACTCCTCTACCCAATTGCTTGTCCACTACTGGTCTTGTTAGAGCTTCTAGAGCTTTTGGAAAGGGGTTGGGTGTGATGAATCGGCTTCCCTCACTGACCTGATCCAGTACAGGTTGAAGAGTTGTGGATCTATTTTGAGTCAGCACAACTGGAACTACCTTGAGACTGGATTGCTTACTGGAAATCAATGGAGGGTCTGCAATTTTAGAATGAGGCATAGATGTGGTTTTACAAGGAGAATTTTTGGGCCTATTCAGCCCAGCCCTCCTTTTGTCTGTGTTCTGTGGTGGAATGTCCATTTCACATAAGTCGTCCCAGGCAGATCTAGATGTCATTAGTGCCAAGAGGGTATCTAAAAATTGTTGACCTCTTTTGGGTTGTCAAAGGGTGCTTGTTGACCCTTTATATTAATAACTGATGTAGCAAAGAAGTGTAGCTGAAAATAAGAAGGCTTGAGTAGGTCATTCAGCTGCACCTTTGAAGGCATCTTGTGTGCACATTCGATCACCAGCTGGTACGGGAGTTTTAAAGCCATTCAGCTCTTTTTTTAACAAACTCCACTGCATTATTTTCCTCCTTATCCTCAGATAAACTTATAATCTGGAGTTTGTTTATCCAGTTCTGTTTTCAAGATCACTGAGTTTCAACTCCAGCTAATAAACTTTCATCAGGAGGGCTGGAATCTTTTTGTTAGATAAGTTCCAGATTTTGTATGCTCAACAATCAGTTATCCTGCTTAGCATTGAAATCTTACTTTGTCCTGTAGCACAACTTACAGAGTAGGTAAATTAGAGACGGATAGTTACAGGTTCTCTGAAAATTCTGTTATCAGCACTTGAGATGCTGCTTTCTTGTGTTGCCCCTTGTCCATTGTGAGGAATAAAAATAGTTTCTGAAGAGATTTTAACAGCTGCAGATTCCATTTGCAGTCAGTTGTACACAAGAAAAAAATAATAATACAGTGAGGAAATCTGGCTGTCAGTGTTTATGACATTTGACATGAGCAAGGAAGCTACCAAAGAAGCAAAGATGTCTCAAAGAGGTAGTGCTCACAAGAATGATTATGTGCTCACCATTTTCTTAGTTAGATACAAGCTGCACCATGTTGTGAATTTTGTCTGATAAGGAGAAAAGACTGAAGTGTACTGACTCCTTGTGCTTGTGTACATCACAATGATAACTCTTATAGCATGGCTGTCTCTGTTAGAATACAACCAGCTTGCTCTCTTTAGGGACTGCCACGATGTGCTTGTTTTTTTGTCGGTGATTTAAGCTACAGTGATTGTGCTTTCAGCCATACCGCTATACAGCAAAGTGGTGCTGTAGCCTTCTGGTTTCGGCATTGTAGGTCGCATGGAAAAGTCTTGCGAACTACACCCCAGAACCAGTTCCAAATAGATACTGGCCCTAGTGGACTACAGTGCATTTGTGTTAGAAATTGAAGTGGGTATGGACAAAAAAATCTTCTTTTTCAGTATTTGGCTTTGACTATTGTACATGTAGAAATTATTTGCTGTAGAGTGGAATGGTAGGAATTCATGTGAGAATAAAGAGGTTTCTGTTGATGGCAAGTTTCATATGAATCACTTGTGTATGGGCAAGCTGAAAGAAAAGACTGATGACTGTATTAGCTCAATAATTTGTTAAAAGTGAAATGGATTCATAGAAGAAAAGGTAAACTGAGCTTGGTATATTCTAGAAAATGTAAGGAGTAAGCAATGACATCAACAAGTTGGAAAAGGAAGAAGTGGCTGAAGAGATACATAAAACATTAAGCACTGTAATGAAGGATGTTAGTTGAGCATAAGTAAATTTCAGGTTAGGTTTGAAGAAGGAATGGTAATTACTCTGGAAGTAACATAACCATGTATAACAAAAATTAGGTGTGCTGTTATGGATATTAATGGCTATAAGGTGTGGAGAATGGATGGCGAAGGTTAAGGTTAAAATTTGCCATAATAAAGGCCTTACTAAGAGCAGATTTTGCACAGTGAGTAGAGGATCAACAAAGGGGAATATTAATCATGGTATGGTTCATCTCGGGTGCTGGATGAAGATATGCGGAAGAGAGTTGCCTAATAGTGATACAATGATAGTGAGTAAGTACAGTTCACAAAAGAAGCACCTGTAAGATATCTTAATTCCAGAACAAAAATGTGGGATTGCAAGGGGCCAAATTATTGGGAGGCTCAGGCTCATTTGCATTCTAATATATTTTATTATTTACTATTTGGTTTAAGTTAAATGTCTCTTATTAATGAATAATGTACTTAGGATTAACCACTGAACTAGGTATTGGGTGCATAGCTAGATGAGTAAAATCATTGGATTATTACCTTCTAATTTTCCACTATACTGGTCTATATTATGGCTGAATTTAGAATGCTATGTTCAGTTCTGTAAACTAGACAGATAAACAAAAAATGAAGATGTTAGAGAAAGTACAGAGTCATATTACAAAAATATATAAGAGGAATTAATCAGCTGTCATGTTTTCATTTGAAGAGATTGTGGAGAGACGAGGAATGTTTACTTTGAAGGAAGGACAAGAGTCATATGGATGTATACAACAGTGATGAGAAGAGAAAGATGGAAGAATACACCTTAAGAGGAAGGATGGTGTGGGTAGCAGGACATGGTTAAGAGCATAATTCTCAACCTCTTAACTCAAGAAATCTGGACAAAGACAAAAATAATGGGGGTAGGGGCAAAGTCTCCAAAAAAAACAGGGACAAAATTTAAATACACACTTAAACAGTTGCTCGAATTACAAGTTTAGCATCAGCATGCATTTTCGGAAGGGTATGAAGCCTGAAACTGAAATGGCTGTCATTGATTAGGTACTTCATTACTCAGTGATTTGCCAGAAAAAAAATTTATAAGGAACAGACCAAAAATATGATGAAACATATGGACATTCTGCAAAAATCTGGACAGGTGAGAGGTGTGGAACTTAGGAAAAAGATGAAGCTAGATTTAGAATATGTTTAATAAAGAACAGTTTCACAGAGGCATTGGCAAAAAAAAAATACTGGGGTAGAAAGTAGAACTCAGGGGGAAAATGCTAATGAAATGAAGGGAGGGGCATAAACTATGGTTAGGATTCATGAATGCCTGCAAATCACGCAAAGCTCATTTTCGCGAAGAGCATCAACTGCCAAACTGTTTGCCATTCAGTACATGATGCCGACTGCTGCAAAACAAGGGTTAGCATCTGTTATAATAATGAGCATATGTATATATATATATATATATATATATATATATATATATATATATATACATATATATATATATATATATATGTATATATGTATATATAATATATATATATATATATATATATATATATATATATATATATATATATATATATATATATATACATATGTATATATATATATATATGTATATATATATATATATATATATATATACATATGTATATATAGGGGTCTACTTTACTTGACCTAAAACCCATTTCACTTGACCAACACCCAAATGGCCTAAATTTCAAGTTACTGACAACTCATTTGACTGAATCTCATTTCACCGACTTGTAAAACATACCCCGGGATTCATAAAGCTTGCACCAGGTGCAGGTGTAGCGTCATCATTCTAACACCAAATATGGCCGCTGAGCGATCCAGGTATGAGCTGTTCCCACGTGCACTACCTGCACATTACGCCCGCACAACTCCCGGGCCCTGTATGCCAATTACCCCATGTGCAGCAGTGTAGCATGCAAATGAAGGTATGTAGCGATCCAGGAAGTGGTGCAGGCATAGTGTAAGCATACAGAAATGTAAACTGTAGAAAACGGTTTACATTTTTGCAAACATAAAATCAGAGCCATGACAACCGACCAAACACATGTATTATATTGTTAATATATGCCAATGGCTAAATATATAGCGATTGGCATAAAAAAAATGTACAAAATATAAAATTAACATTTAAAATATATATATATATATATATATATATATATATATATATATATATATATATATATATAGTCACACTATCGCAATGTGGAAGCATAGGGCAGTGGCATGCAAAGGAGATCACAAGGAAAATATAAAAATATAGAATAAAACTGCAATGTAACACATATCATGATTTCCCCATAATAGTCAATGGCAGGCATGCTACACCATACTATGGCACAAGGGTTGCTAAGGGGCTGTGTCAGTGTTATGAGTGGTAGCTAGAAATTAGTAGGCAATGCCATGCAAATGAGATGAGTAATAGTGAATCACAGATTCCCCACTGGTGTAAGGATGATAATAAGCCCTTTTAATGTTATGTTTCTGCTTACTGTTTTTATGACCACTGATTTTTATAGAATAGCATAAGGAGTATGTATGTTTATATATTAGGCATATTTTTGTATGTTTATGTTTGCGTTATTTGCATATTTTATTTTTTTATAGGGACATGTATTTTAATTAGAGTGTTTTTATGCTCATGTTTTTGCCACGCTAATTGTTTTTATGATTTAATTGATTTGATTATATTACTGGTTGTTTTTTCCCCCTTTTTTATTATATATATAGGGTGTGTCTGTTAGTAGTTGCTTGATGGTCTGATGAAGCTATGTTGTGAAAGCGCTCACCTATGGTCGACTACAATTAAAAGGATTTTATATGCTCTTGAGTTCAGCCTTCTTCGTGTGTTTGTGTACTGGACTTTGCCTTGAACCACCTGCGGTCATTTAACTGTTGATATTTTGAACTGCTGGGACTTTGGGCCACCTGTCTTGTCCGTTGCTGGTTTTACTCTTATTTTATTTCACTTATATTATCGCAGCGATGGTAGATTTACTACCAGTATCCCACCACTGTGTTTTTTGTTTACTTTATTCTGGTTGTTTTATTGGTGGTTTTACTGGTGGTTATGGCCTCTGAACAATCTATCTCCATTGAGTTGGATTATAATCCGAATACCAAAGCTACCCAGAATGAGAGTAATAAGCTGGAGACTAATAATAAGACTGGTGCAGCTTTTTCTGAGAGGTTCTCTCTGTATTTGCGGAGAGAGAGGAGTGCCCTCTGGCAAGTAGATGTTCCCATCCTCGGAGATGATGTCACTAGTGAGACTGGTGACTTGGAATTGCTCCAGCAAACAATGGAGAGCATGGAGCGTGATTTTCTTAGGTTCAACAGATTACAGGCACAGTGCTTACATTTCGAAATATGTTTGGAGAAAAAGGTCGTACCGAGAGGCCTACGTGTTCTCAATATGCCGAATCAAGGAGAACAGCATCTGGATTTACTTGCCTGTTGGCAGAAGATCAATTTAGAAGTAAGTGCGAGCTATATGTGCTTACTTAATGAATATTTTCGTCCTGAAGAGGAGAAGCTGAGGGACTCTTTATGTGAGAGGCAGGAAGCCTTACTCAATGAATATGATGTGAGTGTCTTGAATCCTTTATTTGAAAGTATGTTGGATGGTGTTGCTGCTTTTGAGAGGAAGTTTGTTTTTCAGAAAAAATCTAAACTATTACGTGACATTAATGACTTTAAGACAGGTCATGTCTTTATGCGGCCACGTAACAGTCAGCGTGCAAATGGACATGATGTAAACGGACTTTCTACTCATCACAATGGTGTTAGTGACACTACTATGACTTGTTTGAATCTTTCTGATAATGTGCGAGGTGTTCCAGCTGTAAGACATGAATGTCATCAGTTAGATAAGAGTAATATTGGTGTTTCCAATTCTATTGCCCCTAATTCTTGCAATATTAATGTTTCTGCTACTAATACCATTAATATTAACTCTTCTCCTGATATTAATCATGTACCAGCGGATAAGGTTAAGAGTTTAGGACACTCTAAGGAACAAAATGTAATGGATGATTTAATACTGCCTGTTTCACCTCACAGTATGGATACTAATAGGTCTACACCTGTAGAGGTAATTCCACTAGGAATTTGTATCCTCATGTCACCATTAATAATAAGGACACCAATACTAGTAATTCTAATATACCTGATAGGGTCGTCAGACCAAGTGGCATGGGACTGTTCTAACAGATGTAGATTCTCTCAAGGCACTGAGGAGTGCTAGTACTGATGAGCTCCCTTTTCCTTTACCGGTTCATCCAGTGAGAGGGGGAGGACGCCCCCGCTCTATGAGCAGGGGGCGTCAGAAACACAAACTCTCTGGAGAGCTGGGTCAGTCACAAACTCTGAAGAAAATGTGGGGGAGGACTCAGAATCATTAATTCTTAGTGTATCTACATATGTTCTCTCTACAGCAGAGAAGCGAGTTTTAGTTAAAGGTTTAAATTTTATTTCTACTCGTATGAGTAAATTATCTGATACTATTTTAGACTTGCGCATGTTTTGTAGAAATGTTATGTTACGCCTCATTTATGGTAACACTATGGCTACAGACTCCATTCCTGCTTGTTCATTTGGTCCTTCTGACCTTAGGAGATTGAGCTGTTTTGTCCCTAATAATCATCCCCTTGTAGAGGCCTACCTGAAATTAACTGAGGATCTGTTGTTTGACTATTATGACACATGTGATGACCATCACATACGTTATAAGAAGAATTTGTCATATAATGAAAGAGTAGCTTTGAAAGCCCTACAAGATAATAATCATGTAGTGATTCGACCTGCAGACAAGGGAGGTCTGATTGTTGTTATGGATAAAGCTCATTATGAACATTCTATGCACCTGATGTTAAATGATGTCACTTTCTATAAAAGAATTACTGTCGATGATGTATATAAAGTGATTCTTTTGGTCAATAGGTGCATTTCAGACATTTTTTCTGCTCACTTTTTTACACAATAAACTTATACATTTTTACAAGTGGCAAATCCTTTGATTCCACTGATACAGGGCCTCCCTAAAGTCCATAAACACACTACTAATACTCCGATGCGTCCGATAGTGGCAGGTGGTGGTTGGGTCATCGAGCCTCTTTCTCTTTATGTAGAGAAGGCATTAAGACCTATTATTGATTTGAACAAAGTAGTTTTAAGGGATTCCAAACAGTTCTTACTAGATTTATATCAGTGTACTTCTACTGTCCCTGATTCTGATCTTAGTAACATTATTTTTGTAACTCTTGACGTTCAATCCCTTTTCACTATCATACCTAATGATTTGGGCATTCAGTACATACATGACTATCTCTTATTACACAGTGAATATAATATTACTAAGATTGATCTTATATGCTGTTTTTTAGAGATGGTGCTTGAGAATAATGTCTTCACTTTTAATGGAGATATGCATCTCCAGAAACATGGCGTAGCTATGGGCACGTCTTGTGCCAATAGCTACGCCAACATGTTTCTAGCTCATTGGGAGTTGAATAGTCTTTTTTCCATTCCTGACTTTAAGGAGTATGTCTTGTTCTATCGACGTTTTGTCGACGACCTTTTCCTGTTGTGGAGGGGCCTTCTTCATAGTTTAAAAATATTTTATGAGATGATGAATAATTTATTGCCCTGTTTGAAGTTTACTTTCAACTGGTCTTATGACCATATTGAATTTTTGGATTTGTTTATTGAGAAATTGTCTGGTAACATCATTAATACTGGGGTGTATCGGAAGACCTGTCATAGAAATGCTTTTCTTTTTAGGTCTAGTATGCACCCGAGTTATATCTTTAAGAAACTCATTAGAGGCCAGGGCATCTAGACTAAATCCTACACTTGCTGGTTTCCTGGACGAGATTGATGGTCTGAGCCGTAAGTTGATGGCCCATGGATACACTCAAACTGAGATTGATAGACAGTGGTCAGATCTTAGTGTTTTGAGAATGACCACAGCAAGTCCCTATTTTGGACCAGCTTCAGATTATCACACTATTCATAGGGATAAGCCAGTCACCCCAGGAGTTAAGTTATTTTTACTTTACACCAGTGATTACCGAGAAGTTACACAGGCATTTGGTCAGTTTTGGGCAATACTACAGGTTGATAATGATTTACGTACAATTGTGGGCGATAAAACCTCTTTTCGTTATAGGAATTGTATGAACTTGAAGAGACTCCTTTGCCATGATAATCAACATGGCAGTCCTTCCCCACAGTTTGGTGTAACCACACCTTGTGGTAACTGCAATTTCTGTGGATACATAAACACCCAGGTATCCTTCTCTCATCCAGATCTTTGTAAAGATTTTGTTTTCCATGCCCCTGCTAATTGTATGATCCCTCATGTTATTTATCTGGCTGAGTGTTCCATCTGTCATTCCTTCTTCGTTGGCAAGACCAATAGGTTCTTGCGTGACAGAATGCAGGAACACTTATACCACATCAGGATGGGTTCGGCATTCAATGCTCTCTCTCTAAGCATGTCATTAATACTGACACTTTGCATACTTTTAGTTTTAGGGTTATAGAAATTATACAACCCAGTGTTAGGGGTGGTGATTTATCTACACACACTGAGTATAAGGAAGCCTGCTGGATCATTATATTACACGCTGACAGGGGCAGTGGTTTAAATGAAAGGGTGTCTATAAAACCTGCCCTAAGGAAAAGGAGACTTCATAAATAAGCCCTTTTAATGTTATGTTTCTGCTTACTGTTTTTATGACCACTGATTTTTGTAGAATAGCATAAGGAGTATGTATGTTTATATATTAGGCATATTTTTGTATGTTTATTTTTGTGTTATTTGCATATTTTATTTTTTTATAGGGACATGTATTTTAATTAGAGTGTTTATATGCTCATGTTTTTGCCACGCTAATTGTTTTTATGATTTAATTGATGTGATTATATTACTGGTTGTTTTTTCCCCCTTTTTTATTATATATATAGGGTGTGTCTGTTAGTAGTTGCTTGATGGTCTGATGAAGCTATGTTGTGAAAGCGCTCACCTATGGCCGACTACAATTAAAAGGATTTTATATGCTCTTGAGTTCAGCTTTCTTCGTGTGTTTGTGTACTGGACTTTGCCTTGAACCACCTGCGGTCATTTAACTGTTGATATTTTGAACTGCTTGGACTTTGGGCCGCCTGTCTTGTCTGTTGCAGGTTTTATTCTTATTTTATTTCACTTATATTATTACAGCAATGGTAGATTTACTACCGGTATCCCACCACTGTGTTTTTTGTTTAATATATATATATAGTTGCACTATCGCGATGTGGAAGCACAGGGCAGCAGCCCGGCATGCAAAGGGGATCACAAGGAAAATATAAAAATATAGAATAAAACTGCAATGTAACACATATCATGATTTCCCCATAATAGTCAATGGCAGGCATGCTACACCATACTATGGCACAAGGGTTGCTAAGGGGCTGTGTCAGTGTTATGAGTGGTAGCTAGGAATTAGTAGGCAATGCCATGCAAATGAGATGAGTAATAGTGAATCACAGATTCCCCACTGGTGTAAGGATGCACCTCACAGAGCAACATTATAACACCGAGGTGTGCCCTTGAGATAAAGATGACATCAAGAGAGGAACGTGTCGCCATTGCTGTAAGCACAATGGAGTATTGCTAAACCGGTTTGCCCCTAGCTAGGCAAAGCTGCAGGATAGGGGTGTGTTGAACTGGCCATAGCTTTGCTTAGCTGAGAGTACACAAGGTAACCGAGTATGCATGTGAAAACGCACATAAACCCGGTAAATGGGTTTGCGCAGCACGCACTGCAGCTGAAACAGGAAGGATATAGGAAAGAAATAAAGAAATGCCGCAGCAGGGAAATTGGAGTACAAATGACTAATTACCACCTAGGAGCCTACAGTGGGCCATTGACAACAGCTAACAAGGCTGCAAGCAGCTACCTGCAAAACAGGAAAGGGAAGGGGCTGTACTGCAAAGAAAACAGTAAAGTGTCAAAGCAGAACAAAGCCGATTTGTAGTATATCAGCTACAAGACACATTTTGCCATGACTGGGTAGGGAAAGTACAAAACAAGAAAGACGGCAGGTGGATGCATGCCTGATAATGGGAGGGGATCCAGTTTTAAAAGTGAATTAAAGGGCAACAGATTAATCAAGGCAGGCAAGCACAACTCCACAGTAAAGGCCCCACACTTGCAGTACTCATTGTAAAACCCATAATTAAGATACTCTGCAGCTGGAATAGCTCATACACACCCAACAACATCAGCAGCATCCATAGCACAATAGTATAAAGTGTGAAAGCACCTCACACACATTTATGTATTCCCATACACTCTGCACCAGTGGTGTATACAGACGGGGAACTTTTAGTATGTACATGTTAGGGGCTGCTATAGCTTTGATCCACCAGCATGTGTTGGAGACTGAAGGTGGTGTGGAGGATGATGCACATGACCACCTCAGGCACCAGAGGAGGAGGGGAGTGTTCAGACCCAGGGTAACCTACCAGGGGCTACATGCTCTAGAGATAGTAGAGCATTACAGGATGGACAGGGACATCCTACAGCAACTTGTGGAGCTGTGCCGGCCAAGCCTCAGAGCCAGAACAAACAGAGTGGAACCCATCCCAGTGGATGCGAAGGTATGTGTAAGCCTGAGAATACTAGTTACAAGTACCATTTAAAGACCAACTGGGGATATCATGGGTATCTCACAGGCATCAGCATCCTGGGTACTACACCAGTTCCTGGATGCCATGTTAACACATGCCAATGAGCACATATACTTCCCCCGAATGTAGGAGGAGTTGGCCAGCAATATCCATCTCTTCCACCGTGTGGCAAAATATCCGGAGGTACTGGGTACAATAGACTGCACACACATACACATCAAGTCACCACCTGGTGAGCAGGGGAGGTGCTACATAAACAGCAAGGGATACCCTTCCATCAACTACCAGGTCGTGTGCAATGCCCAGGGCATTATCATGGTTGTGTGTGCTGGCAGCCATGGAAGCTATCACAACTCCCACATCTGGCATGCCTCACAGCTGTATCAGGTATTTGCCAGGGGGGACATCCCAAATGGCCACCTTGTGGGGGATGTTGTCTATGCACTGGAACCGTGGATGATGACTCCCATCAGAAATGCACACATACCCATGCAGGAATGCCATAATGAGACACACATACAAACCAGAATCATCATAGAGTGTGTGTTTGGGATGCTAAAATCATGGTTCTATTGCTTGAACATATCTGGTGGAGCCTTGCAGTACTCTCCAGGCACATGTGCCCACATCTTCATTATATCTGCATTCTACACAATATGATCCTGTGGAAACAGCTGCAGCAGGGACAGAATAGTGAAGGCCCTCACAGCCCACCAACATTGCCAAGGGCCCCACAGGCACAGAGGTACTCAGACCACGAACACCCTGAACCAGCCCCAGTAGGCAGACAGAGGCATGCCCAGTATGCCCATGGCTTGGCAAGGAGGGAATGTATAGCACACACACTGACAGTGTAGGCACCTAGGGACTGACACCTTTCTTCACCTGCACACACAGTAAAAATGGATGGCACACACAAATTGTCATGTATAGGCAGTCTAATGTGTGCATCCAACATAGGCAGCCCTCAGCTATTGCACACACAACTGCCATTGGCACTAGGTAAGTCAACACCTGAACAGCAAATTAAGCTATCAGCATGTACTGATACTGTATGTATAGGTTCATAGGTAGGTACTTGGCCAACTGCCAGAGGCCATACATAAGCCTAGCCAAAATGTGTCAGCTTTTGCCACCCCATTGATTCATTAACTGTCCCTCTGTGGAGCAGAGCCAATAGCAAGATCCCTTGGGTGTATCTACTGTTCCCCATCCACTCTTCAAGGTTTCTCTTGAAGAGTGTTAGTGAGGGGCTCTGTATAATGTAGTTAGGGGTGTTGTTCCATAGTATTGGGAGTGTCTGTGACAGGAATCCATCCCTCCAGCATCTTCCAGTTATTGTTGTGGCAAGGTTCAGCTCACTACAGTGTGTGGCTCACTGTGACATGGATTCCCATAGGTGGAGCATATCCATTAAGCCTGAGTTTGACATGGCTGTGTTGGCCAGCAGAGATCATCTCTGGGTAAACAAGATGCCACTGAGTAAAGCAGGAGTTTATTCAGTCTGGCTACATAGGGCATATGTTTGAGGCCAGTAATCCCCTTGGCGAGGTACATTCGTGGACCTTCCACCTGTTGGAAGTGTCTTCTGAGGTACATCCCAAATGGGTTATTATACCCTTTGATGGGACTGATGAGTGATGAGTAAAGGGACACTATAACCCCAGTATGTCTAGATGGGAACCCTTTTGTAATCATATGATCTACATAGAAGGATGTCCTAACTACTTTGGAGATATGATTGTCAAAGGAGAGATCGTTATCTACCTTAGTCCCCAGATACCCCATTACCTCGTCTGTATTAAAGTGGCTGCCACTTATGTGTTAATATGTGAGTGCTTAATATTCCACAATGGAACGACTATGCAGTTAGTGGCACTTAGCTGGAGGCCATGACTTTGACACCCTGTGTCGGTCTCTGTGAGGCCCCTTGAGGGATATCTGTGTCAGCTGGACTATCAATCATTGCTTCCAGTTTGCAGTCATTGCCAAACATGGTCTGCCGTAGTCCACCTTTGTTTGCCTGTACCTCTGAGAAGTATATGCCAAACAGTAGGGCTCCCAGGATTGAGTTCTATGGGACAACAGTCATGACTGGTCAAGAGTTGGACCTGGAGACCGATAGTCATACCATGTGGGTTCTGTGTGTAAGCCCGTTGGCAACTCAACCTGTGATGTATGGATGTATGTATAGGCTGGTGTGTTTAGCAATAATACCTGAGTGGAGCATGGTGTCAAAAGCCTTGGTGAGGTCCAGGTAGTATGTGTGAACCACCTCTCCCCTCATCTAATGTTTTGGTGACTGTATGTAAGATGTCAAACTGGTTCAGTAGGCATGAACTGCACTTGACCAAGCTGCCCTGAGTTGGGTCACGTGTTTGGAGGTTACCAATGTATTTGTTAATGAGTGCCATAATAATGCGCTCAATACCATTGCAGACCAGGCTAGTCAGGCTTATGGGGTGGTAGTTACCATGGTCAGTTGTGATTCCACCTTGATGGAGTGGAATAACCATTGCCATGTGCCATTGTATGGGCATGTAGCCTGTGGAGAGGCTGAGGTTGAAAAGCTTAATTAGGAGGGGGGTCAGGTTGTCTTGTACTGTTTGCAAGATGCAGTCTGGGACAACATCTGCCTCCATTGATGCTGTGTTCAGCTTTTAGAGAGGGCCATTTCCACCTGTGTGTCTCTGATGTTTGGGATACTGTACCTTTCAGATAGCGTTGTGGGCTCTTTAGGGGGTGAAGTATGCACTACATGTATCTGCAAGGATGCTGGCGATATCAGTAGAGTCAGCATATTTTGTGCTATATTTCACAGGCACAGTGCAAATCTGTGTGTCACCACTTAGGTCCTTGACATAACCAAAGAAGGCTTTGTGGTTATCTTTCGAATCCTTGTGTATTTTCCTGTTGATGTTAGCCTTGGATGATTTCATGAGGGACCTACGTATCATGCTAACAGTGGTCATGGATGTCTGCCCTTCGTGGGATTTGCTGTTTGTCAGGAGCATTGTCCTACCTCTGTAGTATTGCCTGTTTATTGCAGGGGTCCAGCAGACTGGTGTCCTTGTCTAGGAGGAGTGAGTCTTGGTTTACCAGTGATGGCACGATCCATACATCCATGTAGGTGCTTATAGATTGCATTTGTAAATCTGTCTGTATCTTGAACAGTGTTTCCCCTTAGTGTGGGGGCTGTGAAACCCCCCACCCCTGTCTCTAGTAGTGTAAATTTAGTTGTAGGAAAGGTATACACTGTGGTTTCTGTGGGTGGGGGATATGTTTGGTTGTGGAAACAATGAATAGCTCATGGTCAGATCTAACAGGTGACTGGTTAACCTCTGCTGTGGTACACCTGTTGGCCATGTTGGTGATGACCACTTCTAGTATGTTTCCACCCCTCGTTAGGGAGGTTACCACCTTATACAGGGCATATGAGGTGATAAATTCCAGGAAGCACTGGGCCTGAAAGTGAGTACTTGAGTAAGTTTCTCAGTTAATGGTAGGTAGTTGACATTGACCAATGTCAGGGTGTGCGTTAGGACTGTCATGTTCTCCACTGTCTCCAGGTAGGTGGAGTGGTGGTCCTGGGTCATGGAGGGTATCTGTAGCAGGCCACATTTTACATTGCAGTTGTGGCTGATGTTAGCTGCACATGGATGATCTTAGAGGTATCATGCTGCCCCACTAACCTGGAGGTGTAGGTATCCCTGATGAATATGGATACACCTCTCCATGTATGTGTCAGTCCATATTTTATGGCTGAAATGTGTGGTATGGGTTGTAGTCTGTTAGTGCTGGTGTGCTTTCAGGAGCCTTAAGACAGATCTCAGTTACTGCACAGATATTGACGTTGTCAGATATTAAACATTGTAATGAACATAATGCATTGGCACAACATGTAAAAATGAACATGGATCATACTTTTTTATTCATGGCAATACAGGTGATTACTCCTAATGTCAGGGGTGGTGATTTATTTAATGATACGGAATGTGCTGAGACTAGATGGATTGTAAGATTAGGGGAAGATAAGCCACCAGGTATAAATGCTATTGTATCTTTAAAACCCATCCTCAAGAAAAGGAGGGTAAAATACTGAAAGCTGGTAGGTTGTTATGTATTTTAAATATGCATCTGTGATATTCTTTGTTATCTGAAGAAGGGCAGGTAGCCTGAAAGCGCTTATGGAAGATTTTATCTTTGGTTTTATTGAATAAAAGTTTTTGACCGGCTCTACATGGAGTTCTCTGCCTTATTGTTATTTTTATGGTACTGGCTTATGTGCTAATATGGACATTGCACCCTGTAGCTATCACACAGGTGTGGATAATGATCTTACTGCTGTGACACTCCTGTTTAGGTACCTCTGGCATTTTGCAGTGACAGCAGCCTGTGTCAGGTGAGACTGTTATTATTTAACAAGCTTGATAATGCACAGCTCATATTAATTGCATACTATCTGCCCTAACACATGTACACATAATGTATGGTGGTCCTGTTAATAGATACTGGTCAGACCTGCAATGCATCACAGTGGTTACCCATGTGAAACAATTGAAGACTATATGAAACACCTACACTAAACCTTCCAAACTGCAATTGCCAGAAGTGTGGACAACTGTGAATACAATGGTGGAGGTGTGTTTCACTGTAGGGACAGGTACTACATATCAGCATTACACACGTTGGGAATACAAACAGTACTGTACAGAGAGCATTTGTGTGCACACACTCTAAATGTGTTGGAGCTGGAGTATGACTGGCCCACAGGATACACCCTTGTGGATTATACCTTTGCTATGAATGTCACACAATGTCATGTGCTATCTGACATGTCCATGACATGTAGTGTGCTGACTTCAACACTGCTCAACTATCCTACAAAACATGATATCTCACATCCCATACATACCACCCTTTGTCTGCATAACCCTGTCCTTAGTGGAGTATATGACATCTATGGGTGTATGTCATATGGGATAACACTGACATGTGAAATAGATGGCCATCACAACCACTGGACAGAACATGTGTACACATGGCCATGGAGGATGGCCAGAGACATGAAGCAACACACACAGTAGAAGTGATGTACATGTGTGTACACCCTGTTGTACATTGACTCGGCACAATACAACTATGGCCTTTGTGTAATGGTGATATTGCAGATGTGAAACACTAAACATCATACAGGTCTGTGCACAGCTTGTGTAGGCATAACATGAAACCACCACATAACATGTCTTGAACATGTTGAGTGTGTCACAGCATGAAAGCATTCAACTATACAGTATCCAAATACATACATGTGTTGCACAACATACACATACAACCACATCAGGCCACAGATACAGTACATTCACCTTGCTGGTTTCAGATATCACTGTCATGCCTGTTCCTCATGTGTGTGAGGTACACAGATGGCATGCGGGACATAGAGTACTGCTAAGTTAGCCATGCATGGCATAGTTGCCAGGCATCAGTAATATGGTTGCAGATGTGCAGGGGTGCCATCTGTATACCCTTCTATGACCTGTGTCACACATTCCACATTAGGGTTTAATGGGCATACATCTCAGTGACGTTGGTCACATTCCACATTAGATATGTATTGTATGTGAACACAGTCATGGCTATGAACTATGTCAGTAACTTACACTGTATAGCAATAGTGAAGCCACATGATGCCCTGCAATGGCTATGCACATAAGCTCAATGTGCAGTATGCGTCACCTGAAGGCCCATGTTAGTATAACACGTCCCTGCAATGGGACACGATTACTGTACTGTAGATTGGAAAGTACACCATTGTGTTACACATGTATGCATGTCATTCAACATGTCAGCAGAAGACATGTCATACTACATGTGATAGGCAAGGTCATACACCACACATCAGGCTGGTGCACTGTAAACCTGTGCTGGTCTGCGGCACCATTGCAAAGTAGGGACAGCCACGTCAAACAAGTGTGTACAGTCACATGCACAATGTGTGTAGACTCAGCTCAGGGGTAGGCGGAACAATGTTGAACAGACATGCACTGCTTTGGGGGAGATATGCAAGCTAGGGCTCAGGCAAACATAGTATTAAGTCAACATACCCTTCTGCTCATGTCCTCACACATAGGGGCAGTGGCCAATACAAAGAATCAATGGCAGATGTACAAAGGTCAGCGATGATCTGTTAACATGTGGTGTATGCTGTACACACCATGGCAGTGCGGTGCAATGGTGCATAGTGCATGCATTGTGTTGTAGGTATGGGGCATAAGCTACTAACACAAATGGTGCAATACAGGTATGTATGCTAACCACCACTATAATTGTGTAAGGTGCATGCCATCTGCTATAACACATGCATACTGTTGTGTGCAACTCAGGGATGCATGATAACTACCACTATAATTGTCTAGCTGAATGCCATCTGCCATATCACCTGCATATTGTATGCCATTGGGTGCCATAGCATGTGCCTGTGTGTCTGTGTGTCTGTGTTGTATAACTTGTAATGTACAGTTCTTGTCTGCCCCTCACAGGTGTTAATGTAGGTGCATTGTCCTCCTGCGGTCCACCTGATGTTAGTGTCCCCACAGACTCTAGCAGTGATGATGAAAGTATGATTAAGGCACATGCAGGGTTGTCAGGGGTTGAATCTGTGCCATTGGTTGCCATTCCAGCTGTATCCCCCTCATCCTCGCACACAGTTCCCCTGCCTACACATAGCCCATCACCACTGGCCATAGAGGAAGGACAGTTGGCGGGTGGTAGCATGGAACAGGGAAGTGTGAAGACTATGGAAGGTGCGCCTGCACACCATGATCCCAGTCAACTGACTGGTGATGTCCCACACAGGCATGTGTCCAGTGCTGCTCATAGGAGGACCACTGGCCAACATGCCCCTGTGAGACAAAGCACATCAGCTGGAGTCACCAGACACATATTTTGGGCTGTAATGGAGGCACAGGCATGTGCTGAATGGCACAAAAGAGAAGGTCTGAGGCTTCAGAGGTCTGCTGTCCATTCATTAACTGACAACATCCAGGCAATTGCAAATGCTCACCATCATCTTACAGATGTTTTGGATAGACGATTGGCTGACATGATGAGATTCCTTGACTATGGCATGTCAATCCTCGAGCATGGAATGTCTCTGCTGGAACATCTGATGGGAGTGAGGCATCAGGCACGTGGACGTAGGTCAGCTACATCACCTGTTGAAGGTCTACGTGAACATGCTACTGCACATGCCCGCTCCCATAATGGCAGTAGCAGCAGCAGTGCAGCTGGTGCTGTGCAGTCCACATCAGGACACAGCAGGCCACGTGCATGTGGTCCTGGATGGTCCCAAAAGGGACACGTTTCCAGTGGACATGTGTCACCAGACAGTACCCAATCTGGACCTCTGCCTGGTAGTATCTGTGCAACTCCTGGCAGGCGCATGTCACATGGCCATGGCCGGACACCATGAACTGTGAAACCTGCCTTGTACAGTCTGCAGCTGTCAATAATACCCCTGTTTAGGCCAGCCACATGCCAGCCGCATGCATACACACACACACACACACACACACACACACACACACACACACACACACACACACACACACACACATACACACACACACAAGAAACAAATGTAGGGCACCTCAACACACATGCGCATAACATCCACACACACCCAATGATATCACAGGCCCTAACACACACACATGATGTTATCCAATGGTGCAGCCTAGGCCTCTGGAAAACATTATCACCCTGTGCATATGATGATGTCAGTGCCACATACCTGTCATCCACACCATCGGTGCAGGGACATGCTCATATGGTCTAATGCATAGGGTGAACATGCTAGGTAGACAATTGTAGATTAATATTGTTGAGTAGTGTTGACAGGCAGCAGACATACCGTGTATTACAGTTTTAGAATGCATTTTGTACGTTTGACAGTATATATCGTGTGTAACAACAATAACAGCATACGGATCTTGATGTTCAGCCTTCCTCTTTCAGGTGTAGTTACATGTATCGGGGGATGTCAGTGTTTGTGGTTAGTGTCTCATATGTACATGTTGACTACTCACAAGTCTGTAAGACAAATCCTTCATGTACTTTGTAGCTTCCACATCACAGTTATAATCTCCCATGTTTCAATTATGTTTACTGTTCTGATGATCCAAGAGTATGATAGCTGTGTAGTAAGCTACTGTGTTCAGAGCCATCACATCCATAGTGGGTGACATCACAGGTATAGTTACCTGGAGAAGTGAGGAGGTAAAAGAGTGGTATAGCATATGACAAGGGTAAAGGCCAGTAGAAATAGTGGTTTCTCATTGGGAAGCAGTAATACCTGCTGCCATGATAGGATGCAAACACAGACACACCCACACACTTAGGGATTCACAGACACAGTAACACACACTCTGACACAAACAGACAGTTGCCAGTGTTCGGATGAGAACCCATGCCTATGTGCAAATCATCATTATAGTACTACACAATTACAAGACACGCCACAGAGATTACACATGTCCAGGTAGTCGGAATGGCCTAAGATCGAGGACATTGACAGGGATATTACAGTGCAGTGAGTGAATGTGGGGAGCGGCAGTTCATCAGTAGGCTATGTAACAACAAGCCACACCCCAGGGTGTACATGATAACAGGCAGTTAGAATGCCCATCTAAGATTGATGATATCAACAGGGATACTAGATTGCATTGAGTGGATAGGGGGAGGGGGCATTAACATTTCACTATGGACAGATACAGCCTCACTCATGGACAGCCACACACACACACACACACACACACACACACACACACACACACACACACACACACACACACACACACACACACACACACTGTGGCATTCACAAAGATATACACCTATGTCACACACATAAAGACACTTGACATGTGTGAGGTACAACCGCCTGCCTATGCCTTTCTTTCTACACTTCACTCTGTACTGATGTCAACAACAGTGTTCAGGAGAGTGAAAAACATGTAGGATGTATTCCCAACCATACGTGACATATATGGACACACACGCAGCCACACGTGCCAGTACTGTGAATCAAACACCTACCTATCTCATGATAGGTATTACAGAGGTACAGCACTATCTCATTCGCTACAAAGTGTACTAACTCTTTCCTTTGCCAACTGTGCTGATATATGCATACTATATGCACAGGGGAGGTATTACTGTTACAGGTGTCAAGAGGTTTGCTTCAGTGTCACCCTTACTGCATTCTACATTGTCTGTCTTCCCCTTCAATTAACAGAACCAGACCTTAGCAGTTACACAGGTTATTGTAGGAATGCTTGTAACACACCAGTGTGCTGTCCTCAGTAATCATTCATCTGCAAAGTAGCCCCACCACTTAGTAGTCATGTCCAAACATCTGTCCATACCTCATGTACAGCTTACTGTACTTGGAGCATATCACCATATACAGTTGGCAATGTTGAGGCTGTATTGCAACAGCATGATGTACTAAGACAACAGTCACCTTCAAACATCAGACACTGCACACGCATGGAATCTAAACAAACGTCAATGCATGTACACATATGTGGTCTACATCAGTAAGTGGACTAGCAGGTCAAGAGGATACATTCCATACCTCCCCCACACCATGTGTGAAACATTGCCGATCATTACACCATAAAGGATGTTGTATTCATGCACTGGTAGGACACAACCACCTTCACCGAGTAGCCAAGTGTACATATATGACAACAGCACATATCAGCAAGACACACACAGCATTATTCCATGTCATGCTCCTACAAACTGTTACTTGATAGTTCCATGGTGAAGCCAGAGCACTGTAATGGTCAACAGTGAGCACATCATATTTACCACACACACCTCATGTTTACTGGAAGAGTGCCAGCAATGTGCTCTGTTGGAGCTAGGCATTACACTCATTCTAGCATGTGCGAGGTCTGTGGCTTGTAAACATCTCACCCCAGCATGTACTGGCTATTGTGGTGCTAAGGCTAATGTCCAGACAGCACACAGCATGCATGGCTTGCAATTGTTGACAAGGGGTATATGTAGGAGCTGTGGGCACACATGGCTGTACATGTCATGGACATATCACCTGTGACTACTCAGGAACATACAGAGCAGAGCTGGATTTCCCTAAGTCTGTCAATACAGGCCTTGTGTAGGTCCTATGATCCTGTTAGTTGGGAATGTTTGTAGGCATTGCATTAGGTGGACATGTCTAATTACATACATGCCATACGGGTTGTTGTATGATATGATAGGTGTCATGGGTGACCAGTAGAGAGGGAATATTGCCTCTATTAACATAGATATCAAACCTTAGGTACTGTTAGCATGCTATCTGCCATGTGCATGTGTGTAATGACTGTAGCCACCTGTATGTAGAGAGGATAACGAAAGCTATGGTAATGTCATTTATGGTGTATGAGTATGGGATGTACATATCGAAGGCAGGTACAGTTAGGTCATATACAGCCATGAGGGTGTTGTTTACTGGTGTACAGCAACAGACGACTGTGTTAATGCTGACAACATCTGAGGGACCCTGGTGTGTGTACAACTGAGCTGGTTATAAACAGTGGTATTATTGCATTGCATAACACATTATGCAGCTGTGTCTGTACATGGGTACTTTGCACAGCTGATGTAGGCCTAGGTACAGTCCACCAATCAAAGGTTATCTGGTGATCTACCACACTATGTCATACCACATATGGATGTGTGTTGGTAGTCTGGGGACAAGGTGGTGGATGTATATGAGGATACAACCTTGAATGCAGTGCTTGCCACTGTCACCTGTACCTGACTCATCTGTGATGAGTTATGTCGGAGTAGTGGTCTTTACATGTGAGTAGCCTTTATGAATATGTGGACACCACCATCTGGAATGGTCCGTACCAGTGTTATGGCCCACATGTCTGGATCTGAGTTATATGGTGGTAGTGCAATTGTGCACTACAGAGCCTTAAGCCAGGTGTTCCTCACTGCACAGATGTCAGTATTCCCCATTGTAGGTTCTACATTGAGCAAATGGATTACAAAAGCCACACATCTAGCAATGGTTAGCATAAACATCCAATGCAATTGTCTTGTAGGAGTCAGGGTATTACTTCTGTGTGTAGGACTTTTGCCTTGGAATGCAACTATATGGGTAAATGCTACCTAGGTATTATCCACACTCACTTGAAACATGGATGCATGTGCTCTGTGTCAAAGGCTTGTCATTCAGTCATGACAGCCCAGAATGGCAGACACTGGACAACCTCATAATAACTGCAGGACATTGGCTCATTGTTTTGGTCTAGCAGTTGCCAGTCGTACCATGACATCACTGTGAGTAGCAGTCATGTGCTTGGTAGCAAATGCCACATGTAAGGTGATGGACAGCAGCAGACGTTGTGTTTATAACCAATGTGAGATATGCTTAGTGTAGCAGTCCTGCTAATAATGGCAACTACGAACACAGCCGGGAGAGGTCATCTTGACACCTGCACCTCAGTACCATTACACGATGAGGCTCACACATTATGCTTGCACATGCCACTGTTCCAAGTATAATGCCACTGTCCACAACCTGCTATCAATGTATGCCTTTCAGGGTAGCAAGGTGTGTGACACATGCTGTAGGTAGCATCCACCTGTGTGTCCCAGTTAACCTATTGTCTGTCACGTCCACACATGCATGATTGTGTATACTTAACATATTTATGTCAGTACTTCATGTACATGTATGCATGTATATACTGACAGGTAAGATGTACATAGCTGTAAACCTGTGTTTTTACAATAGGAGTCCATTACAACATGTTCTGTACATGTAAGTGTATGGGCATGCACACTGTGGCCTTCTGTGGTTAGAATCGGAGTGCATCACAAACAGCTCTGTGCTACTAAGTGTATGAGCGTACCCACTGCCACCTTGTGTGATTTGAGTCAGTGCATCCAAACAAGCCCTTTGATTCTAAGTGTATGAGCATGCCCAGTATAACCTTGTATAGTTGTAGTCATAGTGCATCCCAAACGGCCCTGTGCTACTAAGTGTATGAGCATGCTCACTATCACCTTGTGTAATTGGAGTCAATGCATCCAAACAAGTTCTGTGATTCGATGTGTATGAGCATGACCACTGTAACCCTGTATAGTGATAGTAGTTGTCCATTCCAAAGATGGGCATACTCCAGTTCAGGGCTTGTGCTGCTACAACTATACCTCTTAGGCCTACCTATGTCTTACCTGCAGATGATGTGTCTTGTTTGTGCATACAGGTTGCAATGGACACCTACTTTAAACACACAGGTTTACAGCTATGTACACCTTGACTGTTAGTTTGCCTGTTGTTGTCCTCAATCTTAGAAGGGCATTCTGACTGCTTTGAAATGGGCAATTTCTGCGGCACAACTTGTAACTGTGTAGTACTATAATCGTAGCCTATAGATAGGCAGGAGTTCTGATCCCACAACTGGCATCTGTGTGTATATCAGCAAATGGCTGAGTGTGTTTCTATATACTGTCATGACGGTGGATTTTGCTGAATTCCAAAGAGATACCACCTTTTGCATTGGCCTTTATCTTTGTCAACTGCTAAACCTTTCTTCCCCCCTCCCCCCTCCCCACTGCAAGTAATCAGTCCTGTGATGTCACCCAGCTCAGAAGTGGAATCAGAGTAAGTGTAATTGTATGTGTTCTGTGGCACATACCCCAACTGCATACCACTGTACTAGTTACCTTTACATAGGCAAGATATGTATGCACAATACTGGCAAGTGTGTGCGTGTTTGTGTGTGTGACTACCCTGTAGCCAAGCATACACATGTGTAATGTCTTTTAACATGCTGCACACCATGGTAGCCATCTGTGGTGACTGGAGTCTACAAAGTATTACATAGTTAGGAATGGAAAAGAATACACAGTCAAGAACGACTACAGTTGGGTATGTTATTTTCCTGTGCTACTGTCGAGCAGTGACACAGAATTGGTCACCAGGGTGTAAGTCCATACCCATCATTCCCCCACCCAAACTCCACAATCCCCGGGGTAGATTACAGTAGCCATCATTCCCCACCCCAAACTCCACATGCACAACAACCATCTCTTCTCTTGTGAACTGATTAAGATTTAAATGATATAAAACAAGAGATGCCTCAGTTTTGTGTACATATCAGTTCCTTTGGAACCCTTCAGTGTCACAAAGGCTGTTCAGACATGTATATATATATATATATATATATATATATATATATATATATATATATATATAGATATGGCTATAGCTGTGTCTGTGTATATGCATATATATATATATATATATATATATGTGTGTGTGTGTGTGTGTGTGTGTGTGTGTGTGTGTGTGTGTGTGTGTGTGTGTGTGTATATATACACATCCCGTATCTATATAGATATATATATAGATATATATATATATATATATATGTATATATATATATATATATATATATATATATATATATATATATTTAGTTATGACAGTTGTACAGATGTAGACTTGTCTTTGTTGTTTCACAGAGAACAGTACATTCAAGGGTACTGTACACATGTACACAAAGTGACTGTCCCATTTGTTTACAGTACTGTGGAATATCTGTAGTAAGATGTGCATTATAAAATCCATGAAACATGCAAATAACCCAGATTGCTTAGTGGTAAGTCCAGTGACTGCAGTGTGCATGGTTTAGGGTTCAAGCCTTGTTGATACTGTCAATAAGGTGGGTGTAAATGTGTTTTTGTGACAGTAAGCAGCGGGTACACGCAGGTAACAGACATGTACAACTCGCAGTATACTTGAAATGCCCTTCTGATGTCTCCCACCTAGAAATACACCTCTGGGAGTGCTGAAACTTTGTAATCTCTGTAGCGCATGCTGTAACTGCAAAATCCTGTAATATGATAAACTAGTTTGGTAGGTGTTCTAATCCCAGATAGGCCAACTTTCTCCCTGAGAAAGAAGCAATGCTTTTGAGAGTATGCACACTCCTTACAATTCACATACTCACCTTTGGCAATCCTGCTGATGTCACCCACCTAGAAATACACCTCTGGGACTACTGCAAGTCAATAATCTCTATAGCATGTGCAGTAACTGTGCAATGCTGCAGTGTGATAAACTATTTAGGTAGGGGTTTTATTCCAAGACATGGCAGGTGTGTGTTTGATAGTCAGATCCTCTGTAGAAGTGGCTGTGAGTGTCTAACCACTGGACACGTTGGAGAGTGTTTTTTGTAGTTTTCCTATATGGTGTCCACATTATATGTCACAATGTCCACCTCACGAGGAGTACAGATGTCAATCAGCAAAGTGACTGTGTTGGCAAGCCATACTCTTATAGCTGGCAAAAGGCCTGGTGAACAAAGTATGCAACCCTACTATTACCCAGAATACGTTCTGAACCCATGTGTCATATACAAACACACTTGCCTAGAATATCCTGCTATGATGCTAGAACCCTGCACATTGATGACAGATAGTAGGTATGGTTTGATTGCAGTGGGCTGCATAGGGCATGGCACCCTGTCCAGCAGTACAATAGGCACATAATTGCGGACAATGTGCCTTCACTATGTTCCCCACTGGATGCCTGCAACATATGTGGTGCCATCAAATGTGATCCACAAAGGACATACAATGCCTTACACACATGCCCTGTATGGACAGATGCCACTGACACCAGGGAATACCTGTATCATGCTATCAATGCAGGTGCAGGGTCAACCTGCTGACTATTAGCAGGTCCTGCCACACCAGGCCAGTATTGGCATATCTGATGATAACAGTCTGTGTACACAACATGTGCCAGCCAAACCATGTACACTTGTACATGTCACTGTACATTATCGTGGGACATGCACATCCCAGGCAATGTCCATGCCAAGGAATATCAAACAAAGACATGGCATGCATTGCAAAGCAATGACCATACACAATGGTAACCAGGATGACAGGACAGTTCATACAATACCCATCTGTGTGGGACATTGCAGACACTACACCCCTGAACCACACTGCACACCATTGTTGGGTGGCGTTATGCCAAGGATTGCCCCTCACCCAGCCTTGTACAGCCATCTTGCACAGCTAACCACTACACACCCATGAAGAAATGCACACATGCATGTCCGTACTGGCACCTTGTGTCTGCATGTGGGGTATGATGCTCCCAACCACAGTCACACCCACTATAACTCCCATTGGCATACCGACTGATGTCAGACATGTTCACATGCCCTAGCCCATAGAACCTCAGAATATCCCCTGTGGTGCATGTAGTACCTCTTCATTACTGCAGTGTGGCAAACTAAGTAGATAGGAAGTGTATTTGTGAGCCTGGCAAAGTGTGTCAATGTATCTGAGTCCCTTAGAGAGTGTGATTGTGTTGACAATGACATCTGTTCATGTGGACAGCCATGTGTGCTACACCTAATGTATGTCTACTATATCTCTGTTGCAGATGTCACTCACCAGCACACATATATGTTCTTACAGCACACCAGCATGTCAGTTATGTAGCACATGGAGTAACTGCATGCACTTGTCATAGTAACGGCTAGTCAGTCAGGGGTTTGAACCCGTGTACTGGTAGGTGTGTGGCAAACGATGTTTAGGTTTTAGTCTCCAAGCCCTTCTCTGATGTACTTTGCCTCTGTCTGTCCCTCCCACACACTCTCTAGTGGATGTGGAGTTGTACACCTGCTCAGCAGCAGCTTGTGTTTTGTAGGTGATGGTCTCTGCACCTATTGCAGTCCTCCTCTAGCTGATTGCATGTGGAACAGCTGTGGTGACATTCCCATAGCCAATCGCATGGAAACACAGTACAATATCTAGGAACATCATGTTAGTGTTTGCCCATGACAGTTGCTGTGAGTGGAACCTGGATCCAGTGTTTGGTAAACAGCATCACAGATGATATCTGGATATTCCTCAAACAACATACAGAGTGGAAAATAGCCTAAAGACAGGAGGGTGATGTGCCAGACATGACGACAGCATGTAAGTGTAGCTATGCTTCATTGAGACTACTGCCAATTTAACAAGTTGTGTGTGGTAATGGCTATTCTGCATGTTTTAAAACTGAGAAGACAGTGCTCTGTTTGTGAGGGAACCCCCATCTGTAGGTCAATCTGTGGACTGGTCAGTGTGTGGAACCATTTGTTTCTTGTGTTACTCACTGAACACACATCTGTGAACTGCAGAAGCATAGTGTGAGGATTGCAGTCAGTACATGGTGATAGTGATGAGAGTTACTGCCATCGCATCTCTGATTGGACATATGTCACATGAAAAAGTGGTATGACAGTCACTGTCTGAGGTTCTCATAGTGATATGCCAATAATGGGCCACTATTCATAGCTACTGTCACAAGTCTTCTACACTTTGTACAGATGTCATGCAGTATATATGCATATGTTGTGCTCCCTCTGTAAATGTATGCCATCTGTTGTGTTGGGTTGATGGTCATATCTATGCATGCTGTTATAAATAATCCTGAATGCTGTTGACTATTACTAAGCCATATCTGTGTTAAAACTGCAACACCATAGACTGTATAGGATTGGAGGTCCCGGAGGAACCTCCTGTCCCACTTCAGCTG
Organism: Protopterus annectens; assembly: GCF_019279795.1. Lineage (NCBI taxonomy): Eukaryota > Metazoa > Chordata > Ceratodontiformes > Protopteridae > Protopterus > Protopterus annectens. Next base: position 685,017,481 of record NC_056731.1, read on the forward strand.
GCTATGGCACCGGGCACCAGCAATTCTGGGGCCCAGCCTTGGACCTCCACTTCTGTTGGCTCTGCACCACCTTCTGGTGGAACTGCCACTGAGGATGGGGCTTGTCCCCCCTGGGAGTAGGTCCAGACAGGAACTTGTCCGCCATCATACAGTCCTGGACGTGGTGCGTAGGGGGCTCAATAAGGGGTTTTGAAGCCAGATACGACAGCTCGGGGGCAGTGTCACATTTAGAGGGTGAGCCTGCCCCTCCTAGACAGCCCCCAGTACAGCCACCTTTGTGGCTGTTTTGGTGCAGTGGTGGCTGCCCATGGGTGGGGACATCCGTCCCCTTGTTTCCACCTGGGGGCTCATGGGCTTGTAACTGCCAAACACCCCTCCCCATCCAAGGTGTATCCCCCCACATGTGTGATATACCGACCCTGTATGCTGTCTTGTCTGTCATCCTACCCAACCTATCTTCCATGAGCATACCTGTTCTCCTTCCCCCACATCCCACTCTCACCTTATGGAAACAAAAGGCCAATCTGTTCCTAGAACAACATTTGCCCCATACACAGCTGCCCATTTCACACACGTGTCTACTGGACACATGTAACCTTTTTAATTTGCATCACAACATACTACAGTTGTCCTCACCCCTGTCTCTCAGGCATATGATCCTGGTATGCACATGACTCCTAAAGGTTCGAGGTGCACATGATGCAGATGACCCCATTGTACACACGACAATACCGGTCCATCTATGGTTACCCCATTTACCTTTTTCATGATGATGATGTTACACACAGCACCTTGCAAGACTACTGTTTTCACATAATGATTGGACAGGAACTGTTGTATTAATGTAAATAAAATGCACAGAGTAATGTATTTGGCCAATGTACAAATGTTTGCGTGTATTAATGACACATGTCTGTCTGAGGGAGTCTTGATATTACATAGGACAACACCACTACATAATTCAGGCATTGCTGGTGTTTCCCTTTTCATTCCTTTTTAATGCTTTGTTGTCACATGGGATGTTCTTGATATATCTATATATATGTATGTATCTATATCTGGGCATAGACACACACACATACATCTACATAATGAAATACATTTCCAATACTTTTGAATGACTGTGCTGGATGATATGTTTGTGATAACAGCAACTGTCTGTATATCTGCCATGGCTTAGTGGTAAATCCCATTAGCTGTGGTGTGCAGGGTCCTGCTTTTGAGCCTTGCAGAGGCTGTTTATTTTGTTGCCTGGCAGAACAAGGGCCGTTGGATGCAGAGTGATTAATGCACTTTTAAGCAGTTGTGAGTGGGTGTGCGCGGGTTTGTGTGACGGTAAGCAGTGGTTACTTTTCATTACAGTTCCTTACACTCAGTTACCTTCTTGATTGCTTAACCTGTGTAGGCAGTGCTTACCCCCGTGCAAACAGGCTGAAACCCGCTCACTGCTGCTTAAAAGTGCTTACTCCCGCTTACTACCATGCTAATTTCTTTAAAAGAAAAGAAAAAAGGGGTGATAGGAAAGTGGTGAAAAAGGGGCACAAAGAGGGAAAGACAATAGGCAAGGTAGCTAGGGATGTGCAGGAAGGGTGTAGGGAAGGTCCATAGCTGTCCATTTCTTCTACAGCAACGGCTGTGCATATGCAATAAATTTGGTGGGACATTTGAACACTCACAGCCCTGAGAGAGGAGTGAGGGCAACAATAGTATGTTGTGATGCCAATTAGAAATGTTTACATGTGTCCAGTGGACATGTGTGCGAAATGGATAACTATGTATGGGGAGTGCTTTTTTTGTGGAAACAGATTGCCCTTCTTTTCTTTTATGTTTCAGTGAGAGTGGGATGTTGGGGAAGGAGAGTAGGTATGATCAGGGAGGATAGGTTGGGTAGGATGACAGACAAGACAAACAAGAAGCATACAGGGGCGGTATATGACACATGTGGGGGGGGGACCTTGGATGGGGAGGGGTGTTTGGAAGTCACAAGCCCATGAGCCCACCGATGGATACAGTTGGACTGAGGACCCACCCATGGGTAGTCACCACTGCACGTTCACAGCCCAGAAGATGGCTGTGCTGGGGGCTGTGTAGGAGGGGCAGACTCACCCTCTAGTTGCGCCACTCAGCTCTCAAGCTGGCATAGGCAGTCTTGAATCTGCCTGTTGAGCTCCCTATGCACCCCAGCCTGGACCGTACCATGGGTGACAGGTTCCTGTCCGCTCCCACTCCTGGGGGGTGGTGAGCCCCATCCCCTGTGATGGTTCCATCCATAGGTGGTGCAGGGCCAATGGACAAGGAGATCCCAGGCTGGGCCCCAGATGTGCTGGTGCCCGATGCCATGGCCAGCTGAGGTGGGACAGTTGGGTCCACTGGGACTGGCCTTCCCATACGAGTTATGTTGTAGTATGTTTAAGGCAGATATGGGTTAGTAATAGTCAACAGCATTCACGATTAGTTATAATAGCATGCATAGGTATTCCCATTACCCAGGGCACCAGATATAACATAGTTGCAGAGTAGGCAGAACACATGCATATATGGGTAAAGAGTGGCCATTACAACAACCTGCAGGTTTCATTGATGGCAACAGGCCTCCAATATGGGTGTATTTTAACATGGCACATGCATAGAAACAGATGTGAATATTTATAAATCAATAGGACATATGTCCCAACAAAGGGTAGGAGTGTAGACATACCAAATGAGTTGTGTAAAATGGTTATGTTTGCACATATGGTAGGGGTGAGAGAGAGACTTCAATTAACTAATACATTCTTGTAGTTTTCACAACATTCGTGGTCACTGCAGTGGTCTGTCCCTTACATGTATTATTACACTACCCAATGGCGTTATATTGTACAATGGTATGTTTGTAGATTAGTATGTACGGGATCTGTGTCTTATGTACAGACATGACAAGATGCAGGTGTTAATGCAACATGTTTTGCGACTGCTCTCATACACTTTGGGTGAGATGCTGGGATGACAGGTAAGTTTGCATGTACATTCTCTGACTATGTACAAGTCTGACTATCAGTTATATGTCATTAACAGCTGCCTACATTTCTTGCATCTTCACACTAATTTGTCAGGTTAACAGGGCAAAAGGCAGGTGATGTGGGCCATTTATCAGGACATGCTGGGCAGATTGGAACTATTGAGTGGTATGAATATGCATACCACTCTCTATTTAAGCATTCTAGCAAAATCTGTACAGTTGTTAAGTGTAAATATGTATACAGCTTTCTCTCAGAACATTCTAACAGACTGTGTGCAGTTGTGTGGAATGATTATGTATACAACTTACTAGCACTCCTGGGATCCAAAGCCCTGCTGTGTGTGACAAAAGCATTACAGTTAAGATCACTGTACACTATGCTGGCAGGCCATTGTTGTGAGGCTTTGCAATGTATTTTGTGTAATATGACTGACCTGTTTGCACTTCCGACATTGTTGTACAGCACTTCATACACATTGTATCTGCATACCACAGTGTGGATAACACTGCTTATTACAACAGTACTATTTAATAACTGCAACAGTATAACAACATATGACTGTAGAGTAAACAGAAGCAATGCAGGGGTTACACCTTTATTTGTAGCATATTACACTAGTCTGTATACTGGTACAACACTTTGTCAGGCTTTTACATTTATTTGTTATGACAGTACGTGCAGGCTATTTACTAACCTGCCGCGCAATGCATCCTTTGCAACCTAGCATCATAGGCTTGCTGGTTTGCAGCATGCTCATCTGCAGCTGTCAGGAAAGTACAGTGATATTTAGCCATACCTATCCATAGTATACACAAGCTAGGCAATTATTAACTACATAGTGGAAGGAGTACTTACTCAGTTCGGCGGCATTCTGCATCTGCCTTTTTTCCTGGATCTACTGTTCCAGGACATTCCCCCTCTGCCGCTTCAGGTCTGCATGGTGGTGCCTGACCTGCTCACCAGTTCAGGGAATATCTGTGGCACTAGTGAGGTCACGGGCGAGACTGTCAAAGGCCTATGTTTTGTACTGCGAGTCCTGGTACTGGTCCTGCAGTAGTCTCCTGTCATGGTGCTTTACCAGGAGCCATACCATGAATTTGGACTGCTGAATGCCCCAGCACTGCAATCTAAAGCAAGTACTTTCTCCCACTCCAGCCATTCTGCCTGCAGGGGGATGCTACAACCAGCTATGAGCCATATTCCCACCTCTTTGGTTTAAGTAGGGCCAGATTCCCACACTTTTCAGTAATTGGCCGGTTTCAAAAAGGCTACGCTATGCGCACACATGCTTACTTCAGGTTGGCACTGCTTAAAGAGGTGTACCTGTGGGAATATTGTACTGGCTTCCCTACACATTGCTTACAATTACTTAGTTGGGCTGTGCAGCGGTTAGCATTGCTTATTGGTTATCTAGCATTATATTTGACTTTTGTCAACAATGTCTTACTCATTACAGGCAATATATGTGTCTGGTATCTGTCAGTCATGTGTATATACACTGTATGGGGTCCTGGGGACTTCTGAAACTTATTACAGTGACACCTTAACTCTATGTTTACTGCAGTACTCCAATTCACATATTTATGGTCTGTGGCAGGTTATAGAACATTACACTGTACATAGATTCAGTTCACATATTTGATTTGTTTCCCTGTTGTATTAGTTTGCTGATACCTCCTTTGCATGTATTGCTGTCATGGCATAGTGGTTTACTACTATGACTGTGATGTACAGGGTCCTGCATTCTAGCCTTGCAGAGGTTGGTTCTTTTGTTGCTGGCCAGAACACGAGCTACTGGGTACAGAGTGATTAAGGCACTTTAAAGCAGTTGTGAGCGGGTGTGCGTGGGTTTGCATGGAGCTAAGCAATGCTAACCTCCAGTTACAGTTTCTTACACTCAGCCTCTACATTGCTTCACCAATGTGATACTCGCATACTGGCTGCCAAACAGGCTTACACCCGCTTGCTCCCGCACTTGCAAATGCACTGCATTTGCTGATTGCATTTGACACTCACACCCCTGGGTGAGAATGAGGACTGCAATATTACCTTGTGATGCCTGTTACATCAGATTACATGCCTACAGTATTGGGAATGGCTGTCCATTAGGCGTAAGCATGCCGTTCGACTGTATGGAATCCACTGCCTGTCCAGAGTTTGATTCATACTACTGGTGTGTTCCTCTTATAATCTGAACCTGTCTGGCTAATACATGGGAAGTGACACCATTCAATACAAACACGTAATTGGGTTTTGGAACCCACATCCTTCAACCAAGTCATGCTACTGCATACTTATTATTCTATCATCTTTCTAAGGTTGTAAGTGGAATATGTGCTTTCTGTCCCTTTTTCCCCCAATGGTTTATGTCCTGTCCAGTGGATTTGCTCTTAGGGGTTGAGAGGTATGGGTGTAAGCTATGCCCATTTCGGAATATTACTTAAACCCCCTGGGCGGTCCTAATACGACTGCATCAGCCAACACCTGCACGCCTAGGCCCATAATTGCATACCCACAGTTCTCCCACCTGCTCTTCCTCTACAGCACTCATCCTTACTGTGAGGGCAGCTGGGGTATAAACACACCACTACACACTGCTCACTCTCAGAGTGTCAGGACACATGTACATTGTGTTGACCCATGGGTTATCAGGTTTGCACAACCTACTGGTCCGTGTACATCTACAGCCTGGTTTGATGAATCATTGCAGGGGCTCACTCCGATAATCAGTAATTTTTGGAGTGTTCCACAAGAGACATTGATGTCTTTGTTTCAAGATTAGACCTGGAAGGTCTCTCCCACTGGTAGTATCCTGCCGGTGGTCTGGGAAACAGTGGTGTGTTTACTTTTATTGTGCATCTGTATGTCTCACCGGCCTAGCTGGGGGTGGGGGGTGGGTTGATGCTACATGTTACATGTTTGTTGATCGGACCCCTCACCCCCATATGCATGGCCTGTGAACATATGTAATTCGTAACTGCTGCATCATATCCTAGCTATATACATGTGTATATTTACAGTCACATTATATACGTATATATCTATATGTGGGTATGTATATGTATTGTGTCTCTGTATGTATACATTTGTACTACAGAGAAAGAGAGGTATATCTCTATGTCGCTATGGGTAGATATATACACACACATACCTCTCCATATATATAGATCTACATCTGGTTATTCTGTTCCTTGCCATGTAGATTACACTTTGTTGCAGTGGGACTTGTAGCGGGTGTGGCTGCTCGTTGGGCGATGCCTCTGCCCAGTGAACACTTTTGCTTACATCCCTGGGGCTGTCCATATAGGCCCACATCAGCCAACACCTGCACACCTAGGCCCATAACTATCTACCCATAGTTCCCCCACCCGCACCTCCTGTACCTCACCCATCCTTACTCTGGGTCCTGGTCGGGTCTGAACACACCACTACACGCTGCCCACTCTCCACTTCATGGGACCCATGCCATACATTGTCTCGACCCATGGGTCATCAGACTTTCCCACCCTTGTATTCCAGGTATTTACACACCCCGGCCAAAATGGTCTGCGTATCACCTTCCTTTGGTCTTATGTCAATTTTTGGGGCGTCTCGCAAGGGACGCTCCTGTCGGTGTTCCAAGATTAGATTTCACGGATGCACTGTGTACCCCCCACAGTTGTATCCTGCCTGTGGTCTGGGGAGCCGTGGACTATTTACATTGTTTGCGGGTTTGTGTGTATGTTTCCTATGTCCGGCTGGGGGGTGGGTGGAAGGTCATGCTACATATTTCATGTTTCTTGCTTGGGCCCCTAACTTCCATTGGCATAGCCTGTGAACAAATGTCATTCTTGTGTGCTGTTTCCTATCATAGCTGTATATCTGTGTATATCTACGCACACACACACACACACACACACACACACATATTATATATATATATATATATATATATATATATATATATATATATATATATATAAATATATATGTGTGTGTATATATATATATATATATATATATATATATATATATATATATATATGTATATGTCTGCAACCATATATCTATCTATATATATATATATATATATATATATATATGTGTGTGTGTGTGTGTGTGTGTGTGTGTGTGTGTGTGTGTGTGTGTGTGTGTGTGTGTGTGTGTGTGTGTGTGTGTGTGTGTGTGTGTGTGTGTGTGTGTGTGTGTGTGTCTGTAAAGCAATCAAAACCCCACGCAAATGCACTTACACACGCTTACTGGTGTTTATATATGCTTAAACCTGCTTACTAGTGCCTTATTCATTATGACACTGACACTTCGCTCCAGTTCACTTTTAATTGTTATTTTGCAGGTTATACAGTGGACACATGTCAAAATATGTTCATATACAGATTACTGATGGAAAATGGTATGCGCTGCAGTGAGATTTGGAACGGGAATGTCTGTTTGTTAGGCGGATGCTCTAACCAATACACTATTGCTGTGCTGCTTCATTTGCATATATACCCATATACCCATGACTCCTGGTTCCCCCAAACACCCACCCCAACACCTCACTAACACTGCAGTCATCCATTCTCCAGTTGGATTCACGGTGTATCCACACCACTACACATTGGCCACTCCCTACACCTGTAGGCCCATCCCATCAGTTGACTCACTCCACGTATCCTCAAAAATCCCAAACTTGTAGTCCACAAACATTGGTGACATGACCGACCAAAAGGACACTATTTGCAATTTTTGGGTTGTCCCACATGGGACACACATTAGACTCTATACTTCATTGCATCCTTACTCCTACACTGCAATAAATTAATAAGTATGACTATGTGGTAACGCACACATTACACATGAGAGCTAATTATGTACGAGTTCAGCGTAATTCTTTTACAAATAGACTGGTTTAGTAATTGGCGTTGCCATAGCGGGCAGATCACAGGAATGATTCCATGTGTGAGAAAGTCCTCACATTTGATTTTTTCAGCACAGCACTGACTTCGGACATTGCACACACTTCTGTGTTTTAGCAGTTTCGTCCCTTCCCTCTTATGCACAACCTATTATTCTATCTACTGTCGAGGTTTGTAAGGGCACATTCATGTTATTTATGTCTGCAAATGGAATGAATGTCTTACAGAGAATGTACTTCTACATATAGATGTATGCATGTGTGTATGAATATATACTTATAGCGAACTCTCTGACCTCCAAGAGGCAGTCCAATTAGAACCAGCCCATCCAACCCTGACATGCCTGGATTCATAATTTCATACCCATAGTTCCTCCACTCCACCCGAGTTCAACATACACGCACACCATCCATTGTCCAGTTGCTATCGCAGCCATGCCACACCTCCACTCATTGCCCTCTCTTGAGTGTTAGGGGCCCTACACGTATGTTGTCCCAACCCATGTATTCTCAGGATCTCCCACCATTTAGTCCTTGAACATACCTGCCCTTGCTTGTGTAATGGTCGGATGGCCAAACAGACTATCAATTTTTGGGTAGTCCCACTAGGGACTACCCTCTGTGTGTAAAGTAGACTTAGCAAATCAACAATGTTACTCCCTCTGGTAATATCCTGACTGTGGTGTGAGTAGCAGTGCTTTGCTTACTCCTGCCCAGCTTGATATGACATACGCTGACAGCGCTATATAATACTGGAGTTGCTGTTGATTCCCTTCTCATTCCTTTTGTATGCTTTATTGTTACAACATTTATTCTTCATATAAATATATATATATATATATATATATATATATATATATATATATATATATATATAATGGCTAGTTTTAAAATGACCCACTATGGTAGCTAGCCTAGTACTTATCTATGAACCTATGAACCTATAAGAGAGAGCATCAAGTGTTTTTGCTATGTATTGACTTGCAATTGTGACTCACTAGCAGCTCTGCTTATTCAATTACTTGTTTAGCATCCCTGCTAAGGAAATGTATACCTATGGAGGGTGTGTCAGACAAAATTCCAATCCAAGAAAGTTTAAGTTATATTCCCTGAGTTAGGACAGAACCTTGAAGCACACTTTGGTCAACTTTTTCTAGAAGATGGGATGCCTCTGATGACAAAGTGACTGTAAACTATGGCATATATGCAACTTAGTCAGAAATAATAATTATGCTCATGGCAAAATGTAACACATTCACATTACAAAGGTATTACAATTGTAACTTCCCCATGTTTTACTATCCTTACTTCTGCAATGACTGTATTTACACAACATTTTACTGTGACAGGACAAATAACAACTGTGTGATAACATGGATATAATGTACAATAAATATAAATGTTAGAAGTACAATTCTGAGCACCTGTGCTTGACCTTCTCTAGTGCTGTTTATAAACATTCATGTGGCCAAAACTGTTCATGTCAATGTTTCTTTGTAATGCCATATGTCAAGTCTAGTGCACGTGCTGTATATGCGAATGAAGGGATCCTTACTGCTAACACTTTACTTGTATAAGGCCCAAAAACTTGAGAAATCATCGCACTGATTTATAAATAACGTATCTTGTTTTTTTTCTGACTTCATCCTTTGCACAACAGTTGGCATTCTGTGTCAGTGCCCATTAGTGATGCTCTTCATTGATTGACAGTTCATTTCCTAAGTTAAAAACTCAAAATTTTATTTCACTTACACAAAGACTTAGCCATCAGTCTTGCACATGAGACTGGTGGTGTTGCACCTTCCTCAGCACTTTGGGCAGTACTGAATTCAGAAAACAGATCTGTTATGCAACTTTATCAATGACTCAATGTGTTAATGAATTATGTCCTGGCAAGCACTGCAGGGTATGGATCCACATTAGGGGTATTTTACCTTTATGGTGCTATGATCCTTGTTGTTTTGTACTTTAGGCTGAACTGCATATGCAGTTTAAAAGGTGAATGTTGCAATACAGTTGTGCATTATGGCTTTTAAACAAGAGAAGTGTGATCTGTGTCACCTTCAGTACTCATCATTAATTATGTTAAAAAACACATTTCTATGTGCATGCTGTAAAAATAGTACATGTGCAAATGTATGAAGTACTAAAATTATCAAGATAATGAATTAGGGAAACATGACGAGCACAGTAACACAGTCAGTGTGTGTGTGTGTGTGTGTGTGTGTGTGTGTGTGTGTGTGTGTGTGTGTGTGTGTGTGTGTGTGTGTGTGTGTTTACACTGTTAGGACTATCATTCCTGCTGCAACATAACCACCGATATGGGTAGACACATCACCCACAGTGGCGTGGACCACCAACCCTCCACTGGTGGTGGAACCACAGCAGTCAGTACAGGCATGTAGAATTTCTGGGTCACAACATGTCAGCAATGCCTCCACAAACCCTGCACTACCTGCACAAGCTGAGTCAGGTAACTCTACCTTGGGGTTAGTGCAGTGGTACCCACTGAGAATCATGCCAGTGGAAATGATGATTATGTCACTTGACAGGAGCTGATAGGGCAGGTGGAGTTGATAATGGAGATGAGTCTCAGTGTATGCTTTGGATTCTGCAGTGATTTTTCAAGTATCCATCTCATCTGGCACTGTCCCAGTTGTCTGCAACAGAGGATTGTGATGAAAGTTATGAGGGTGAAAACTAGATTCACATTTTATCCATGCTGGATGGGGATTCATCTCTGAAGTCCCATACCTATCCTCAGTCGTGGTGCCCTCCAACCTCTTGTGTCCATCATGATCGCTGTCAGTTTTTTATGTCCTGTATGTCTGCACCTGTTACCTAACCTACCCTACATACCTACACTTCTTCATAACTAACTTCCCCAATATTCCTCTCTCTAGGAAATAAAAATAAAAATGAAAAAAAAAATGAAAAGGGCATCTATTTCATAAAAATCACACCCTGTATATAGCTATCCACTTCACATATATGTGTGTATGATACACTTGGTTTGGTTAAACTGGCCACACAATACTGTTAAACCATTGTGATACACCCTTTATGTTGTGACTATACAATTTCCTCAAACTCTTTGTACAAATACAATATTAACTTTTGAAGAAGTGGTTAACTATGTTGCTTTCCCATCAACATCCTGCTCATTCCATAATAACTTCCCCAGTGTCCTACCCTCTGATTTCTCCCCATTTTCACCACTGTCCTATCAATCCCATTTTATACTTTGAATCTGGTCCTAACATAGCTTCACACATCATGCACATGTTCAGAAATGACCACCAAACTCTATTTCTCTCTTCAGCATTTGTGTGATGCTTAGCATTGAGCAGCAATATAAAGTAATATAAAGTAATGATAAATGACACTTCACATCCTATGGCAAAAACTGAGGAATTTGCTTTCTGCTGCATTCATATGCTGACAGCAATATGAGGAGACAGTCAGTATTATATGTATAACAGGCTGCAGGGTTTAACTCATTACATCTGAGTGACAACTCCAGGTGCATCTGCAGTTAACTCCTACTGACACCTCTAGGCGTCAAATATTGCTTGTTCATATTTGTATCAGTAATTCTAAAATCATGCTATGTACAAGGTTATAAAATATTTCATCTTAAAGCTTACACAATGGCAAACTCAACTATATTAATATTTGACCTCTGTCTAGTGCAGGTAAATAGATAATAATTGTTGTTTTTTTATATTAATTTATATAGATATAATTTTCACATTTTTCTAAATATCTCAACAACCAAGTAACACAGACAGAACTCTTTAGTTTCATGTGAAAGCTGTCCGCTAGATAAATAAAATGTTGCTGACAGTATGTGTGTAACTTGAGCGGTTGCTGAGATATTGTAAGATGTTTGCAAAATATTACAAATGTACTAGTTACTGTATTTGCTGTGACTTACAAAATTTGATTTAAGACCTAGAACCTAAAGAATACTACCACTATAAAAATAGCTTGTGCTGAACATCTTGCCATTTACACTTCTTTCATAACCCTATGATTCCAGAGATATAGACGTTTGCTTGAAATGTGAGGACATAATTTGATTCTGTCAAAAGGAATAGGCTCTCCCCATTGGAAGTTACAGTGCAAACTTCCTGAGCTCCATTGGAGTGAATGAGTTAATTTACAATTTATGGGATGTTTCAATTCTTGTTGCTGTTAGGAAGTGTGACGCACACATAATCCCATGATTAATTCCTTTCTCAATGTCCCTCCAAATATTTTAGTTTTACTAATTGAAATATGACTTCCTTTGTGATGTGCTCAGATAATGCTCAGGTCTAGAGGACTCTGATTAAGACTGGCAGGTGACCTAATCCAACATTATGTACAACATTAGTTAAAGTGTTCATTCTCATAACATTTTACATTGTGAAGAAGTAAATGGATATATTAGTCTCCTACCAGTATACTGTTTATTCCCTAATCCTTCTACCAGTGTCCCACCCTAGCTGCCTCACTACTTTTAGCAATTTACTGTTATCAGCAACAAAAGTTGTAATGCTGGCACACAAAACATTTACATAGCACACACTTGAGCAGAAGTGGCTTAGAAACATAAATAGCTGTACTCTTACATTGTGTGATGCCTGGTATTAAGCACCACAGACCACTGCTTCTTCCAGTTCTAAGTTAATGACTCAAAAATAATTATGCATGCTCTCATACTTTGCTGTTGGCCATGCAAATGAGCTTGGCATTACTGCACCTCAGTAAGCAATTGTGACAAACTGTAAGTAAGGTCAGTAGCTTGTATTACTTGTGCATGGTTTATTGGCTCGTTGTAGTCAAGGTATGAGCAGGCCACTGTAAGGCAGTGTTGTTACTCCACAGTGTAAATGAGTTTGGTACTGACACACATCACCCTTCCAATCGAGCACATACTCGCAGAGTACTATTAATGAATGCAATGTTTTGCATGTATGGCTTGTAGTTACCTTGCACACTATACACACATCACAAAGACCTGCTAGTGATCCATGAAAAACACCAGGCTTTCATACAATAATCTTGAGATGAGCAGTCTGGAATTTATGGAAGAAACTCATTTGGTTGACATCTGTGACTATCACCCATCACATAAGTGCTCAATACACTTTAATGAGACACACATAGATATCATTCATGACATAACAGTTTATGTGAAATGTGTGATTTATCAGTTATTGCTACAGTATGTTGTGAGTTTTGACCAACACATTGCTGTTTTGTCTGTCTATCACACCACATTGCCCATTCACTCAAACATATATCACTCACCTCTCAACCTCTTAGAGCAAAAGATCTGGGCAAAGCCATAAATAAAAGTGGAACAAAGGCACAAAAATAGGGACATTTTTAACTAATGCTCTTACAAACTTAGACACTTGATAAAATAACAGGTTTTGCATTCACATGGATTTTCTGAAACTCAAATGTCTGTCATTATTTTCTAACTTCAGTCCCTAATGATTTGTTACTAATGTGCCAGTAAACCACAATTTTATGAAAAATGGACCAAAAATATGAGACAAAAATCTGGACATTCTGCAAAAATCTGTACAGTTGAGAGGTATGATATATCATGTAAAGTACAAGTATTTGCTGTTCAGCATTTCTAACATGACTACTCATGTAGTGATGGTAGTTAATACAATGCTATCTAGATTGTGGAGTTAGATAGTCAAATGTTATAATCCAGCAATAACTAACTAGTGAGAACATGTGTGAATATAGTGACAGGACTAGCTTAGCCAACAGATGTGATGTGTACACTTCCACTCAGGGGAAACACTTACTTAAGGAGGGGGTTCCCACAACTCATTCAAGCCAGACATCTGCCTTTGAGCACAGTGTTGAAGTCATCTCTTCAAATGGGCACTGTTTAACACTTGCAATAGACTTATCCAGGGGTGTGAGCCACTGATATACAGTTCTCTAGTCAGTGGATTTATATAGGCAGGTGTTTCAATCCAGCAATGACTATCTTGTAAGGCTATTTGTAACTATAGTGTCTACCTCTGTCTGGCCCTTATTTTCGTCACCTCCACTATTTTTTTCCTTTTTTTCCTTCTTTCTCCCTCTTATAACCAATTGCTTCTCCTTAAACATTCTTAAATGTCTTATAAAACTCACTACAACCAACTAACTTCTGTCTCCTCATCTCTATAATACAGCAACAGCATGCTAGTGTATTTCCTGTTAACTCCTATTCTGTTCCTCCTTTCTGGGTTATCATCTTATTACACTAACCTACTGTACCCTCCATTATCACCTACTCTTTCCCAAGTAACATCCTCCTACCATAACACAATAGACAATATCGAATGGCCTCCACAGACACTGAAGACCCTAAAGTTGGAGATGAAGTCTTTCTTTATTGTTAATGCACATAAAATTGAGTGCTTTTGTCCTATCTAACCAGGACTTCTTCAGAATTCTGAAGAAATCCTGGTTAGATAGGATGAAAGTGCTCAATTTTATGTGTATTTGTTGTGTTTGAGTATTTTTTTCAGTATCAGAACCAGTTGGTATAACATCCTTCTACCATACAACCCTGCAATTCCCTAGTTCTCCCTCCCTCCTTCTCTCTTCAATACCTCTTATATACTGTTTCACAAACTAAAACTTTTCCATTTTTCCCGCTCTTCCCTTAAACATACATTTAAACCTATTTCTTACTACTTTTATTTCTATAAACCTAACTTTCTTCCTGTAAAACTCCTACCAGATGGGGACATCCACCCCATCCTGGTCCAGCCCCTTCCTCCAACTTTACCACCTCTACCACAACTACTGGGCACCAACTCCCCACCTCTCCATCTATCTACTCCATAAACCTACAAAGTCTCCCAAACAAAATAACAAAACTACACGCTTGGGTTGCCCACTAGTCCCCCCCCCCATCTTAACTCTCTCAGAAACCTGGCTCAAACCTCATATCACAAACTCAGAAATTCTACACGCCAGCTTAATCTCTCCCCTGTCTCCATAGCCCTTCCTGACTTCTCCCCTGCAGGAAGTTATCTTTTTCAACTGTCACCTTAACCCACACAAAAAAATTTGTCATAGCACCTATCTACCTCCTGGTAACAATATTCCAGTTCTTGAATCTATTTTATCCTGGATCTCCCAACATCTATCATACAAGACTATCATTCTAGCTGACATCAATATCAATTGGAACAAACTCTTCCTCCACTTCTCTACCCATAACATTAACCTCTTTGGATTCAGTCAACTTATTTCTGCTCCCATCAATAAAAACTCTAGCTCCATTCTTAATTGGATCTCAACTTCCAATCCTAATCATTACCATAATACCACCACTTTACCAGACTCTTTAAGTGATCATCTCCTAATCTCAATGCTAAGACTACCTTTCCAAACCCAAAAACCCACCTTTAAAGAGATTGCCACTGCCTGTCCAACTTCAACATAGAAACTTTCAACAACCATCTCCCCCTTGTTAATTGGACTCACCCATATAACCTTCACCTAAATTATACTGTTCTTGAGTTTAACATCAGTTTCCTAAATATACTGAACAGCCTAGCTCCAATCATGAAAATTAGGATCAAATCTAACCCACACACTGGCTCTCTAAAGATACCTTTTGCACTATGAAACTTAGAGACAGTACCTGAAAACAATGGATAAAGTTAAAATCTTCTTCTCTCCTTCTTAAATACAAAGAACTAAGAAATCTTACTAAACAATGGGCAGGATTCACGAAGCCTCAGTGTAAGAGTTACAAGTCTTACACGGAGGCTGCAGTTAAAGGGTGTGATGTCAGCATGCCATGCATATTCATGAGGGCATGCTGACTCATACCCAAGGCTAACATGGTCCGTGTAAGTAGGGGGCGTGTCTGCAGGGAGAGTCCTGCAAATGGACACGCCCCCAGAAGAGTAACAGTCCTGAAAGTAAACCCCCACGACAGAGTCCACGTAAATGTCAACAAACACAACACAACACATGCCCCCACAGACTATAAACATAAAATGTAAAAATGAACATGTCATATTTTTTTTATAAGTTTTAAAGATGTTTGCCCGTGATTGCATTCGCTTGAGCGGGCGTGCCCGTCGCTTAGCCACAGTTAGCAGTCAGTGGAAAAGCATATAAGATCTAAATATCCAAAGTAAGCCAAGAAGCAATAGAGTAGCGGTAGAGACGTCGGCTGAAGAGGAGGCAGTCATGGTTCGAGCCCCCACAACATCAATTTTTATTTTTAGTGAAATAAGCACGAAACAATCCCCTGACATATATGTACATATATAAAATTATATTTTATGTAAAATGTAATGAAATGGGCCATGTATTTTGAAGAAATGTGTTTTAATAAAAAATAAAAAAATGTCAGAAGTGCCTATAGCTGAGCTACACTCTAACAAGCTGAGTATATCTGCCCGTAGGTGAGCAGTGGTTTAGCAGGTGTAAAATGAGTGCCCAGGGTTGAGCAGCGGTTTAACACGCTGAAACTGTGTGCCCGTAGCTGAGCTGAGCGTAATATGCATGCTGACAGCCAAATGACGCTTAAACCAGCATAACCCGTTTGCGCAGAGCTGCGCACCGCGCCAACAAGCTAACCGGTGGGCAACGTTGAGCAAGCTGTATCAAAACTGCCTTTACACAGACACATCTCCTAGCCTGTGTAGACAGTCATAAAATAAAAAAAGCAATGGCCAGGCTCGAACTCAGGATACCATGCACTATAGTCAAAGTACTGAACCACTAAGCCATGACAGTTGCTCTTAGGAATGCAGTAATAGCATATATATAGGAATGAATGGAAAGAGAAGCATGACAAAGCAGGTTTTGTGAAGCTGATACATTTCCAAAATGGCCAATCACAGATAAGTGCAGGAAAAACGGCATATATAAGCCCCATAGGTGGGAATACACAGCATAACTGATTGTGGAATCAATTTGCAGTCAGGATGGCAGGTGTAGGAGAGGGTAGTTGCTTCCGAGCACAGAGATGGGGCATTGAGGAGTCCAAATATATGGTTTGGCTCCTCGTCCATGATCATGAGGCCCAACTCATGCAGGGCCAGGTCCTGTGGGGAGCATACAAGGCTGAGGCATGGGACCGGTTGCCACATGATCTCACCAGTGCCACAGGAATACCAAGGACTGGTGAACAGGTCTGTCACCACCATGCGGACCTGAAGAGACGGAAGCAGGACCAACTGAACCGTTGGATCCAGGAGGCCCGGCAAATGCCCAACGCCCCACTACTAAGTTACATGTAATTATTTATGTAAGAAGTTAACCTAGCTGATATTATAGAGATGTGTATTCCAATATTACTTCATTTATATTACAGCTGCAGGTGTCCGTTCCATGAATTGTTGAGCCTATGCCGATAGGCTTGTGCGGTTGCGCCACTAGGCAGGTTAGTAACTCTCTCCCTGTAACTGTTAAAAAATATAAGTATGACAGCTTGCAAAAGAGTGCAGTGTAGTCACCTATTAATAAAAAGTGCAAGTAGCAGTGTAAGAGAGATTCTGCTAGTACTGTGTGATTACATAAGTGTGATGCAGCCTGTAATCCAAAAAAAAAAAATGAAACAAGTCTGAAATAAAGATGTTCCACCTGTAATATAATAGTACATAACCTGCAGCAGGCTGTAAATTACAGCTACACATGCTGAGTAAAACACATGTGTGAAATGTATCCCCATTTAAAATATGAAACATGACACAAGTGAGACTGTTGGAAAGGATTGTTGTAACCAAGTAAAACATGTCAATAAAGCCTAGAATTAAGTACCATCCTGAATTGTAAAAATAAAACAAGTGAGAGTGTGAGAAAGAGGTATGAATCCACCAATAAAGTTGCAATAACTCCTGAATAAAGTATACTGCAGTCAGTACAGAATGAAATGAATGTGACAGGCACAACCAAACAGTGAAATGTGTGGAATAAAGTACTGAAGCTGGAATGTGTGTCCCACAATTTGGATATGTTGCTGTACGTTTGCAATATGTAGATAGTATGGTTGGATGAAATACCAAACATCCACAGTTGTCTAGAGCCATCTAAAGCAAATGTAGCAGGATGCTGTAGCTGAACAGAGCCAGATATGAATGTGTATGAATAAAAATGCAATGTATATTAATGAAGCAGTAACATTCCCATCACCAACATGCATAAGTTTACACATAGGAAACTGTAGTCAGACCTGTAGTGTGTATATATCTGCAGCTAGTAGAAATGCACAGCATATGTATAGGTATTTGAAGTTGTTAATGAAATATTTCTTCACCCTACTCTATAACCTCAAATAATCCATTCCACATGAAATGGGTATGTGTCTTCACAATTAACTCCCCTGGACATTTGTCCTGTTGGTTCATACATATTTGCATGTACGTTGATGCATGTGCCCTTTTCATACATCCAAACCTGATGGCCTGTTGCCATCAATCAACCCTGCATGTTGTTGGATTGTGTATTGTTGTTCAAATTATGCATGTGTTTTGCTTGCTGTTCAATGGCTTGAATTTATGGGTGTTTGGTTAATGGGAATACTAATGCATGCTGTTACAACTAATTATGAACAGTATTGTACGTTACTAACCCAAACTGTCATAAAATAATGCAAAACATAGGACGACAGGGAAGGCGGGTTCCAGCGGACCCACCTCTCCTACCTCAGCTGGCGAGTGCACCTGGCAGTAGTGCCCAGGCCGGACCCTCCTCCAGTGGCCCTGTGCACCTGTGGGTGGAAGCGCTGCAGGGGATGAGGCTCGTCCCCCCTCTGCAAGCATGGCCGGAGGAGAACATCCACTCACCCTCCGTAGTGTCCGGACTGTGGTGCGTAGGGAGATCAGGCATGCTGTGCTTGGGCCCCTACGCCAGCTTGAGGCATGGGTGGCACAACTCATGGGCGTGCTTGCTGCCCATCCTACACAGCCCCCAGCACAGCCCCGTCCTGGGCAGTGAAGGCAGAGTGGCAACTGCCCATGGGTGGGGATCTCAGTTCCACTGTTGCCATCTGTGGGCTCATGGGCTCGAGATATCCAAACATCAGTCCCCATCAATTGTGTAACCCCGCCACATGTGTCATACACCACCCCTGTATGCATCTTGTTTGTCTTGTCTGTTAACCTCCCCTACCTACCTCCCCAGCTATACCGACTTCCTGTACCTGACAAACCACTCTCACCTGAAAAAAAAAAAAAAAGGCACTATGTACCCACAAAAAAATTACGCCCCATACATAGCTGCCCATTTTGCACACATGTCTGCTGGACATGTAAACTGGCAATTACAATTGGCTGTACAACAAATATTGTTGTCCTCACACCTCTCTCAGGGGTGGAAGGTTTCAAATTTCACACCAAATTACAAACATATGCACAGCTGTTGCTGATGAAGAAATGGGCAGCTATGGGCCTTTCCAAAATCCCTCCTGCAAAAGCCGAGCTTGTTTTCCTACTGTCCTACCCTCTTTGTGCCCCCCTTTTTCACCACTTTCCTATCTCCCCATTTTCTTTTCTTTAAAAGAAATTAGCGCGGGAGTAAGCACTTTTAAGCAGTAGTAAGCGGGTGTGCGCTTCTGTGCGCGAAGCTAAGTGACAGTGCACATGCGTGAGCTCCGCGCAAACCAGCCCTAACCCGCTTACAACTGGTTAAAAGTGCCTTAGTCACTCTGAATGACAAGGCCTGTAGTTTGCTCAGCAGCAAAATAAAATACCTCTGTCAGTCTCGAACCCAGGACCTTGGAAACACTAGTCTGCATGACTTACCACTAAGCCATGACTGCTATACAAGAACATTGTGCTGAAAGAAATATATCACGAAATAGTAGGAATTAATGTAAAGGGAATATAGCAAGTCTAGTACACAAAGCATGTCATGTATATTTACTGTCAAATCTAGTGGATTTGTAAAATAGTACTGTGTGAAGAGAAACAGCCATGCTAGTTGGTAGCTAGTAGGTAATAATGTCACAGTAGCACCTGGTAAGCCACACACATACTCAGAGCAGGATAAACACTGCCATAGTTGAATAGTTAAGAGCCCAGACATAGCAACTGTGACTGAGTTACAGGGATGTCCCTGATGTGAAAACAAATGTCAGCTGTGCCCCACTGACTCCCTGTGAAATGTGCTAACAGTAGGCAGAAAGGTGTTACAACACATGCAATGGTAACTATGAATTACTGAAAGTATGCACCACTTGCACGTCACAAATGGTGTAGTAATACATATGCTAAAAATAACCCACAGTCACAACTGCAGAATATCAGAATATTTCATGGGAGTATCCCACTGATATGTACCATTCCATGAGGCTGATAAAAGATGCACCTGAGAGTATCTGAGGCCTGCTCAGCAGCATGATCAAATACCCTTGTACGTGTCAAGGCCCACACCATGGCCAGACCACACTGCATGCAGTACCACCCTACCACAACAAACACATAGGGAATTGCTGCCCAAACAGATATATCAAGCATTACAAGCTGTGAATGTAAATGGAAAATAGGAAAGCCATAGAAACACATTACAGGAAAGACACCTAGCAGGCATACAAGGAGTGAATGTAAAGGGCAAATATTGAAGCCATAGCAACAGATTGCAAGAGCCACTGCTATATACCAGTTACACCACAATTCCCACAGGAAAGCTCACACACCCATATACACAGTATTACTAGTCGTAGGTGTCAGTTTACATACACATGGAGAAGAGGAAACTGGAGGAAGGAATATTCAGGTTACAGTACAACATGCATTGCAGTGTCTACAACACAGCCTGAAATATGAGAGACATACCAACCCTTACACTCACAGAACAGTGTCCACAGCAAACCAGCATGGTCCCCACCCTGATAATCTGAAAGGGCTATGCCTATCTAACAAACATTTTTATAGCACTGTCCTGAAATCACAGTGAGAACTGCAATCACTACACAACAAGCTGCATGCAATTAGTAAATGCTGGCTAACAATTGGTGCAGAGGCCATCACATGGACATGTGCAGATACCTACAAAAGCATCCTGTACTCCCAGTCCACACATGCAATACTTTCATTGCACCCTCTGGAGGTAGAGACAGAGAGAGAGAGAGAGAGAGAGAGAGAAAGAGAAAGAGAAAGAGAAAGAGAAAGAGAAAGAGAAAGAGAAAGAGAAAGAGAAAAAGAAAGAGAAATAAATTAAAAAAAAAAGTAACAACAAAACAAACAAGTTGACAGCAGGCCAAGTATCTGAAAGCCTACGCAAACAGCTGCAACAAACACAGGTAATGTAAAGTACTAATATAATAGTCTACATACTGTGAACCCTCCATATGTGTTATTGGTCTGTATCTATGTATATGAAGATGTGCATAGGGCCGGGGACATACTGCAACTGCCACTGAAGGCTGTACATACATATGTATGTGAAGGTAGCTATGTGCACATAGCAATGTAGGTTGTAGTGCAATGTACAATGTAGGTTGTACAGTAATGGATGTTCATCAGTACGTTACTGTGTGTATACATATGTGGAACTAAAAAGGATTATATATATATCTATCATGTGTATACGTATGTATATCGAGATATGTATGTATATATATATATATATATATATATATAATATTCATATATGTATACATAGATAGAGAGGTATGTAGAAATACATAGACATATATAGTTTCACAATGTCATAGTTTAGTACTAGGCTATTTGCCCTGGGACATTTATAAGCCTAGCCATAGTGATGTGGCTTTCGCCACCCCATGTAATGGTACAAAAGTGTACAGAATAGATTTAGAATACTGTGCCTCTGTCTAGTAGTGACACAGAGATGACCCCTGGGGTAAACCTGTGATCTCCCATCCACTCGTCAAGATTTCACATGAAGAGAGTCAGTGAGGGACTCTGTCTAACATGAACTGGGATTCTGTTCCAGAGTATGGGAAGCCTCTGAGCTATGAATCTGTCCCTCCAGCATGTCCTATTCATATTTGTGCTGAGGTTTAAATCTTTAGCTCTTGTGGTTCTGATGGATTTGGTTTTTATGAGGTGGAGCATGTCCATCAATTCCTGATTGGACATGGCCTCGTATGTCAGGCACAGATCACCTCTAAGTAGGCGGTATGCTACTGAATAGAGCTGGAGTTTCTTTAGTCTGGCAGTATATGACATATGTTGGAGACCCTTGATCCTCTTGGTGAGGTACTTTTGGGGTCTCCAGCTGTTGCAAGTGCCGGGTGAGGTATATACCAAATGGGGCATAGTACTCATTCATGGGGCTGATAAGGGAGGAGTATAGGGGTACAATGACCTCCTTTGATCTGGATGTGAATCCCTTCATGATACGGTGGGCAAGGTAGGAAGTATTTCCAAACACTTTGGCAACGTGGGTGTCAAATGAGAGGTCACTATCGACTTGTGTCCCCAGGTCTTTGATTACTTTGTCTGTACTCAGTGGGTTACTGTCTATGTGATAATATGTGGGTACTTTGTTTTTCTCAAAGGGGATGACTATACATTATATGGCATTCAGTTTAAGGTCATGACTCCGGCACCAGTTGTCCGTTTCAGTGAGGCCTTTCTGTAGGATGTATGTGTCAGCTGGTGTATCGTCTATGGCACCTAGTATGCAGTCATCTGCGAACTTTGTCAGCCACTACCCTCCCATGTTTGCTTCCACATCTGAGAAATAAATGCCGAACATGAGGGGTCCCAGGACAGAGCCCTGTGGGACACCACTTATGACTGGCTGTGAGTCTGACATGGCTCCAGCGGTTTTGACTTTATGGGTTCTATCCTTTAGCCGGTTTGCAACCCATCTTGTGACATATGGATTTACATTTCAGCTGTTGAGCTTGTTTATGATGCCAGAGTTGGGTATTGTGTCGAAAGCTTTAGCCAAGTCCAGGTAGGCTGTATGGACTGCTTTGCCCTCGTCAATGGCTCTAGTGACTGTTTTGAAAAGGTCAACCAGGTTCAAAAGGCAGGATCTGCCCTTTACAAAGCTGAACTGGGTGGGATCAAGTGTCTGTAAGTCCCCAATGTCTCTGTGTATGAGTTCCATAATGAGTCTTTCCATAGCTTTGCAGATCAGGCTGGTTAAGCTTATGGGGCGGTAGTTACCAGGGTCTGTAGAGGTGCCACCTTTGTGGAGTGGGACTACTGTTGCTGTATGCCAGTGTTCAGGTACATATCCTGTAGTAAGGCTATGGTTAAATAGCATGTTATGTGTGGGTTTAGCTCCTCTCGGAGTTCACATAGCATGCAACCCGGGATACCGTTGGATCCCATTGATGCTGTGTCTATAGCTTTGCTGAGGGTGGTTCTCAGCTGGACATCTGAGATGACAGGGAGGTTACATTCAGCTGGGATAAGTATTTCTTCTTTTGCGGGTGAGGGAGGGGAGAAATTTGCACTGAACCTGTCTGCCAGAATGTTGGCAATATCTGTGTGTTCAATGTATTTTTGTCATTGTGAACTAACTCTGAACATATCTGAGGGTGTCTGCCCAGGTTCCTAACATAGCAGAAGAAGGCCTTGTGGTTATCTTTAGTGTCCATAGTGATTTTCCTCTCAAAGTTGGCCTTGCATGTTTTTATGAGAGAATGTAGCTTTCTACTAGTGCTGATCAGATATGCCTTCTCTTTATGGGATTTTGCTCTGTCATGCAGTAGCTTCCTTCTTTTGTTATACAATTTGTTCATGGCTGTGGTCCACCAGACAGGATGCCTGCTCTTGGTGGAGAGGGTCTTGGTTTTATTTGGGATTGCATGATTCATGCATTCTTGGAGATGTCTGTAGAAAGTATTTGTGAAGGATTCTGCATTGTGGAATGTGGTTTCCACTGGCCCAGTGGGCTTAAAGGATACCATCTCAGTGTTAAGAAGTGTAAAGTCAGCTTTTGAGATGTTTTTCACTGTAGTCTTTTGTGTTGTGGGTGGAGGTGGGATATGTATATCCAGGGTGATTAGTTTGTGGTCAGATGTCACTAATGAGGGGTATACTTCCAGTGTGCAGCACATTGTCCCCATGTTTGTGATGATCAGGTCTAGTATATTATCTCCCCTTGTGGGAGAGGTGACTAGCTGTTCCATTGCATTTGAATTTATGAATTCCAGGAACCTTTGGGCTAGGGTGTTTGGGCTAGAATAATGCACCCAGTCTATGTTAGGGTAGTTGAAGTCTCCCAATATGATGGTGTTTGGTGAGACATTCATATCCTCCAATGTCTTCAGGAAGGCTGAATGGGGTTCCTGAGATTGGGAGGGTGGTCTGTAACATGCTACCAGTTGTATAGCAGTTTTGCCTACGGTTAGTTGCACCTGGATGGTCTCTGATGCTTCATCTGTTGCCACTAACCTGGAGGTGTGGATGTCCTTGATGAATATGGACACTCCCCCTCCCTTTTTGTTTTGGCCCGAGTTTTGGAGCCAAAAAGCATGATACGAGGTATAGCCTGGTAGTGCTGGGGGTGCTCTCAGGAGCCTTGAACCAGGTTTCAGTTACTGCACAGACATCGAGATTGATAGAATATGTACGTACAGATATATGTAATACACACATACATATATAGATATATGTAGATACATATACATATACAGACAGATCTGACTGTCAACAGATATGTCTGTATATGACTATCTTTCTCTCTCTCTCTGTCCCACCCCCTCACTCTCTCTCTCCCTCTGTCTCTCTCTCTCTCTCTCGCTCTCTCTCCCTCTCTCTCCCCATATGTATATGTATATATCTATATCTATATCTATATCTATATATATATATATATATATATATATATATATATATATATAAATATATATATATATATATATATATATATATATATATAGATATATATATACATATATATATATATATATATATATATATACATATATATATATATATATATATATATATATATATATATATATATATGTATACACTGAGTGAGGCAGATGTGTGCAAATGTATTGCAACAGGTGCCTGGTGACAAAGGCATGGAGTGAACACCAGTGTGGATACTGGAGTACCATACCCCATTCCAAAACACTGACACCAGTAACCACCACATATGTGCATGCCTGCCCACCACTGCATGTGTCAGGGGGGAACAGGGGCAACAAGTGTACAATAGGATCCCCATTGATATACACAGTGGCACACTAATCCTGTAATACCTGTACATGGAATGTGTCAGCAGACATGGTGTATCAGCTATGGACATGTAGGTCACTGTACCCCTCTACACCCCACAATGTCCTACATGGTATGTACCTCCCATGACAGCTACAGATATGGAGAAGGACACAGACATCCGTAAGTAACTGTGTCAATGCACAATGACTGACAAGATCACAGAGTGCACCAAGACTACCTACATAGAGGTTACTACTGCTGGATATACATAGTTAGGTCACACCCATGACGGTTGTCCAACAACCATTGTAACACTTCCAACATCCACAACCCAAATTACCTATGTCTGTCGTCCTTGTCACCACAGTAAAGAGCACATGGTGGAGGTACAGGTCCCAACCCACAGATAAGACATACCCTGGAGTAAACCACACAGCATTAAGAAGCATGGCTCCCCATGAGTAGATGTCAGACATACCCCTGCTGAATGTTATGCAGATAGGTAATATGCCATAAGAGTCACCCTGTGTAACTGTTTGACAGGAGCAGGTATGATCACATCACATGTGTCACAAGGGGCAGGGTAGCATAACAGTATGCTGCTGTAGGCCCAGGGCCAAAAGCATACTACCTACCTAAGACACAATGCACACCCACAAACCCATTGCAAACCAAATATGTGAGGTGGAATGAGTGTGCCAGTGACTGGGTGCATGTTATGTACTGGTGTGATTGCTCACCATGACTGTCTGTCTGTCATGGTAGTGTGTGTCCTTGGTGTGAGGCCAGAGACAGATGTGTGAGGTATTGCGATCAACACATACTACATTGCCATATGTTGTGCTGTGTTACCCTGTATATGACTGTGGCGTAATGATGGAAGCTGGAGTCACCCAGCAGCAGGGCTCGGAGCGTGCAGGTAACATGCCATTTGTATAGTTGACTGTTCTGTACACTGTTAGTTTATGCATGTGTGAGGTGTGTCCTCAGTTTGTAGCTGTTATCTTGGTAATTATTGTGCAAGAGTGATACTCTCAATATCAGCAGTAGACCTGTGGAAGCCAACTGTTGCACTACTGAACTGTATCATACTCACAGTATCAATGGCACAATTGTGCCCACTGACAATAAATGCCTCATTTCTGCAGGTCCCTCTTGTGTAACAGCAAGGCAGCCTATCCATGCTGGTGAGTGTGTAATAACAATACCTTCAATACTCTTGATACTAATAGTAATAATAGGCTGAAGCACTAGTGCTATGTGTTTGATTGCAGGTGTGTTTGTGTCTGTGTGTTGATATCTCATATACTGAGGAGTGTGCATGTGTGCATGTGTGCATGTGCCCATGTGCGCATGTGTGCATGTGTGCATGTGTGCATGTGTGCATGTGCCCTGTGTGCATGTGTGTATCAGTGGTGACAGTGTGTACACATTGTAAAGTGTGTTTCCTGTCTTACTCCCACAGGTTCTGGTGCTGCCCTGGTGTTGTGCAGCAGGGAACCTGAATCAGCTGCCATGGATAGTGATAATGATGATACCTGTGCAATGGCACAGGGAGGTGTGCCAGGGTCCGTCGCTGGTCAGCCAATTGACAGTACACAGCTGTCGACCCCATCAATACGCACAGTCATCCTGCCAATACATCCTTTGTCACCAATGTCCCTAGGTGATGGACAGGATACAGTGGGCATTGACCAGGGTAATGTGGTATCGGTGGCACATGCATCCCCACACAGCAGCCATGGCCAGGGTCCTGACATGGTACCACACAGGCAGATGTCCAGGGGTTCTCGTGGGAGCATCAGTGGGTGTACCGCCCCTGTCAGATGTGCCCACAGAGGTCTTTCCACTATGTTTCGGGCTTTGATGCAGGCACAGTCACGTATGGAACGGTACACCAGACAGGGTCTGAGGGAGCTGAGAGCATGTCACACAGCTAAGAATGACAGTATGTGTGATGTTGCGGCTGCCATCCGTAACTTCAGCGAGGTCATTGACAGACTTTGGGGGGGGACACATTACATCTGTTCCACAACTACATGTCCATGAGCCAGGGCAATGGTGAACGGTTGAGGCGTCGATGTGACCGTATGCCAGCAACAGCAGCAGCTGGCAGGCGTCGCAGACGACAACAGGCCTGCGGCCACTCCCATAGTGCCAGCAGCAGCCCCAGCAATGCTGGGTATGTGCTGTCCTCAGACCGCCCCAGGAGACCACGTGCACGTGGCTCTGGACAGTCCCAACAGGGACCTGTCTCCAGTCACCAACCACCTGCTCTTGATGACAGTACCCAGTCTGGCTTAGTACCTGATACGGTCCGTAGCACCCCTGCCAGGCACAGGTACCGTGTCCGTGGCCAGAGACAGTGATCTGTATGACCTGGCAGGTACAGTCTGTGGCTGTCCACAAACACCTGTATATGGCAGCCATGAGGTGGAACTGTGTGCATGCATACACACATGCAAATTGATAACACCTAAGGCTACCGCATACATGCACACACTGCATCAACATTGCCCAATCTTGTACTGCTGTCCCTCACCAACACACACACACAGACATGTCAATTGGTTGTATCAGTGGCAGACTCAGGCATACCAAGTACACACCCTGTGCATATGATGAAACTGTGCCACCTCCTGCAATCTGTAACATCGGTGCATGAACAGGTTAGCATGGTGCTGATGCACAGGGTGACTACATAGAAGTGTAGTAATAGTATCATGTTGTCAACAGTACAGTGTAATGATATCATTGTGGGTATATCCCAGCATGCCTGATGCAGTTACAGTATGAATGTCATTGTATTGTTTTGTACACCCATAGTAATTACCATAGTGTAATGTCTGCACATCTTTGCATACTGGTGGTGAGGCTGTCAACAGATGACCACCTACATAAGTAGCACAGGGGATAAGAAAATGTAAGTATTGATACTCAAGTAAATCAGAAAAGAACCACACTGCCAGGTAAAGCACTCTCCTTAAACAAACAGATTCCGAGACAGAGAAGTAAAGAGTGCAACATGGGCTGTAGCACAAATTACAAATAAATGAATCCAACAGGCTCTTCTTAATGAATAAAATCCACGTTGATGAATAAAATCCACGTTTATTGTGAAGCAATAAAAAACTGCAGAAAATAGTGAGTGCTTTCGCGTTGTTACACAACGCTTCATCAGACATAAAAAATAGTTTGCAAGGTGAGTCATTATATGCACCTGTGTATCATGATGTCACAATTTCTTAAAGAGACAACTATATAAAAGCACAATCAAATGTATAGCATCACATTATAAAAAAATCACATAAAAGTCAATGCTTGAGAGGTCTGGAAGCTAAAAAAGGCTTGATGGTAAGCATATCATTAAGCCCAAATCTATGGGCTTGAAGCTTCAGGATCCATCTACCTTCCCTTTCTTCAACCCTGTTTTTGATATTGCCTAATCTACCATCAGTGTTGACTATTTCAAGAACCAAGAACTTAAATGTGTGTGTGTCACCTAGCTCCACTGTATGTTTCGCGAGTGCGTTCAACATATTGTTCTTGGTAGTTGCATATATATGCTCTCTTATGCGTTCTCGCAATGATCTAGTAGTCATCCCTACGTAAAATTTCGCACAGACTTGACAGTCAGCTAGATATATCAAGTTGGTGGATCTGCAAGTAGCATGGTGCTTGAATGTGTAAGTCCTATTGGTTACAGGGTGTGTGTATGTGCAAGAGTTGGCAATATATTTACATTGCTTGCATGTGTGACAGGCAGAAGTGCCAGTATTATGACTTTTCTGTGCTGGGGTATATGTCCTGTCATAGCAAAGTAACCTATTCAGTGATAGCATGTTCTTGTAAGCTACCCTAGGCTTTGTATCTATCAAAGATCTAATTTCTTCATCTATCATGAGTAGGTTCCAATGTTTGTCAAAAATGTGTAAAACATGATTATTTCTATTGGTGTATGGAATGACAATCCTATTGTTATTGGGTGTGTGTCTAGACCTCAAGTGTTCTGATTGGATATTTGATCTGGTAATTATAGGAGCTCCCTCACTGGTTCTACTAGAATCACCTTCAGAGATAGCCTCAAGTACTGATTTCTTATTGTAACCCCTAGATATAAAATTTCTGGCTAAACAAACTTTATGTTGATGATATGCTGTTTGCGTTGATGTCAACCTAGAAACCCTTGTTGTTTGGTTCTTAACAATGTTTCTATATATATGTTGGGGGTGCATACTCCCTCGATGTAATAGGTTATTCTTCCAACAATTCTTTCTAAAAAGTTCAGTGTCAAAGCCATGGTTACTCTTGATGATCTTGACATCTAAAAAATCAATGTCATCTGTGGAATGGGTGCAATCAAAGCTAAGAAAGTCTGTGGACGCGTTTAAATATGTGATGAAATCTAAAAGTTGTTGAACAGTTCCTCCCCATATAAGGAACACGTCATCCACAAATCTATTGTAGAATTTCAAATGGTTAGAGAAAACGGAATCATCATTGAACACGAATGTGTACTCCCATTGTGCCAACACCAAATTGGCATAGGCGTTGGCACATGGGGTGCCCATTGCTACACCCTTGACCTGTAAAAAATAGTTGTTCTGATAGCATAACACATTATTCTCGAGAGTTATCTCAAGAAGTGACATGCATCTATTGACCATATAAGGTGTCAACTTACTGCGTATAAGCATAGCTCTGACATATTCCAAACCTTTATCGTTAGGAATAGATGTGAATAAAGATTTCACATCTAAAGTGACTAATATATAATCACCATAAGAAAAAGATGAATGACTGAAAACTGTCAAGTTGTCTAAGAAATTAGTTGTATCCTTTAAAATATGTTTAACTTCTGAAACAATGGGTTTTAATATTTTATCGAGGTAAATTGATAAGGGTTCTGTAAGCCAACCTCGACTGGACACAATGGGGCGCAAAGGTGGATCAAAAGTGTTCTTATGTATTTTGGGGAGACCCCTGAAAGATGGTACTAAAGGCTTGTCAATCAAAAAATAAGAATACAGAACATTGTCAATGACATCAGTCAGCATCAAGTCATAAAGCATAGCATGTACATCTTTTATCAGAGTGTTCAACCTGTAACTAGGTAAAGGCAAATAAGTATCATTATCAGAGAGCATGAAATGCATCTTTTCAACATATTGAGAGCTGTCCATTACTACAACAGCGCCCCCTTTGTCCGCTTGTCTAATGACAATGGTATTATTGCCTCTCAGACTATTGAGAGCCTGTTTCTCATTGAGTGTTAAGTTAAAAAACTGTGGTTTCGCATTCACATCATTATATAATTCGAACAAGTCTTTTTCTACTGCCTGTTCAAATGCTTCCAATAGAGGATGCTGCTGAGGTACAAACAAAGATGGTTTTCTAAAAGGTGTAAAAGTATTGGTGGAATGTTCATCTTGTTTACCATAAAACAACTTTAAGGCTAGATTTCTCGTGAATAACTTAACATCCACAATGATGTCCGTGACATCATTGCAACTTGATGGAATGAAACCAAGTCCCTTGTTAAGAACAGAGTTCTCAAATGCATTTAGAGTATAGTTTGATATATTAACAACCAAATTGTCTATAGTAACATTTTCAATAGAATCGTTAGAATCAATCAAGTTTTTGTTCGCCATACCTTCTTTGTTGACGGCATGTTGTCTTCTATGTTTTTCCTCTTGTTTGCTCTTATTTGTGGTGACCAAGTCCTCCTTTCGTGAGGTTTGTAAGGCAAGGGAAAAGAAGGTAGACCTTCGCCTAAGCCGAATATTTCATCCTCAGATTGGATGACAAAAGAATCAATGGAAAGTTGTTTATTGCGTGTATCCTGCCTTCTGATTCTGACTGGGCTGTCTTTACCAAGATTCAAAACGACATCAGAGCTAGGATCATTGTGTATTTGTGCCTCTACCACAACTGTGTTTGGACGAGGAACCGTTGCGTTGTCATGTATAGCAGGCGCTGAAGCCATAGCTGAATTCATGCTGGTAACGTCCTCTGATGACGTCAGCGATGTGGGAGTAACCAAATCCGCACCGCGCGGTTGCTTAGTAGTTGTAGAAGACCTATGCAAATTGTCCGATGATCTTTGTGGCTTGTCAAATCCCAAGTGTGTGTTATCTTTGGGCCAAGAAAAAACTTGGGATTTGCTGAAATCAAGAAAGTCCCTCTGTAATTTACGTTTTTTATCATGTAGGCATTTAATGTCCAAAGAGGAAGTCATGTGTTTTAAATCATTAAACAGCGTTTTTAGATGCTCAGTGTTCAACAACTCAGTTAGCTCCTTGTATATAGCTTCGATTTCTTTCTTTAACTCACAAATGACTAAATCATAATGTTCAATCAGGATGCGTATATAAGAGAAGCTGGTTTCTATGTTACACTTCTGCCACTTTGCTAAAAGTCCCGGTTGGGAGTCGCCGAATGTCGGCATTTTGAGAACTCTCAAACCTCTCGGGACTAATTTAAACTTGAGGCAAGCTTCCATATGTAGTCTCTGCCATTGCGTGTTCCGTAACTTATGGAGCTTGTTCTCAAGCTTTCTAGTGACCATTGTAATCTCCATATTATTCCTGAAGTTTTGCGCCGCATCTCCTACTGCATTGAAATCTGAAACAGTCAATTTGAGTAATGGGTTGACATCAAATTCAACAAGTCCATCCAAATTAAACAATCCTATAGCTTCAAAGTTCGATGTTTGTTCACTAGGCACGGCAGCCATGTCCTGGCAGAAATGTAGATGCAAAATAGTAGTAAATCAGAAAAGAACCACACTGCCAGGTAAAGCACTCTCCTTAAACAAACAGATTCCGAGACAGAGAAGTAAAGAGTGCAACATGAGCTGTAGCACAAATTACAAATAAATGAATCCAACAGGCTCTTCTTAATGAATAAAATCCACGTTGATGAATAAAATCCACGTTTATTGTGAAGCAATAAAAAACTGCAGAAAATAGTGAGCGCTTTCGCGTTGTTACACAACGCTTCATCCGACATAAAAAATAGTTTGCAAGGTGAGTCATTATATGCACCTGTGTATCATGATGTCACAATTTCTTAAAGAGACAACTATATAAAAGCACAATCAAATGTATAGCATCACATTATAAAAAAATCACATAAAAGTCAATGCTTGAGAGGTCTGGAAGCTAAAAAAGGCTTGATGGTAAGCCTATCATTAAGCCCAAATCTATGGGCTTGAAGCTTCATGATCCATCTACCTTCCCTTTCTTCAACCCTGTTTTTGATATTGCCTAATCTACCATCAGTGTTGACTATTTCAAGAACCAAGAACTTAAATGTGTGTGTGTCACCTAGCTCCACTGTATGTTTCGCGAGTGCGTTCAACATATTGTTCTTGGTAGTTGCATATATATGCTCTCTTATGCATTCTCGCAATGATCTAGTAGTCATCCCTACGTAAAATTTCGCACAGACTTGACAGTCAGCTAGATATATCAAGTTGGTGGATCTGCAAGTAGCATGGTGCTTGAATGTGTAAGTCCTATTGGTTACAGGGTGTGTGTATGTGCAAGAGTTGGCAATATATTTACATTGCTTGCATGTGTGACAGGCAGAAGTGCCAGTATTATGACTTTTCTGTGCTGGGGTATATGTCTTGTCATAGCAAAGTAACCTATTCAGTGATAGCATGTTCTCAATACTCAAGTGATGGACATGTCAGCTGCAAGTTGCATTCTGTCCACACTCGACTCTGCAATGAGGATGTTTGAGGATGTTGATATCTGTGCAGTAATACACACAGGTTCAAGACTCACAAGAGCACCGTAGCACTACAAGGTCACACCTCATACCATGCATGACAGCCCCAAAGCACAGAACTAACTATGACAGGAGGGAGAGACTCCATACATGTCAAGGATACTGTGGTGCCAGGACAGGTAGCATACATCCTACTAAGTTTGGAACTGCTGAGTGAGGGCTCAGTGTCTGTTATTCGAAATGTGTATTAGTTCAGGTATGAGCACTTGGGTTTCAGGCCAGTTATTCTACATTACAAAGGTACATGGTCTGTACACTTGTGGGGGGTGGGGCTGGACCCAGCTCGTCTGACCTGTGAATGCCTGGGTACAGGCTTATAGTGCCTGCATATATGCACTGTTACCTACTGGAAGTCGTACACCTTGTTTGTTGTAGCATAGTCTAGATCCAGGCCTGCTGACTGTAGCTTTGTTTGTATGCATGTTTGCTTGTTATGTCCCTGAAACACTGATTCCACCTGCAATGCAGATTTACAGCGTCTCTGTGGATCCCTAGTGACATCTGTATTGCTTGCTGTACTGATGTCCATGTCTCACTTGACAGAACATCACTGTTTGTCCTGTTTGCATGTACGTTGCCTGTAACACTTTGCATATGACTTACCTCGCATTTGCTCACGAAAGCATTTATATATGCCAGCACTAACAAATCAGGAGCACTACACCCTCACATACTCACCTTGAGTACCTTGTTCCCCATTGGCCCTATGTGTTGTTAATTATTATGGTATTCACAATGCTATGGTAGCATGTGCAAAGGTCACTTGTTAATCTACTCTCTGGTCCAGTTGGTGAATCTGTGAGTCATGTGGCAATGTTACAGCTGCCTCATGTACACAGACAACCCTCTCCCCTTCCCATAAACTTACAACACATGTGAGAGATGCAACCACATAGCCAAACCGGGGGCTAAGCTCTCATAACTCAGTACTGGCATACCCTGTCAGGTGGAGTGGGATACTACAGTGAATACAATACCAGTCTCACATAGACCTGCTACGACAGCAATCCAAACACAGAAACACACAGGAACATTCTTGGAGTCTCAGAATAGCATCCTGCCTGAGCAGCAGACATCTGCAAAGCAGAAACACAAGCAAACATTATGCCAGAACAGAGCACATGCAACACATAGCTCACAAAGCCTGTGTGCCAAACAGTCACAGCCCATACGGCTTAACAACACACCTGCTACAGTTGTAATAGGTACCTCTATCGTCAGGTACACTGAGGTCCTGCTCACCAGGCTGAACAAGGTAAAGGTCATGGTGAGATGCCTGTCGGGCACTATGATCCACCACATAACACTAGCATACAGGTCACTCCAAGGCATGTACAAATATGACTCAGTCATTGTCCGTGCCACTGTGAATGACCTGTGACGTACCTCCCTGGACTACATGTTAGGGGACATAGAGGGGCTCTCTGAGCATGTGGCACAGGCTGGTATGACCCTGACCTTGAGTAGCATCTTACCCTCACTAAGAATGCTGCCACAATATGTAGGCAGGATGATCAATTTCTACAATTACCTTATGTTTCGGTGACATTCAAAGGGGATCCAATGCCTGCCAGCGTGGGATTACATGCTAGACAAGCCACATTGCTTTGCTAGGGACAGCTTGCACCTGTCACCCATGGGCCGTTGCATATTGGCAGAGGCTCTTGCTACACACATAGTGCCTTTTTATGCAAGGCTGAAGTTACATAGCCACCTACACAGGTATCACACGGGATAGGACACTAATAGTAATGCTACTCAACGCCAGAAGTGTAAACCTCAAGATGCATGCAGTGGAAACTGTCCTTAGCATGGGGAACAGCAATATCCATGCAGTAACAGACTCCTGGTACAAGGCTCCCAGGTGCACCCCATCACTGCCCGTTCATACCTCATACCATGCTTGTCATCCCCTAAACATGCACGAAACCAGAACAGGGGGGGTGTATCCAAAGGCACCTCAGATACACACACCCCCAGGTTGGTGGCACAGCACAAAGCATCAGAGCCTATCCATGTGCAACTAACAGTGGGTTAGACTGCCTTCAGGTTCATAGCCTGGCACACACCACCCTCCCATACCCAGGAATCCCACTTGGCCTTCCTGACAACACTGGGAATATGACGGTCTCTACAAACACCATTATATGGGTGGACTGCAACTACCCAATCATAGAGTGTGAGCATTACTCTAGCTCCAAGACCCTAGCTGAAAGGTTCCTAGCATTCATTCCCTGCATTGCTATGGAACAACTTGTTACCACTCCCACAAGAGGTGAAAACATGCTGCACATGTTCATCAACAACATGTGGACTATATGCTCCAGACCAGTCGTGTATCCATCGCTGGTAGGATGACACCATATACAACTCACACTGTATATTCACATACCACATGCAGCCCCTGCACAGAACACCACAGTCATACAGTTATCTAATGCAAATTCCATGTATTCACGTGAGGCAGTTTTCGGACATGGGAACTATTGAAGGTCACAGGTACATATGTGCATGTGGCACACACATACATCATGTGTGCATTGACATTACTGATATAATGTATGTTGTGCAATATTGGGAACAACACCCCACACACATGGACAAACTGTGTGTCAAAAACACACATGGCATTTGTAGGATACAAACCCCTACCTAACTATATTATGACAGTTGTGAGAGACGCAGTAGCAGAGTGTGCTATTTGCATTACTGGGAGGCGTGCTTTCTCCTGCTGTACTTATAGGGTGCTGACATCATCAGTGTTTAGACAGTGGAATATGCAGCATGTGTTGTGTTGTACTAGTTGCCAAAAGGGACATGTCTCTTACGCATAGAACTGCATACACACTACCCCCCCCCCCACAGTCACACATACACACACTGAGCACTTGAAGGATTCAAACCCCTACCTAACTATATTATGACACTTGTGAGAGACACAGTAGCTGAGCACGCTATTCAAATTACTGGGTATCATTTGTGCTCCTGACATATGTATAGTGTGCTGACATCATTATTTATGAAGAGGTATGTACATCTGTTACTATCCATCAGTAAAGGGGAGAGCATATATATGCATTAACTTTGCAGAGGCACAGTGGCCTACTGTACTGCAGAGGCAGACACCAAAAACACTGTGGATAGCCTTCTGTATTCCCTAGGGACAACAGCCTAGTATTGCACTCTACGGCCATATGTTTACCTGTCAGATGCAAGTATCTGTTGCTCATATACTGTTTGTGGGTCTTTATTGCCATAGCTTTCCCTATCTCTATGAACAACTTGTGTACTGTAGCAGATGTTTGCATATGAGTGGGATCCAGTACTTTACTTATGTCTCTGTTGTAATTTCACTGTGTGCACTGGGCAGATTTCTGTATTGTGGGAGGTTCCTGTGTTAACACATACAAATGCCAGATATGTGTGTGTGCAGTTGCTGAACTGTGACATGGCCTAAGTGTGTGAGCATGCCCAGTTCACAGTTTCTATGTCTTCTTGACTGACACGTTTAATTTATCTAAGTGTGCGAGCATGCCCAGTGTGAACTTTCCATATGTTGGGATCTGTGGTCCACCACATTTGTGTTTGTGTGTGGACTTCATCTATATTTCACATGTACAGTTGAGTGTTGGACGTCAGGTTGTGTTCTTACTGCCCAACTGCTTTGTGTCTGAACCTAACAGGCATTATGCTGTGCCTGCAGGGTTGCCATGGGATAGTTTGCATACAGTTGTCAACATCCTTTCATACTGACCAAACAGTGTATTGTCGTATAGTGTACTGGTTCAGTACTTTCACTGTGGTGGACAGTATCATCGGTCTCAGTCCTATCACTGCTTGTAATATTTATAGTGAGCACACCAGACTGGTTGAGGGCCAGTTGTGCAGATATGACCATGTTGCATTCTGTTCAGATATGGACAACATAGAACAAGATTGTCCGACATTGTTAATGTATTCCACAACTTGTGTGGACAGTGGCAAACAATGGCCATGTGCCCTAGGCCATTTGCAATGCTAGTTAGAGAGTGTTTGTCCTTCAACACACATATTTACTGGTGTTTGCCATGACATATGTCAAGGTTAGTGTGCTGTGCCTCTGTCTACCCGTGACATACAGGTGATATCCAGGGTACACCTACCATCTCCCATCCAGTCATCATGATTCCTCTGGATGACAGTCAATGAGGGACTCCCTGGATAACCTGTACTGGGAGTTTAGTCATGAGTGGAGTGCGCTTCTGGGTTATGGACCAATTGGTACAGCATGTCCTGTTTATGTCTGTGCTGGGGTTCAGGCCTGTCATCTGCATAGGTCACCAGCATTCAGATTTTACATGGTGCTAAATGTCCATTGATTCCAGCTTGGTCATGGCTTTATACATCAGGCACAGATCACCTCCAGCCAGGCGGTATAGCACTGTGTGGAGCTGCAGTTTGTTTAATCAGGCAACACATGGCATCTGTTACAGCTCTGAGATCCTCCTGGTGGGGTATTTGTGGGTTCTTTCCAGTTGATGCAGGTGTCTGCTAAGGAACATCCCACAAGGGCCATTGTACGCAATTGTAAGGCTGCTGATGGATGACTGGAGAGGCACACTGACCTACCCTGACCTAGCTGTGCTTACCTTCATGATTAGGTGGGTATATGGTATGTTTCTGTAACCACTACAGACACATGGTTGTCACATGCAGGATATCTATCACCTTGTGTCCCCAGGTCTCTTATTGCTCCTGATGTACTTAATGGGTTAACACCTTTGTGGTAATCTGTGGCCACGTACTGTGTTTCCACAGGGGATGACTATACACTTTTCTGCATTTAGCTTGTTGACATGGCTGTGGCACCACTTGTCTGTTTCTATGTCGGCCTTTTGTAGGATGCTTGTGTCAGCTGGAGGGTCCGATATTGTGGGCAGTTTGTAGTCATCTGCGAACCTGTTCAGACAGAGTCCTTCCATGTTGGCCTGTACCTATGTGACATATATAGCATACAAGAGAGGTCCCAGGACCATGCCTTGTGGGATGCCAGTTGTACCTGGTTTGTAGTCTGACATGGCTGCAGCATGTCTGACCAGATCAGTTCTGTCCTTGAGCTGGTTTGCAACCCATCTACTTGGATAGGGGTTTATAGTTAGGCTGGTGAGATTATCTGTACCGAACAACTAGGGTATTGTATGGAAGGGTTTAGCAAGGTCCAGATAGGCTGTGTGAACCACATTCCCCTCATCAATGGCCTTGGTGCGTGTTTCACATGAGTCAGACATGTTTAAGGGGCAGGATCTGCCCTATGAAAGCAACACTGGGTAGGGTCCAATGTCTGTAGGTACCCAATCTCGTTATTCCTGGGATCCATGATTATCCTCTCCATTACTTTGCCAACCAAGATAGTCAGGGTTGAGGGGTGATAGTTTGCAGTATCCATTCAGGCACCACCTTTGTGGTGAGGGACCACTGTTGCTGTACACTGCTCTTTGGGTACATATCCTGTGGTAAGACTGTGAGTGCGCAGTAGTGCTATTTGGTGTTCCATTCTTCTTACAGTACTTGTTGGACACAACCCAGGACACCATCTGGTACCATTGATGCTGTGTGGTGTGCTTTGTAGATGCTGGCTGTTACCACAGCATCTGCAATGTCAGGGGGCTAGCACTCTGCTGGGATAGATATTTGGCAGTTTGGTGCTTGTGGGGAGTTTACAAAGAATCTGTTAGGTTGGATGTTGGCAATGTGTGTGGGTTTGGTGTATTGTTTGTGATATTTGAGTACTGCAGAGCATATCTGTGGATTATCACCATGGTTCCTACCATCACTTGGACTGCTGTGTGATTATCCTCTGTGTCCTGCACAATTTGTATTGTCATAGGTTCATAGGTTCATACTAGGCTATCTGCCCTGGCCATGTTTGAGCATAGACAGACTGTGTGTGACTTTCGACACCCCTTGCAATGTGCATATTATGCCCATTTAGGGTTTACTTTACTAGATGTGACACAGGGATGGACCCCAGTGTACACCTACTATCTCCCATGCACTTGACCAGATTTCTCTTGTTGAGTATGAGTGTGGAGCTCAGCCTATCATGGACTGGGATTCTGTTCCAGAGTGTAAGGAGCCTCTGGGTTATGGATCTGTCCCTCCAGCACATCCTATTTATCTATGTGTGGAGGTTCAGATATCTCACTGTGGTGTCTCTGTTGGATTTGGAGTTTCTGCAGTGGAGCATGTCCATTCATTCTGGATTGGACATGGCCTTATACATCAGGCATACATCACCTCTGACTGGACAGTATGCATGTGAACTGGGCTGTGGTTTCTTCAGCCAGGCAGCAGATGACAAATGTTTGGACCCTTTATCCTCTTGGTAAGGTACATTTGGGGTCTTTCTAACTGCTGCAGGTGTCAGGTAAGGTACATCAGAACTGGGGCATTGTTCTCAAGTATGGGCCTGATAAGGGAAGAGTATGGGGGCACAGTGACCTCTCTTGATCTACATGTGCATCCTTTCATATTAAGGTGGGCAATATATCAGGTCTTCCTGGCCACCTTGGCAATGTGAGTGTCACATGACAGGTTACCGTTGACTTGTGTTCCTAGGTCCCTGATTGCTTCTTCCGTACATAATGGATTGTCACCTATGTCATACTTTGTGTGTGCCTTGTTTGGTATTTGTTGAGACATTCATACTCTGCAGTGTCTTCAGGAAGGCTGGCTGGGGTTCCTGGGTTTGTGAGGGTGGTCTGTAGCAGGCTGCAAACAGGGACGCAGTTTGAGCCACTGTTACTTGCCCATGGATAGTCCATACTGCTTCTTGCTGTGGTACCAACCTGGGGGTGTGGTTATCCTTGACAATTACTGATAGCCACACTCCTATTGCAGTGTGTTCCATTTTTGGGAGCTGTAGAGCATGGTATAAGGCATAACCTGGTAGTATTAGGGTGCTCTTCTGGGCCTTGACCCAGGTTTATGTTGCAGAACAGATATTACCATTCTCCATGCTGTGGTGGGTTTGGTCTGCATGCACCTTGCAGGTTAGACTTCTGGCATTGGGTAGCATTACGTCCAGGTTTTTATCCCTTGTGCTACCTATGGTGGTGGGTTTGTATTTCCAGCCTTACCTATTCAAGGCACAGTGGGGGTGACAACAGCCTTTGCCAGTATCCACACAGCCAGGTGTGCTGGGTGCATGCCATCCCTAGCAGGTGGGGCATCATGTCGCTCAGCATGTCATTCCAGGCTGTTAGCCATTTGTTCCCCTTTGCTAACAGCAATATTTCAGCCAATTATTGTACTTGATCTTGTTGTCTTCATAGTGTGGCATCATGCTTGGTGAGGGTGAGATGTTAGGCAGGGTCTTCATGTTTGCATATACTAGATGGTGTCACATTGCTTAACACATGGCAATCATGCCTCCGGTGGTGCTGCAGGGCTGCCTATGTCGGCTGCACATACTACACTCCCTGTACATGTTTGAAAGCAGTTTGTGTCATGTTAGGCATCCCTGTTACTATATGAGCGAGTCAGAGAGGGGTATCATTCCCAGGGTTCCTACTGAGCCAGTGTATGTGCTATGCGTTGCCTCTTTGCCAAGGCCAGGGCATACTGGGCACGCCTCCTTCTGCTTACTGGGGCATGCTCAGGTTGTTCCTCCTCTGAGTCACGCTCTGCCTGTGATGGCCTTGGCAATGGTGGGGGGCTGTTTGTCCCGGCCCTATGCTGGTCCTGCTACAGCTGTTTTCGCAGAATCATATTATGTAGCATAGCACATACCATGACAATTTGGGTACATGTAGTTGGTGAGTACTGCAAGGCTCCACCAGATGTGTCCAGGCACCGGAACCATGACTTGAGCAGCCCAAACACACGCTCTATTACATTTCGTGTTTGTGCGTGTGCCTCATTATGGTGTTCTTGTTCAGGTGTGTGTGTGTTTCTGATGGGTGTCATCAGCCATGGCTCCAGTGCATATCCAGCATCCCCCACTAAGTGACCATGTGGGATGTCCCCATTGGCAAATGTCTTGTACAGCTGCATCAAATGCCAGATATGGGAATCATGGTAGCTTCCAGGGCAGCCAGCACACACATTCATTATTATGCCCTGGGCATCACACACAACCTGGCAGTTGATGGAGGGGAAGCCCTTGCAGTTAATGTAGGCCCTACCCTGCTCACCGGCTGGTGCTTTGATGCGTATGTGGGTGCAGTCTATTGCACCCACTACCTCAGGGTATTCCGCTATTTGCTGGAAGAGACGCATATTGCTGGCCAATATCTCACAGGAATTGGGGAAATATACATGCTCACCAACATGTGCTGACATGGTATCCAGGAACTGGTGCAGTACCCTGGAAGCGGATGCCTGTGATATCCCCATCATATCACCAGTTGGTCTCTGGAAGGTACCTGTTGCTAGTATTCTTAGGCCAACACATACCTTGGTTTCCACTGGGATGGTTTCCTCTCTGTTGGTTCTGTGTGTGAGGTGTGGCCTGCACAGCTCAACAATTTGCTGCAGGAGGTTTCTGTCCACTCTATAGCGCTCCACTATCTCCAGCTCATGTAACCCCTGGTAGGTGACCCTGGGCCTGTACACTCTTCTCCGTCTCCTCACTGTGGGTTGTCTGGCAGCATTTGCATTGTCACCACCCTCAGCAAGTCTCCTATGTCTCCTTATAACAGCTATGGCAGCCCCTAGCATGTTTGGTCTGAGTGCAGCTTTTTCAGTTTTCACTTCTAATAGCTTACTCCTGTCTTGGAGTGTCTCTTGAGAGAAACATACTGCAATGCTGTTTGCAGTGTTTTAAGTGCTGGGCTGGGCAAGTATTCTGCCTGTGTAATTGCCTGCTTCTAATTGTTTTCACCTGCTAACACTACCAGTATTCCCTGCTAGCTTCCTACTATTTCTTCTGCTTCCTTTTCCCTCTCTGTTTCCTCAGGGGGGAGCAGCGCGCATACCAGCGAAAACACGCTCACAGTGGCTACCACATGTGCACACATGCTTACACGGACTAGAATCTGCTTATTCAGGTTAAAACGCGTGCACACCAGCGCAAACAGGTTTACAGATCTTTAAACAGGCTCCTACATGCTTACTCTGCCTTACACGTGTGCAGTCTGTCTTATTCGTGCCTCCCAGTGCGCACACATGCATGCACAGCAAGAAACTTTGGTGTTGGCCACAGTGTACACCTTCCATTTCTTGACTTTCCCATGCTTATCTGTCGACACTCCTCTTTCTATGCTGTGTGACTGACATCTTTCACATACCACTTTACTCCAATGAGCTTGATTTCTTTCTAACATTCCCCCCTGTGACGTCACCTATCTCCTACTCTGTTACTCCCCCTTATCTAACTCTTACACTACACGGGATGTGCTCATTTGCTATGTGACAGTGCGATTCACTATCCTACCACTCATTTACATAGGATTGCCTACTAATGCTTAGTTACGGGTCTTTCACTCAGCTTCCCCCCTTAGCAACCACTTAACGGTGGCCATTTTTTTTTCGGGCTGCTAGTCCCTGCATTGTAAATCCATGCATTGCATAAAACCCACATTTGTGGGTTTCAAACCTTTATTTTTATGTCTTATTTAGGGCAGCCCGTTTGCGCGGGGCTGCGCTGCGTTTAAACCTCGCCGATCGCCGAAAAAAAAAATATGTTATTTCATGTTTGCATCGGGTTACCATGCCAATGGCCACATATTTGGCCATTGGCATGCTGCCTGATACATATGCACACTTTATTTGGAGCTGTCATGGCTCCATTGTGTTATTTGCAGAAACGTACTCAGTTGTCAACTGAGTACATTTCTGCACCTAACACGGCTCTTACACGGGCTGGTTTCAGCTTCGTGGATTGCTAATCTACCTCATTTGCATGCCTTTCGGCTGCAAATGAGGTAATTAGCATATCCACGCCCTGCCCGTGTAAGAGACGTTTTAGCTGGTCTCTTACACGGTATTTCGGGCTGTTCCTGGATCGCGATGGCTGCATGAAGTCTTACACGACTCTTAGATTCCATGCAAGCCATAGTGAATCCTGCCCAATGTATTACCCACAGCAAAAAAAAAAAATAAAAAATCCATCAAGAAGCTCAATCTACCCACTATTAACCCCCCCAAAAAAATTGGTACACAATCAACAATATTCTCCATCCAGGGAAACCTTCCACCCCCAACCCCTTCCATACTAAAACTCCTCTTGAAACTGCCACTCTACTAAACAATTATTTATCTGATTCTATCTGCAAACTAACTCCCCCTGACAATAACCAATCACAAACCCCCACTCCCTTTACTTCCTACCTCTAATCAGCCTTCTCCCTGAAACCTGTTTCAACTGTTTATATACAATCCCTTTTGCTGAAACTTAAACCATGTTCTCCTTCCTACCCCCCCCCCCATTTCTCAAACCTGCAGCCAGTTCTATAGCATATCCCATCTTTATCCTTATCAGCCCCTCTGTCAAAGAATTTTCAATCCCTGAAATTTGGAAATCCTTTTAAAGAATTCCACTCTCTGTTTCCTCAGGCAACTCCACTAACCCTTCAATTTCTGGCCTATAGCCATCATTTCTCCACTCTCAAAAATTCTAGAGAAAAGCATTCACAGACAACTTCTTAAACATCTACTACAGGAAAATCTCCTCACCCCCTCTCAACATGGATTCAGGCCCCATCACAACACATCTACATCCCTTCTATCCTTTACTCAGACTATAGCAGAGGCAAGAAATAACAATAAACTAGTATATTGCCTTTCCCTTGACTTGTCCAAAACATTCAACACCATCTCCCACCCTAAGCTCCTTCCTAAACAATGTGAACTCTGTCTCTCCACATCCACTACTCATTGATTCTCAAGTTATCTTAACAACAGATTACAGTCTGTTATATGGCAGTCCTCCTACTCACCTTTCTTACTTACTTATTCAAATAGGTGTCCCCAAGGATCCATTCTAGGCTCCCTTCTCTTCAATATTTTTACTAACAATCTGCACTCTACCTGCTGCACCTCTTCACTGAATCAGTACTGCAATTATCCTCTCTGACAACCCTACTGAAATTCACTCCATCACCAGACTTCTTTTAACACAATTGAACATTGGTTAATCAATAACCAACTCATCCTCAACCCCCCCCCCCCCAAAAAAAAAAAACTAAGCTTCTTCTTTTCCTTCCAAAATCTATGTCCAGCTTTAAAACTTCCTTCTGTCTCTCTTCCCTAGACAACACCATCAGTCATGCAGACTCCCATACCAAACATCTAGGAATTACAATCGATGATCAAATGAAATTTGGCTACCATATCCAACAATCCATCAAAAAGATCAATCAAAAAGTGGTTTACTGTATAGAAACAAAATATTCTTATCCATCATCTCTAGGACTTCACTTGTTCAAGCCTACCTCCTCCCCTGCCTATTCTATGCTTCCCCTATATTTACTCACCTACAATTTAATCCTTTGACCAAACTTGAACAAACTGATAACCAGATAGCTTGGTTTGTCTGCAACTCCCTGTACAAGTCCCATCACTGCCCTTACACAACTACATTGGCTTGAATTCCCTCATCAACTCCAAGTTTCTTGGCTACAGATGACACACACTCTTCTTTACAAACTTGAAGACTGTCCCTCTCTGTCCACCCTCCTATCCCTATACAAACCTTCTCGGTCTCTCCATAGTTCTAACCAAATGCTACTTGACACCCACAAGCGTAACAAAACAATAGGTAGATTACTTTATAAATGCTCCTTATCTCAGTCTTGGAACAAACTCCCAACTAATTTACATTCTGTCCAATCTTCAATCCATTTTAAAAAAAGAGAATTGAAAAATGTCCTCGCCAACGATCTCTCCTGCACCTGTTTTCACCCTACCTGACACATATTCCCCCACTTGCAAGACTATAATTAATTTCTCTTCTCTTTTCTGTTATCTAACTTTATAACAA
This sequence comes from Protopterus annectens, assembly GCF_019279795.1. Lineage (NCBI taxonomy): Eukaryota > Metazoa > Chordata > Ceratodontiformes > Protopteridae > Protopterus > Protopterus annectens. The sequence continues at coordinate 685,062,268 of NC_056731.1, forward strand.
TGTGTACTATAGTACCATAGCAATGCCACTGAGCAACACTATACTTAAATCTCATCTTTTTCTCTTCTTTAGCTATTATACTTCCCAACCCTCCTCTCTCTCTCTCTTTTTATAACTGTTTTCTTTCACTCTCTCCTGACTCTCCTATACATTCTTCCACACCCTTGTACTTCAACCCTTCTACTTATTACCTTTTCTTCCTCTCTATCAACTTGGTTTAGTCATTAAGACATTTTTGGGGCTTATTTTTCTGTTCATTTTCTGATGCCCTATTTGCAAATCCATATTTTTCAACTGTTCCTTTTCTTGCTGAATTTTATAGTTTTGTTTCATTATGGCTTGAATGTATGTAGTTATGTATTCATATGTGTATTAGTTGTATGTAACTTTGCTATTGTTATTTTTTTATTTATTTTTTTGTGTGGAGCTTTTCTCCTCGGGTCTTAACTGAAAATGGGCCCAGCTGGACTAACCCGGTTAACAAAAGGCAAACAAATAAATTAATATAGTGACAGGTAGAACCGGCTTATCTAACATATCTGGTGTATACACTTCCATTGAATGGAAATATTTACATGGAAAGAACATTCCCCAACCATTTTATGCCAAACATCTGCCTTGCAACACAATGATGAATTCATCCATTCAAATATGTCTCACACTTGTAGTAAGACTTCTCCTGTGGCATAAACAACTAATATACAGCTCTACAGAGTATGTACTTAGGTAGGCAGAGGTTCAAATCTGGTAATGTATGTGCATAAAACAATAGTGACAGAGAGGGCTGGCACATCCAACAGATGGTGATATGGCTAACTCACAATTAGGTGAACTCTAACATGGCTAAAGGAATTTGAGCCCTCAAGCTGCATTTTAAGGGGTACATAAGCATTCAAAAATAATGATTACGTCAGACCATGAAGTGTGTGATTTCTAACACCTGTACTTTAAAGTCTGCTATGGTAGAAGAAGTTAATACATAGCTCTCTAGATAGTGGACTTAGATAGGCAGGGGGTTTGAATCCAGCAATATCTAACCACTGTGGTTGTATAACAGTGAAATTTGGTAGCAGTGGCTTCATGGACAGATATGATGAGGTTAATTCAACATGGGGTAACAGTTACATGGCTGCAGGAATTTGATCACTCAAACACATTGTAGATGAGCCATATGCCTTTAAATATAACACTTGATTTTATCCCTTCAATTTTATGCATTTCAACACCTATGTTTTTTTATGGTATCAGCAGTTAATAAGCAGTGCTGTAGAGTGTTGACCTAGATAGGTGGAGGTTCAAATCTGGTAATATATATTTGTGATACAATACTGACAGGCAGGACTGATTTACCCAAAAGATGGTGATATGGCTGAATCGCATGTGTGTGAACACTAAGATAGCTAAAGTTATGTCAGCCCTCATACTACATTTTTGGGGAGGCATAACTATTCCAACACACCATTGATATCATCTTCTCAAGTGTGCATCATGACACTTCAGAAGTAATTAGTTCTGTAAGAGTTCTCATGACTATGCAATCAAATAGGCAGGTATTTAAGACTGACAAGGTATAACTGCTGAGTGCCTAAGGCAATACTAATAAGTTGGATTGGTTTCTATAAAAGAATTGATGTTTACAATTTGACTTACTGAAAAGAAAATACATCTGGGGAGAGAAAGGCCACATTTTTTACTGTAATGGAAGTCATATGCTTTCAAACAAAATGCTAATGTTGTCTTTTCAAGTCTGTGCTGTTTCACAACAGTGGTGTGAATTGTTGTGGGGTGTCATCATTTAGTGCACAGGTCAAGGGGAACTTGACATACATAACATATCTTTGAATCCAGTAGTGTATGGCTTTTAAAATTTTGTTCACAATATAGTGGTTACAGACAAGAATGGCTTGTTCAACAGATCCTGATGTGTGTTGATAACAATAAGTAGCATAGGGCCTATGATATTTTGTTGTTCTTTGGAATGGGTAGTTAATGTTCACCCATAATTTTTGTACTTCCTTGTGTTGCTCTTACATGGGCATATACTCACACATGCATGTGGACACTCACACACACACACACACACACACACACACACACACACACACACACACACACACACACACACACACACATACACACACACACAGATGGACACACACACACACACGCGCACACGCGCACACGCGCGCGCACACACACACACACACACACACACACACACACACACACACACTGAAAACAGATGTTACTGGCCTGTCCTCACATGGCTTGTGTCTTCCAGGCTTTACATCTTCTTATATTTTTCATGTAATGTCCCATATCTCCCATGTATTTTCATCTGATGTGGTATAGTTTAGAAATCTGTACCAATGTATTACAGCATAATCTTCTATTCATTTTCTGTTCAATGTGACAGTTCTGATTTTTGGGACAGATCCTTGTGGATTGTACAACATATTGATTTTGGGATGAATAAACTGTCTCATTTTTTTCCGTTCATAGCATTCATACTGCTGCCACAACTGTCATTGTTTTCATTATAATTACCTGTATGGACAGTATACCAAGGTGTTTCTTTGTTATATCAGTTGGTCCATAATATTATGCATGTGCTTTCCCTACATTGATATTTTCATACATATAAAGTGTGGAAATTTGTAAACATGTATTAGCTGCATGTCTATTCAACCAACACATTTTTCCTTCTGAACATTTACTGCCTGTGTTTTCTTTTCCAATGTACATGACAATGCCAGAGAAGTTCCTATGTGTCCACTACTCATTCATTGTAATTTACAAACACATCAGCTGTTTTTGTACATTTGTATTGTGAGGATTTCCAAGTTACTTTATCTCTTGTTGTGCCATGAATGCATACTCACTTAGTGAATTTAGGTTTGTGTACACTCATTTGATTTCATTGTGTACACAAGTCCTGCCTTACCTCAATGTTGCTGCAAACTTCTTTTGTGGGTTCATGCCAGGGCTGCTCAATATGTAAACTAGCCCAGTGCCTTGCATATTTCATTAGCAATGTTGCTCATTATTCACAGCTGGTCAATCATGTTAGCTCTAGTGTGACGTGTACAGGATATTAATGAATCCCAGGGCATCTGTTGCATATGGATGAACAAAAAGACCTTTTGATCTCTTGCCCACATAAGTTCCATCTACAAGATTTTATTTACTTGCTCCTATAAATTAATATTTTGGTGCTGAGCTCTCTTTTTTGTGTAATTTTTATTTAAATAACATGCATGTGCCAGATGCAAATAAGAACTGACGTTAGTGTTAATCATTTGTGTGATGCCCTTGCACTGGCCCAGTAATAAAGGCCTCAATCCTCACCACTGGCAACAGTGAGAGATGTACACAATGGGAGGATGACAAGTCACATACAGTAAAGTACAATTTCCCTTAAGAGCACACAGAGACCACAGTCAGTCTGGGGCTAGTTTCTCCCTATTTCTCCAGATCCCCAATAAGACTCCCTACTGGCACAGTTATAGGGCTGAGATCTCAGCTGAGTTGTCAAGCCAAAACCTACAGCACCCTCTCTGTCCAACCAGTGCTTCGTGTCTCTGCCCAAGAGCTGACACACAAACACACACACACACACACACACACACACACACACACACACACACACACACACATACATACACACACACTCACACACACACACACACACACACACACACACACACACACACACACACCTGGGAAAGACTGGCACAGGCTTTCTAGCTATGGCCCCTTCTGCCCAGACTATAAAGTAGTTATCACTACCAACAACCACTCATCACCTACTATAGGCCCTTAACAAAGGGTGTCCAATCCTGCTGTGTAATGTTACTAATAATCCAAATGCTAGTTTTAACCAAGTGCCAGGCTATTAGGAATGGCCTGTACAGTGTCACTAAATACATATGCAAGTATGCTAAGAGCTTAAATATGCTTCACAAATATCAGCCACAAAGATAGGTTTAAACATATTTAATAAAAATAATAAAAGACAATACTCAGAAAACAAGCAGTTACTTCAGAGTTCAAAATCACAGGAAATATTTTAAAACAACATTGCAGAACAGTCTCAAATAAATACAGAAAACATCTAAACTAATCTTTACTATATTCCTTACTATATCTAAAAGAAATTACTGTACCCTAGTTGATTACTATTAGTAAGGCAAGTCAAGATGGTGATGATGAGTGGATGCTCTTGCTAGGCCCAAGACAAAATACAAAATGCACAGTCTCTATCTGAGAGAGTTCTTAAATTAATATCAAATATTACTGCTGGGTTAGCTTGGATAACATCACACTTTGTCACTTGACTTCAGTTCCCAGGCTAAACAGATACTGACAGAATTTAACATCTCTGTGTGAGAAATACGTATCTCTCAGATCTTTGCTGTTTATGGAAGACATAAAACAATAAAACACTTACAAAACAATGCAGAAGGCATCCTAGTTCCAGACATCCTGTTACCTTGCTGCATTGAAATTAACTTTTATGACACAATCATAAAACACTCAGATTTCACCTTGTTTTCTTGAAGTTTTGCAAGTTAACTCTGTATGTTCCAGCTTCTACTATTAAAACACATGTTTTAATAGTATATTGTTTATATACATTTCTGTTCTTTTTCAGTAGGGTACACTGTGGACACATCCTTGAAGCTCAGTACTGTACAAACCCTGTTCAATACATACATCTGCACCAGTAGTTTAATATACTCATAACATATAGTTTTGTATACATCATATCAATATTCACAAATGACATAGCATTATTTACAAAATTCCAGATAACTGGGCTAGCCGTGTTTTGGTTTGTCACAATATGCATCACATTTTTTGATGTTTTATTTTGTTGTATAAAAAGATGTTGAGACAAATAAAGAACCATTAATGTGAATAATTGTTATGTACTCTGGAAATTTGCAGCTAGAAATTTTTATGCATACATTGCAGAAATGAAGCCAAGTTTTTGTTTTAGGTTAGTAATTAAGCTCTGATACAGTTGAATTGAAAACTGCATATATCATGCATGTTGACATATAGTTAGACAAGTTGGGTGCCTCTTTGAAGTTCTTTCTAAAATAATACCTCCAAAATTGTTCATAGGTAGCCACTCAGCATGTGGTCCAGGTGCCCATTGTGGAACCTGGTCTAATTTCCCAAAAGCTCTTTCTACTTACCTTGATCAGAATCATACATTGGGCTAATGGAATCAAACCCCAAACTACAGGAAGCAGCTCATTAATATTAATTCTCTGCACTAATTACCTGAACAGAAGCATGGAGCAGTTATAGACAGGTAGCGAGATCAAAGTCAATGAACTTCATGTCAGGCATCTGACTCTAGAATTTTTTTTTTTTATTTGATCTGCTATTGTCATCTTTAGATAATGGAATGCAGGCAGAAAAAATGTTTTAGGAGTGCTTAAAATAATTTACCCCTTTGCATGTGATGAAGAAATGTAATTCTGTAACACAGATGCCAGTGGCACCTCTGTATTATGGCATCACCTGGAAGCTGGATCTTTCCAAAGAAAGTCACTTATAACAAAACAGTATATTAGCAACAGTCACAGAGGAAAGATGATTAATTCAACGTACTGTACAAAAGCAGTTGAGCTTGTTTCTTCCTCTAGTTAAGTATTTGTGTATAAATATAACAAGAGAAAGCTAATATAATGTAATACTTTGTGCAGTTCTTCACTGAGGTAAGACATTCAGTTTATTATCTTGTTGAAAAAATACAATCATGAAAAAGGGCTGCTAACACTTCTCCTTCTACATGAATATACTTAGTATAACACTACTCTAAGGAAATCACCCCTACTTTCCTGTTTCATCTAATGGGGGAAGTGAAACACTATTGAGCTGTCTCTATCACTTCTCTTGTACCCATTTAATATACAATTAAAGTACACGACATTCACAGTTGTATGCATACTAACAGCACAGAAATCTGTAGCCTTCACTCTAAGAAGAACTGAGGTTAAGAGGTTCTAGTGGAAAAGAACTATACATACATTCATTCATATGGATAGATTCTAAGAAACAACATTACCTAAAACACTGCTCCTGTTTCAGGAGACACATTCCAACTACATCATGGAATGAATCTACAATTCTTTGAATTTTAGCTTTACAACGAATATCTGTATTTTACATCACTGCCATGAATGTTGTGTGAATTTGTTAAAAAATAAAAACATCCGTCTTTAAAGAAGAATAATTGTAGTCCCATGAAATATAGATGCATGAGCCACCTTCAAAAATAGGGTAAGGGAAAACAGAAACCAGCACAGTAACTAAATGCAAACAGTACTACCACAAATACTACAGTGAAGTGACTCTCACATGGTAAACATACGATGAGTGATGTGCCTTTACAGTAAAAGGGCATATGCCTCTTTTTACAAGTATATATATCGTCATTATGTATACAACATTTAGCAAGCTAGCTTGTGATGCCTGCAACTATGAAATGTGCAAGGCAACTGAGAAACATCTTGATGGTTGGGGGAGAGTTAATGAGGGACAATAGTACAAGGGACACTGGGCAATATACTCAGCAGTGCTGCAAGTTACATATCGGAAAAGGCAGAGGTTGCACAGAACCACTTGTCTTATGTCAAGGTGTCCAGATAACAAGAAAATGTCAGAATGGATCTGCACATCTACTTGTAAGGGACAGTGAACATAAACCTATACTGATAAGACTAAGAGTTGATCAGGTTATTCAAAAATCACTGCCATGGCCTTCTTTAAACTGCATTACTTTAAATAATCTGCAATTAATTACTTATCGCTGGAATTTTAGCTGACCAAGCAACAGTAATAGGGTTACAAGTAAATTGAAGGCTCTGTTTGTTGCCTGGTACTGTTTCTGACCAATGAAAAATGGGAATGGTTGAATCATATCATATGACAGCCCATTAAGCTATGTTTCCCAGCACAGTTGTCTGTCATTTGTTTCCTGACACAGCTGTCTGTCATTTTAATTTGCAGTTTTCCTTTGAAGTTTAAATTATTTCAGTCTGATACACTTCCTTCCAAATATGAGAATCTGAAAGCACTATGTCCACTCAGAAATATGCTATAAGACAGCTGTTACCTAGGTTATCTGGCACCTGAGGCCACTCAACTGCAGCTCCTTATATTACAACACATAATGCCATAGGGTACTGCAGTGCTTACAAAAAATGGGGAGCATAGTGACACAGCTTGTTCATATAATATTTAAGATGACATTACTGACTAAAAGCAGTTTTTTCTGTAACTTAGATGGATCTGGGTAAGAACTGTGGCCAATGAAACATATAGACAGCTGAAATGTTATATTATTTGAAAGTCAGACATGAAATTATGATTATTGTATTTATTAATGTCAGCATATTTCTTTCAATACAAATGTACAGGAAAACTCTTTCATTATAATGTGTTTAGAAAATGAATATATTTTGTAGTAAGAGGACATATCCTGAACATTTTGTGAATATGTTTAATTCACTGAAATTAGATTAATTTGGTGCTGCATTATTTTGCTATTTTTTTAATGTCTTGTCTAAACTCTCTATGAGAAGGTCAGGTTTGAGGCATACAAGTAGGGCTTTCACTTAAGCCTCCTTTTACATTCATATTTAACTTCCTTTCATCCTATGGCCTTTATTAGCTGGTTTTCTGGCACTTGTATCACATTTTAAACAGCAGCATTGTGAGGATGTAAATGCAGAATAATGTATTAAGACTTGCATTTGCATGGTCAAATGTCAAAAAAATTAGGCCTTCCCCAGAATCTTGTCAAGAGAGATAACATAAATGTCCAGCTCAACAGCCGGTATGCCATTATCAGTTAGTTTAAGCTGTCATCACTGACTGGGAGTGGAAACAGTGGTCATTATATGAAATTGTGCCAGGAAGTGTGCACAGTGTTTTAGCTGTCTGACAGCATTTTGCAGAGCACCAGTATGTTAGGCTGCCTCCGTGACAGAAGAGAGCATAAGATTCATTGTCTTCAGCTTTGGCTCGAGGCACCACTGACTACTGACTTGTAGATAAATACTTATTTAGAGTAATCACTTTATTTCAACCCTGTAATGACATTAGCAAGTCTGGAATAGAGGGAATTACACAAATCAGAACAAATAATTGAATATTCTGCAGTAGGAAGGAGTTAGAAGAACACTGACTTATTGTCATGCAGTTCAGGCCCTGGTACAAGAACGCAATTAGATAATCTTCTTAAACATGCCCTGTCTAAATGGATATAATGAAAAGCAAACAGTGTGTGTCATGTTAATATTTGTGTTACATATACTGTAATGTTCATTAATGGAAAATTAATAGTTATTTATGCATTTGATTCTGAGGTTTCTTGTTAGCAAAAAAAATGACAATGCTGACTTACTTTGTTATGCATGCATGTTAATAACACGGTTATGCATCGTCTGAGACTCAGAAAGCATTGCATACATCCTTTCCTGTCGTATACTCTTAGTACAGGAGGGATAAAAATACAAACAAAGCAAATGCATGCAAGGGAGGATTTTTGATAACAATACAAGCACACTAGTTAATGTTGCATATGGGATATGTTTCAGTCTGTTTTTTGACAACTACAGAACATCACCAATGTCACTCTGTCAGTGGTGAGCTTTTAAGCAGTCATGCAACAGTCCAACTTTCTGTTATTGTACCATATGTGGATCCCACCTCAAGAGCACTTGGATTTCTTCTCGCTTACTATGTATGGCTAGTAAGTGACAGCTGCAAGGGATATAAATTCTGTTCAGCCATTAAATGTAGTGCACAAAGTTAGATGACATTAACATAGTGTACAAAAATAGAATGTAAATGTAGCCTAGGCAGGTAATATGAGACTGCAAAGCCTGAACAGACAAGTACAGCTCGAGAGATTTCTGTTATTGCTTCAGTGCAGTCTGAGATTAATTACATTTTTCTGCACCTTTACAAGCTCTGTGGTCAGAAACACTGCTCAAATGTTGGTAGTGTTATTGTGAAACTTTCCTTGTGTCAGTTTTTACATTATACCTGGGTGCCATTAATAAAGGCATGATAAACTGCAGAAGAACAGATTTGTTATGAAATGTTTGATCTAGGTAAGGACTATTGTTTGACAGCATATTAAAATATCTTATGCCTACTAATACTAAGTAAGAGTTATAAGTGTGAAAGTTATTAAATAACTGGGTGACATGGTATTTTCTCAAAGCTGGGAATGATAATTTCATTTTGCAGCTGAAAATCAATGCTAAATATTTCAATAAAAGGATAAAATGTGACATATTTGTACAAGAGTAATGTAGCATCTAAACAGATTTGTATGTGTACATATTTAGTATTAGCAAAAGTATGTACCGACCAAAAATGCAACAAAGAGAAAAGGAATTTTTAAGTAATGTATGAGGATGTGCACATATAAATGTATACGAGTGTACATGTAATTTGGTGTGCATGTGAGTGTGCGTGTGTGTTTGTGTGTGTGTGTATGTGTGTGTGTAGGCACATCTGCATGCGCACGCGTGGGTGTGTCTGTGTGTAGGCACATCTGCATGTGCACGCGTGTGTGCGTGTGTGTGTGTGTGTGTGTGTGTGTGTGTGTGTGTGTGTGTGTGCGCATGCGTGCGTGTGTGTGTGTGTGTGTGTGTGTGTGTGTGTGTGTGTGTGTGTGTGCTTTCATGCATTACTAAGAATCTTCACTAGCACTGCAGTGATGCCATTCCATTACTGTATAAATCCAGTGTGTCATTTCAAAAGTGAAAAGAAAACTAATGTCATTTTACAAGATGCCATGCTTTAGTTGCACCTTTTGATTAACACAATGCAAATGTGATTTAAAATGGATATTAAGCATATAAAACAACAAAGAAAATGAAGGAAAAAAGGGGGACAAGAAAGACTGTAGGAATGACGGACAAGGTATGAAAACATGAAGTATAACTTAGCAAAACGATTGCATGTAGGACAGGAAAGCACTGAAAGAGAGAGGGAGACAGAGACATACATGCTTATACATATGTATTCTTAGTAAAGGTATGGTACAAATGATTACTAGCAAATGTTCTGATGTTTTTATGCCAGCCAAAAATCCAGAAGACATTATCATTTGTTTTAAATTCCATATTTAGGTACTAAATATTTGCTTAATAGGTTATTCCCAAAAATATTCTAGATCATGTTAGTTTTAAAATAGCTCATTCACTGAAAAAATAAAAGTGAATGCCCATTTTCAGATTTAAAAACTACAGTGTATTTTAGGAAAGATATCCTATCCTTTTTATCCTATCCTTTTTATATCATGAGCAGAAAGCATGAGGCAAGATGTTCATGCAGTAATGTTTCTTATTTTAAATGATCGATTTTCAAATGTGTACTGTCACACAAAAAATCCAAATATCATGCCCGATGGCCTTGTTGTTGTCATTAGGGCTGCAATATCTTAAATTATGCTAATCCCTAAGGCTGTATTTCCAAAGTAGTTGACACTTGCTCACCTTGTAATAAGGATTCAAAACATTGTTTATGATTGCTAAGGAAAATGCAGTTGATCATCACTTATTCAAAATATTATTTTGCTTTACAAGAAAATTTCAAATAAATGTTGCCTTATTTGTAACTCCTAGAATATGGTGAGTAAAGCTGGAAAAAGATATGGCAGAGAAGGGGGCTAGTGACCAGTGTCAGTTTAGTGGTGTGCCAGTGTACAAATTTATCACTATCTGATAACTGTATTCAAAGTGGGAACATCACTGTGCCAAAGAAGTGATCGTGTTCATTTTCTCTTTTCCAGCCCCTACCCCCTGACAAAAATAAATATACCCAAGCATTTCAGTTTATTTTCTTTGAAGAATTTTCTTTACTACTATAATTATTATTTTTATTATATATTTAATATACAATAATTGGATAACTGAAATGTGCAAGACATACTCTTTTCTGTCACAATCTAAGCACACAACTAAGTAATACATGTAATACGCAGTAGTAAATTATAATTACTGAAAATAGGCCATCTGAGATATATCCTCTGAACCAAACACTTCTTAAGACTCTTGGCCACACATGCCTGGGAATGGTATAAGCAGGCTAAGGAAAAGACACTTTAACATGATGAATTTATTTGTTAGCAAGTACGTGAATTGCTCTGTCTTGGACACTTTTCAGGCATGGTTAAGGGCACAGTAGCAAGGCAAAAAAAAAAAAAAAAAAATATATATATATATATATATATATATATATATATATATATATATATATAAAACATAAATTAACCCATCATCCGCCATGTTTTAGCAAAAGCAACCAGAGTACTCAGAAAAAATCCTAGTCAGTCATGGGGATAACATGGCAATGTTCAAACATACAGTGACACAGAGGTTAAGGACTGAATCTTTATGCTGTAAAGCTGAAATCTTAATCACTGAGCACAGTGCAGTTTCTAGTGAAGATTATGTCACAGTGTCAGATAATTAGAAAGATGGCAGAAATTAAATAAACTCAAAATACTGTGTATTAGGGTTTAATCATTGATTTTGTAGTGGATGATAAAATCTATCCATTTTTCAGAACTGCTGCTCTTAACTGTATAAAGCTGTATTGGATCCTTTAGGATTAGTTGCAATTGTGGGTAATTTTACGTGATACTTGATTTTACAAAATTGTCTAAAACTTTGGCAGGTCAGAAGCTAAAAGCAAAGACACTTCAAAAGTTGCAACAAAGATAAAACAATGTTTTATGGATGTAAGCCCTCACACTCCCAAACTTTATACATCCTACTCCACACGCTATGTAATTGGCAAGTAAGGAGAGGATGTAGAAAAAAATAAAAATACTCTCTATCTCTAAATTTGGTTCAGTAAACCACAAACATGGATACAATCTGTGACCTAACCTGTGTTGGTTACTGAAACTTTGACACCAGGCAATAGGCACTCTTTCTGTTTCAAAGTGTGAATACTCAGCAAAGTAAGACATGACAAAGCATATATTTTCCATCTGCAGTGGGGTAATAATACCTTCATTTGCAATAATCATTTTCACTTAGAAATTGTTGAATAGCTTATAGAAATGTTTGCATGAAAGATAGGTTTACATGCATTAAGAATGCTGGAAACTAATTAAGGTTTGCAGTAAAGCTTTTTCTGATGTTGCATTACTTAAATACTTTTTCTAACAATTTGTACAAGTCAAAGTTTTGTGCATTATATATGCATTTTTATTGGAGCAAGTGTTATTTGTTTGTGTCTCTGTTTAACTATACAGCTGTCTATCTGAACGTATCTGTATGTGTTGCGTATTAAATAAAAGTTAAAAAAATCATGACAGAAATTCTCCAGTGAGTGATTTTTCTCTTTTCCAAGCCAGACTGCTCTCATAACATGTGGAACTAAGTTAAAAGTGACAAGCAGAGAAGCACAAGGCACATTAGCTTGACAAAATCAGCCTCCAAAAATTAGCTAGGGTCTGCATTATTAAAATAACAAGGAATATTTCACTCAACTGTGCAGAAATATTCAAACTAATTGTCCACTTAAGCCAATTCCTTTCTGCCTTCACTATCAGTCAATTTACTGTGGTGGCTTGCAGAATTCTTGAACTCCCATTAGAGAAAAGTGCAACAGCAGTCCAAAGCACCCTCATTTATTTTAATAACCTGCCAAGCAGACATGAAAATGTTAAGGCAGGAAAGCTTAAACATGACAGAAACCTGACTTGTCAGGCCCAAATTATAATCTAGTTAAACTACTTTTATTCTACCTTTCATGTCCGCTGCAGTAATAGGAGAACTAATTGTCAAATTACTAACTCTGTTGCCACTAATACCCACATGAAGGCTACTGCATGGGATCAGTGTATCTGCAGTTCTCTGACCATAGGACAATGGATATCAGAATAAAACACAAAACAAATATAAGGGCATCACGTTGTGATGCTCCATAACACTACCATGTGACTAAAACTTCAGTTTAGTGTGCACAGTAAATTATGCAAGTCTGGGTAGGAGGAATAATATTTGCATAATCATTTACTGGTGTACTTAAATGCTTAAAACTACAGGAACAGAAACAAAGGTCTAAGGTACTTTAGTGTTTCAATATGCAAAGTATTTTTTTCACAAAATCATATTTATTTAATGTTATGGTAAACACAATAAGACTGCACAATATAATAGAATAGAATACAATGTAAGACAAAACAGAATAAACATTTACAAAAAAGTTTCATGACATTTTGATTCATTAGAATTATGCAGTAAATCACTTTAAAGGGCGTACAATATCTCATGTAAGAGCAGAATGTTATTCGTTATTGAAAGGAGTAAAACAGCTTAATGTATAACAATTCCACCAAGACCATCTGGACCAAAATAACAGGGTAAAACACAATGCTGCAGAAGGCAAATTTACTTATAAATATACAGTAGCTTACTGTTCTTACACCAGTGTAAAAAGTGAGTGTAAGCAGGAAGTGCAGGGAAGGAAGATGTTCAACTAAAGTGTTGTCAAAGCTGCCAAGAACAGAGCATTTCCAGTACATCTCGTGATACCCCCTTTTCATTCTCATCCTTCAAAATACAGAGGGTGTGCACAACACCATATGTGATGTCCTTATACCCTCTACTTCCTACCTCTGCAATCCAAAAAACATACAGAAGACTGTAAACCCAACCATCTAAAGGTTTTTCTCTCTCCAGTTGGCTACTTCCAGCCAGTTAAGACATAACCTTGGGTTTACCTTCAGATTATAAACATACTATAATCTGTGTTGAAATAGCAGATTCTCAAAATCTTCTAAAGAAGTTGAACCTTGTAGATAGAAGCACAGACCTTCCTATATCCCCTACCATTTTGAACATCCTTACCCTGTGGCAGATAAGACCAGGTTACCATTCCTACTCTCTTCTCCCACATCTACCACTTCTCATATGAATAGATAATTTGTTTTCCCCAGTGCTTATCAAGTATCTCACTCCATTTCTTCATTCTGGCATTCCTAATTTTTTTTACCCAGGTGTATTTGTTTTCCCAGTTTTTCCTGTGGCATAATTCTCTCTTTCCATCTTGTTGCAATCATCTTTTTAATCAAACCAACCCTAAATTAAATTTCCACCCCATCTGCTCTATCCCACCTCTCACATCCTTCTTCCACCACAAATAGTAAAAACATCAGGTTATTTTCCCCTTCCCTCCCATATTTTGTAGGTCATTGCTCTCTAAACATACCCTATATTTGTAAAATGTCTACACAGTACCATTAGATATGTAAATGTGTCAGCTACTACTTTACTACACCTGCCACCATTCTTCCACAGCTTTTCTAGGTGTCTTATACCATCTATGTTTCAGGCTCATCTGGACTTTATAGACTGAACCCAACATTTAAGGTCCTTTAGCATTTGTTACCTTTTTTGCAACAGTTCTTCCTTACCGCAGTCTTTACTTTCTTTAACCTGCCAATTTTCTAATATTGTGAAACTATCTTTTGTGTATAGCTTGCCACTTTTCTAATATTCTGAAAGTTTCTTTTGTGTATAGCTTCCCCTAGTCCTTATACATAGATACACATATAGACATACAGATACTCAGATAGACAGATAGCTAGATAGATACATAGATAGACAGATAAATGCATTGACTGATAGATAGATATGAACCTTAGGCTATCTATATATCTGGGTATCTATCTATCTATCTATCTATCTATCTATCTATCTATCTATCTATCTATCTACTTATCATAGTCTTCAGCTAAATGTGTCTATTACGGGTAGACCTTTTTTCTCACTGCTAGTGGAATTGTTTGTCATCTATGCAACTAAAGATGTCCAACATAGCATCAGTGACCTATACACAGTTCTGTCTGCTACTGGTAGTCATCAACAGTTCTCAGTTCAATTCATTTCAATGTGCCCTATATAACAAACATTTTTACCCCAACCAATCAGTCTATCCCCCCAAAAAAATCCCCCTCATAATCATTCTAATATGTTCCTAAATTTACATTTACTAAACCTGTCCAAATGTTAAAATTACACAAGCCTGTTTTTGACATCTCTGTATGGATTATATTCTATTCTCCTAAGCAAATCTGAATTGGCACCCTATCTATCTCTTTCCATACTACCCTATTTAAATTGCCCACCACCAGACCCCACAATATCTAGACATTGTTTGCTACTGTGGCAAACCTTCTAAATTCCTTGCTCCCTGACTCATCTTATTAGCATCTTGCATGCCCTTATTTTGCCTTTTCAATCTGTTTTCTCTGAACTTTCCAGATAAATTTGTCACAGACATTAATTATTGCTGCAGTTACTTCATCTCAGTGACTATTTTCTAAATGACTAAGAAAGCAGATTATTAATTATATGATAAACAGAATAATAATCTCTATCCCCCCTCCCAGTATAGTCATTCTCCTATACCAATTCAACTTTTTTTCTTTAATCACTTTAATTGTAGGATATAATCTAATCCCTAAGTACTTTACTCCTGAATTTTATAACTCTTATTATCAGCTTGCCCTCACACTTTGCTCTGATCCTAATGACCAGGAATTTCTTAGGATAATCACATACCTCTTCCTGATTAGCTGTAAAACATTCTGCAACATTTGTGAACATTAATTAATAGAAGCAAACCAACATCTTCAAACAAATTAATCCTCCTCCTCCTCCTCCATTTCCTCCAGCCCATTAGATTACATCACAATCTCAGTTAGCTTCTTCAACAAAATCAGGAATAGATGTGGGGAAAGCGAGTGCCCGCACACGTCACTCTCTAGCCAGCTTCATATCCCTCAACTGCCCCAATTTTGCAGAAAATGTTACTGATTTTGCCTCTTTTTTCTCAGTCATTCATAAAACTGATTTTGTGGTAAATCACAGAAAATTACCATTAGTCAGTAAGGTGAGACATTATAGTTCCATACTTTTTATTGTTATCAAAAATGCATGTTGATGCAACACCTGTTGTTCTATTAATTTTTTTAAATGAGTTAAGGTAATATTTAAAAATGTCCCTGATTATAGCCCTTTCTCCCTCATAAATTAGAGAATTATTTAAAAATGTCCCTGATTTTCTGCCTTTGCTTCATTATTTTTGGCTTTGCAGAATCCTTGATCATGAAGTTGAGAGGTATATCCAACTCTTTTCTTGTGCCCAACATTAATTAAAAGAATGTCCTTAGTGATCGTGTACAGTACTGACATAGCCATAGGGAATCTCGAGTACTGACTATGAACTCTTCCCTTGGTATGTTTGGGAAACTTCCTCCAACCTAGCCATTAAATACTTTGCAAAAAAACAACAACAACATAAAGCTTGATATCAACATTCCATAATGCAACTGGTCCAAAGTTTGCTAGATGCTGGAGATCTCTTATACATTTAGGCAGCACTACCATTGCCAACTCCTTCAATAAATCAGGAAGCAAATCAGATTCAGCTATGAAATTGAGCAAACCTGCTCTGAATTCATCCAGGTCTAAGCCAACCAGGTAACAAATATCATCCAAAATCAGTCTTGGCCTCTAGCATTCTCCTTTCCCTATGCTTTATTACCACCTTCCTCAATCTTGCTAACTTATGCAGATTTTCAAGCATAAGCAGAGAATATCAGCCCTGACCATTGTCTATAAAGCTTTCCTATCCCAGGCATATGTTTCTATGAATTTGTATAAGTTTACTAAATGCATCCTGAACTGCTTTACTTACAGAATCGTTGTCCTTTCTTCCTCATCCTTTATCTCCATTATCCATCATTGCCTTCTCTGTTCCCCAATTTCATATTCACTTCTTTCCACACCTTCATTTTGTCCCACTTCTTTCCATGTCTCCACTTTGTCCCACTTCTTTCCACACTTTCACTTTGTCCCACTTCTTTTCACGCCTTCACTTTGTCCCACTTATTTCCACACTTTCATTTTGCTCCACTGTTCCACAATTGTGCCACTATTTGCAGTTCTTCTATCATTATAATTTAGTCAATTACATTTATAATTGTCTGCCTTCAGACACTGGGGAAACCTGCAAGGTAGCTCTCTCCATCTTGGACTTTTGTCCCTTGGCAGGGTTACCATGCCTTCTCTGTGGCAATGTGGTCACTTTGTTCTTCTCCTGAAAAAACTCCTCCCTTTGCTATTGCTGCATACCATCTCTTTTCTGATCCTTCTTCATATATAAAAGGGCAGGAGAAAAGAAAGGATGCATTGTTCACTAATGACTATACAGAGACTTCAATAAACAGCATGATGTCTTGAAAAACATTGAGTTGAACCTCCCTAAAATGCCATGTGATAAAGGCTGCTTTACAAACACTAGCAATGGGGAGATTATACAGAATGACAATAGCATTCTTAACACAGAGTCGAGTGCAAGACCTAAAGATAAAGCTCTCCATCTGCCATTTTTTGGGGTTTTCCTGTCCCAGTGAAACAAGGTTTTTTTCACAGATGCGTTCTCACAGCAGGGACAGGAAAAGACAGAAATTAATGACATGACAACTATCCACGAGTCTCTAGTAGTAAAATTATCAGGATTCACCTTAACTGAAGCAGATATTACACTTTTGAATAAAGGACTCTCATTTATTCCTTCATGTCAGCCAAAGTTAAGTGAATTTACTTTAGATATTAAATACTTTGGCAGAAATATTAATTGAAAACAAAACTTTGGGAATATACAGAATGTACAAAGCTCTACTGTCTTTAGGAAACCTAGCGTATATATGCCACATTCACACCCAGTTGTGGAGACATTCGTATGGGCCTGTGAAAATGAAGTAGCCCTACTGAGTCATGGGAATAATAATAATAAATACAATTTTTACAACTTGACTCCCACAGAAATGAGTGCTTTACATGAATTGCAGTACAGTAAAGATATAATAATTATACCAGCTGACAAAGGAGGAACAATAGTCATAATGAGAACTGAGGACTATAATGACAGAATGACAAAAATGCTAAATGATCAAACAACCTATCTAAGACTGAATAAATGGGAGTTAGCTTTTTTTTTATTAAGGTAAATGACACATTGTTGGAGGTCTATATGATGAGACATATAACTGAAGATTTGTATGAATATCTGAAAGCAGAACATCCAACCACTCTGATAATCAGTGGACTACCCAAGATACATAAGAATAGGGATGATCCACCTTTACATCCTATAACATCTAGGAGAGAATGGCTCACTGAGCCTATTTCAATTTATGTAGAAAGTCAAGTAAAGATGGCTGTAACAGCTATAAAAACAGCACTGAAACACACCCTACAGTTTTTAAAACTGTTGCATGAGTGCACGATGGATTTGGATAACAAAGAAGATCTTATCATGATGATGTTGGATGTTAAAAGTCTCTTCACGGTAATTCCTAATGAATATGGAATTAACTCTGTTCACAAGCTACCTATTAGACATGAGATCTTTGACAGATAGACCACTCTACAGTTATGCTCCCTGTTGAGAATAATTCTGGAGAATAATGTTTTCATGTATGGAAAAGAGTATTATTGGCAAAAATGGGGAGTAGCTATGGGTGCATCATGTGCAAATAGATATACGAACTTGACAATGGCATAGTGGAAGAGGAATTTATGTTTAATGAAGCCAATAAGTGGACAGATCAGGTTGTTTATTATGGCAGATTCATGGATGATGTGTTATCCTATGGAATGGTACCAAGACTGAGCTTTATGGATTTGTTGAGTATTTGGAATGCACTACTCCTTTTTTATGTTTTGATACCCAGAGTTCCGACAAGGAGATACATTTTCTCAATGTAACCATTCTGTTGGATACAGATGGAAATTTTAATACAACACTACACAGGAAAGAATGCTGGAGAAACCATATTTTGTATAGGAATAGTATGGATCCTACACATGTTTAAACACAAATAACCAAGGGACAATTTCTTCGTGCCTCAAGGTTATGAACAGAGGAAGAGATATATAATGATGAATCAAAATGGATGAAAGAGTGTTTACTAGCTCACGGCTATAGGAAGACTGAGGTGCACTGAGAATGGAAAGAATCTAAGGAACAGAGAACAAGGAGAGGAAGACCTTATTTCTCCAAGTAAAAGGAAGAAGACAGACCTAATGATAATGAATGAAATGGGACTGATGGTGTTAGATGTCTACTGATTTATAGCAATGATATCTCATCAATATGTCAGATTATTAAGAACAATTGGAAGATTTTAATGACAGATGATGATATTAAACGTATAGTAGGTGATAATCCAAGATTTATGTTTAAGAATAAACTGAATTTGAATAGAATTCTATGTCACAAAGATGTATCTACTTCCAGTGATTACACATGTGGGTTAGGCATGTTCCCTTGTAAAAGGTGCAAAGCATGTCCCTCTATTGAAACTAGTGATTTCTTTAAACATCCAATTACAGGCCGAGAATATAGACTGAAAGCTTATGTGGATTGCGTCACTAAGAACATAATCTATTTAGCTAGATGTGAAAGTTGTCCAGCATTCGACGTTGGGAAAATGAATAGATTATTCAAAGAAAGGATATTACATCATCTAAGTGACATTAGATTGGCTACAGAAACTAATGCCTTAGCCCACCATACTGAAGGACATCCTGGGCATAAGTTTCTTTTTTTAGCTCTAGACAAGGTACATGTAAATGATAGGGGAGGTGATTTAATTAATAAGACTGAAGTACTGGAGACTCGAAGGATAGCAGACTTACAGGCAGATAGGAACCCCAGACTTAATGGTGTGGTTCCTTTAA
Organism: Protopterus annectens; assembly: GCF_019279795.1. Classification (NCBI taxonomy): domain Eukaryota; kingdom Metazoa; phylum Chordata; order Ceratodontiformes; family Protopteridae; genus Protopterus; species Protopterus annectens. Next base: position 685,082,073 of record NC_056731.1, read on the forward strand.
ACCAGTATTAAAGAGCAGAACACTCAGGAGATGATTTGATTGGGTGAAACCTTGTTTAAAAATGTGTGTGCTCTTGTTCAACAGGATCTGATGAAGTCATAAGCCAAAAGTGCTCATTCTGGCCATTCTGAAGTGAATTTTTATTCTTGTTGTTATTGGTTTTAAATGTACTACACTAAACTTTTTGCTGAGAGTTTTAACTATTACTAGTATCCCCTCTCCATGTAGAACTGCAGTTTATTTTACAAAACTTGGATATGCTGGAAAATTGACTATACTCCATCGTTATACTTTCATTTGTTATTAAACTCACATTCAGTTAGCTTATTATTGCTAAAAACAGATGTGTCAAGAGCTAGAGATCAAATCTAAGGCTGCGATAACTTATCAGATTCCATGCACCTCCCCGACCCCACCCCCACCCAAGGAGTCCTAATTTTGTTTTATGTAATCTGTGTACTAAAAGCACTTGAGCACCCTGCATAGTCAGTCATAATTCCAACAGTGACAGACTGAAAGTGCTAAGAAATCAAATAACAAGATGCCTGTAGATATATATATATATATATATATATATATATATATATATATATATATATATATATATATATGGGTCTGCCTGAGATGGTCGACAAGCCATTTGATCAACTTTTACTTGGTTGACAATTCATTTGGTCGACAGGCAAATTTGCCCCCCTCCCCAATGTTGTGCAACCCTGGAGTTGATATATATAGTTAGGGGGGGTGTGGGGGGCAAAGCCCCCCACATAAAACTGCTTGTCAACCAAATGAACTGTCGACCAAATGATCATTTGGCCTGTCGACCATGTGATAGGGTTCCATATATATATATATATATATATATATATATATATATATATATGCATAATTTTAAGATGAAATTTGCATTAAGATTAAAGCAGGTGGATGATGACATGAAGAGAAAGGGTGGCAATATCAGCTGTACAAACTATCAAACCACCAGAGTAGTAGAAAAGTGATGTGATTTTAACAGGTCACAGAACTCAAAAGATGTGCAACTAATGGAAATGTCAAAAGCAAGCATCCCCTTAACATATGATTTCTGAGACAATTAAATGGCTAATTTCCCTGACCACATACATATAGGGCGATGACCATTTTGGGGATGTGGTTGGAATAAATAAGGCATACTATACACTTCCAACATATAGGTGGAACCAGGCATCAGTCCATTAGATAGCGTGGCTGGTACTCTTTTAAATATTAATAAGGATTAGCTTCTTTTATGAAAGTTTACTTGTTCATTCAGACAAAAATAATTTCATGCTGTTTGTGAGTGATTATAAGATTATTCCAAATAAATAAATAAATAAATGTTATGCAACTATCGCAAGCACGTTAATTCCTATAGTACAATGGACTTGTTATATAGAAATGAGGTGAATGGGCTATTTTTAACATCTTTCTTTTATTGCGGTATTTTTTCCAGGTCTTATTAATTGTCTGCTGTTACACAGTTATTTCCTCTAATAGACAAAGATGATTGAGAAGATGCTTTCCATTGTCATATAGTAGAAGAAAGACTTGTTTGATTTTTTTATGCACTACCCAAGTAAGTAATAATATAGTCTGTCTGCGTGTCTCATTTCTGCAACTATGTCACTTTTGTCTACTTTTGTAAAGCATGTCAGGTGATTCATTGATATAACATCATCTTCACCAAAGGTGCTAAAAGCTGTGATAAGGGGTCCTTTCATCCACCCTACAGCCGGGCTATAATGCAGGGTTGTTTATCCCTCATCCTGGTTTATCTTCTGGTATATGTCAGCATTCAGTCCTGGGTCACTGTTTCAGCAAGTTCACATCCAACTGCAGTGATATATGATCGTCTTTGACCAGACCTATTTGAGACCTGGATAGAGCAGAATAATGGCAGAACTATAAGTGATACTTTCAAAGCGCCACTTTCTGAGGTTTGCAGTATCATTGTTACATTATGACAAGGAGGAGAAGTGAATTCCCAGCTCCCAACTGGTGCTTCTTAGTCAGTATTTTTACTGTTCTTTTTCATTCTTTGAAAAGTCAGAACATAACTTTTTATGTTTCCAATGGACTACAAATAAGCCCGAGAACACTCTTTACAAATTATCTACATTTGTATTCAAACTTTTGTTGGGACCCAATGTAAGTAAAGTAAATGCTTGTTACTTCAGAATGAAACTAAACTTAAGATTATTTATTGCATCAGCAGAGCTGATGTAATAAAATTTACTAAATGCAAACCCTGGCACACTAACTCTGTTGTACTCTTTTATTTTCATACTGCCGATTCCAGAATCTTTATCCACAAATGCACACTGTCTCTTGGCTAATAACAACTGTCTATTTCACATATCACGTTCCTCTGAAACTTTACAATATAAAAACTTTGACAGACCTTCTGCAGAGGAAAAAATGTAGCTTTGAACCCCGCTTATACTGACTGACAGAACTATTGTATTAATAACTATTTATGTGTTATGTTTGTGTCTTTCGGCTTTTCCCGGTTAGGGGTCGCCACAGTGAAACTCCGGTCTGCTAATGAGTGGTAGTTGATTTTTACGTGCCGAGTTACCAGCCCTGACGCATAACCTTCAACGAAGGTATGCCCATTCACACATGTCTCCATGCAGAAGACGCTCTAGCTGTGAATCGAACCGGACAGCGTCTTTCTGTGAGGCGACGCTACCGCAGCACCACAACCGCGTCATAAAGAAAAATTAATCCTATAATGCTTGTAACTGTTGTGTACAGCTATAAAGTTCTGCATGTTGTATTACTATGTTAAATGTAAAAGCACCATGCATCTTATGTAACTATACCTGTTTTCTTACACTATGTGTGCTACAATGCTATGTGAAGTATTAAAATGTGTTTCAAATTGTGGCATTAATTTCTCCTAAATTAGTACAGGTTTTATTAGAATGTTGTTATCCTAAAACAAAGAGAAACATATTAGGTAGCTTACATCCTTCTAAGTTGGGAACTGCTGATTTAGGGCTCAGTGTCTGTTATTCTAAAAGTGTATTAATTCTGGTTTAAGCACTTGGGCTTCAGGCCAGTTATTTTACATTAAAAGTGTTTGTGGTCTGCACTCTTGTGGGAGGAGAGGCTGGACTCTGCCCTTCTGAGCTGGGAATTTCTGGTTAAAGGCTTATAGTGCCTGCATATTTGAACTGCTTCTTACTGAAATTGGTACACCTTGTTTGCTGTAGCATAGACTAGATCCAGGCCTGCTGAATCTAGCTTTGTTTGTATAACTTGAGCACTAATCCAGGCATTCTTTAAAGTATTAAATTGTATTTATTACTGCTTGGTAGTAACTTGATTAAAGTGTAGCTATCATTCTAAGTCTTTTGGATTAAGCACTTGGGCTTCAGACCAGTTGTTGTGCATTAGGAAGGTTTGTGGCCTGCACTGTGGTGGTAGGACAGGTAGCTTACATCCTTCTAAGTTGGGAACTGCTGATTGAGGGCTCAGTGTCTGTTATTCTAAAAGTGTATTAATTCTGGTTTAAGCACTTGGGCTTCAGGCCAGTTGTTTTACATTAAGAAGGTTTGTGGTCTGCACTGTAGTGGCAGAACAGGCAGCTTACATCCTTCTAAGTTGGGAACTGCTGATTGAGGGCTCAGTGTCTGTTATTCTAAAAGTGTATTAATTCTGGTTTAAGCACTTGGGCTTCAGACCAGTTATTTTACATTAAAAAGGTTCGTGGTCTGCACTCTTGTGGGAGGAGAGGCTGGAGTCTGCCCTTCTGAGCTGGGAATTTCTGGTTAAAGGCTTATAGTGCCTGCATATTTTAACTGTTTCTTACTGAAATTGGTACACCTTGTTTGCTGTAGCATAGACTAGATCCAGGCCTGCTGAATCTAGCTTTGTTTGTATGCTTGTTGTTTGTTTGCTTGTTATTTCCCTGAAATGCTAATTCCACCTAAAACGCGGCTTTTCAGCACTTCTATGGATCCCTAGTGATATCTGCATTGCCTACTGTACTTATTTCCTTGTTTCACTTGAAAGAAAGTTACTGTTTGTCATTTTTGCATTTAAGTTACCTGTAACACAATGCATTTAAGTTGCCTGGCACTTGCTCACTAAAGCAATTATATAAGTCAGCACTAAAAAATTAAAAGCACTACACCCTCACAAACTCCCCTTGAGTACCTTGTTCCCCATTGGCCCTTTTTTTTCAATTATAAAGGAATTCCCAAATTCTAGCATGTCCAAAGGTCAGTTGTCAATCTCCTCTCTGGTCCAGCTGGTAAATCTGGGAATCTTGAGGCAATGTTACAACTGCCTCATGTACACAGACAACCGTCTCCTCCTCCCAACAAATTCCAACACATGTGAGAGATGCAACCATATAGCCATACTGGAGGCTAAGCTCTCTCAACTCAGTACTGGCGAAACCAGTCAGGATGAGAAGGAAACCACACTCACTACAATTCCAGTCTCACATAGACCTACCACGACAGTAAACCAAACACATAAACACACAAAAACATACTCGGAAGCTCTAAATAAAAATCTGCCTAAGCAGCAGAGACCTCCAAAGCAGACACCCAAGCAACCGCTACCCCAAAACAAAACACGTGCAACACATAGCTCACAAAGCCAGTGTGCTGAACAGCCACAGCCCTTAAGGCTAAACAACACAACTGATACACTTGTAATAGGTGACTCTATCCTCAGGCACACTGATGTCCCGCTCACCAGGCTGAACAAGGAGAAGGTCACGATGAGCTGCCCGTCGGGCGCTAGGATCCATCACATAACACAAGCACTCAGGTCACTCCAAGGCAAGTACAAATATGACTCAGTCATTGTCCATGCTGGTGTGAATGACCTGAGACGTACCTCCCTGGACTACATGAAAAGAGACATAGAGGAGCTCTCTGAGCATGTAGCCCAGGCCGGTATGACCCTGACCTTGAGTAGCATTTTACCCTCACCAAGAATGATGCCACAATATGAAGACAAGATGATCAATTTCGATGATTGGCTTAAGTATTGGTGTCATTCAAAGGGGATCCAATGCCTATCAGCCTGGGATGACATGCTCGACAAGCCACGATGCTTCGCTAGGGACAGCTTGCAACTGTCACCCCTGGGCTTTCGGATATTGGCAAAGGCTCTTGCTAGCCCCATAGTGCCTTTTCTAGGCAAGGCTCAAAAGACAAACCCACCTCCATAGGTATCACAAGGGATAAGAAACTAAGAGTAATGCTACTCAATGCCAGAAGTCTAAACCTCAAGATGCACGCACTCGAAATTCTCTTTAGCATGGAGAACATCGATATCTGTGCAGTAACAGAAACCTGGATCAAGGCTCCCGAGAGCACCCCAGCACTACCAGGTTATACCTCATACCATGCTTTTCGGCCCCTAAACTTGGACCGAACCACAAAAGGAGGGGGAGTATCAATATTCGTCAAAGATACCCACACTTCCAGGTTGGTGGCACAGCACAAATAGTGAAAGCGAGTGCTGTAATTGATGTTTCGTGGTGCTCTTCAATTTTTATTGTAACACAATGCTTTGGAATACAAGGGAGAATAATCCATAATGTTAGTAGTGTAGAAGGACTGGTAATATTAGGTAGAGTAAAACAGAAGTGAGGATTTGCTAAGGATTTGCCAGGGATGAGAAGATGTTAGAATGCGTCATGGACAATATCATATCAGAGAACAAGTTAGATGGAGAGTGTGATTTTGTTTGAGCTAATGGACTTAATTTTTTTTTTTTTTTTGTGGGGGGGAGTATTTGCAAACAAAATGTACCTGAAGAGTTCTGTAGTACTGATCCCTGCATTTCTAGATTTGTATTCTGGTATTTTAACATTTTTAACATTTGCTTTACATTTCTTTCCACATCACCATGAATTATAATATTTAATCAGGAATGACAATCACACTATATTAGTGCCAGTGATAGGATTATACCACATACCACATTTATTTTGATTTTCTTTTTTTACCTTTCAGAAGATCTCCATTGGAGTCTTCTACTTCTGAGAATTATCTGGGTCCCCATAAATCTATTAAGGAAACAGTAATGAGAAACAATACTCTAATTAGGTAGGCTACTAGAAAAAGTAATTTATGTTGTCTTCACGTCATGATTAAAGATATCTGGTGGCATTGGAAGGCTCACTTATTCAGTAAGGATGTGTTTTTTGAGCAGAACTACACCTCTCTCTCTCTCTCTCTCTCTCTGTTCTTCTTCTTCTTCTAAGCCATGAATATATACTGCTTCAGGACTGCTTTTTGTGACTGCATGCAATTCAGTGCCTTGAATTTCATTAGACTGGCTTCCAATTAGATGATGTTGACTTGTGGTGTGGTCATCCTGCTAATGGCACGAAGCAGATAACATCTGCAGCATCCAGCTGACACAGGGTTTTGGCACATGGATCCATATTAAAACTTATTCCCATGTTTTGAAGGAATGGGCTTTGATTTATGGGGCTTTATCACATGAAGGTCAAGGTAATAACCATGCAATGAATGCAAACATAATTTTTATATCTATCTTTATCCAGGACTTGGAGAGGTGTGGAACTGTGAGTAACCAGCTTTTCAAAAAATGAAAAAGAATTACATTATTTTAATTATTTCAGTTGGTTTAAGTATTTGAGTTGCACACAGTGACTTGTGTGGTAATAATGCTTTGGGCTTTTCTGCTCTGTTCCATGTATTTGCATTTTTAAGTTTGTTCTGGGATTTCAGTCTTGTATTTTCATTAGCAGTTGTGGGAAGATTGTGTTTCTGCATTGTTCGGTACTTCCATTTCCACAAGTAGAATTCCTTCTAAAAGCTATCCATTTGTATTTTAAACCCTACTGGCCCATAGTCTTGTAATTTAATTCACAGTCGTGGCAGAGATGTGCACCCCTGCAAGATTATAAGCCTTAGTCATTCATTATTGCATTTTTTTTCCATAATCAGTGTTACTGGTAAATTTCTGGATAGTCTGGTAACTTAAACTGTTGTAGAAGGTCAATAGTAAGACAACTGTCATTGCTCCAGTTTGTGCTTCAGTGCTTTTAGATTCTGCTTATCTTTTACCTGCTTAAAGCTGCATACTGTCTGTTCCATTCCCCACTAACACATTAAGCTAAAGTTTCTGAAAAAGCTGCAATGCTGCCTTTATTATTGTCTGCTTACCTAACTGGCTTGTGGGCTTAGATAGTTTAAAACTTCATTTGTTCTGCTTCTATACAAGCCTCTTTTTTTGTGTGAGTCTTGGTCCAGTCATCCAGAGCTGCTCATCATTTGCTGTTGCAGCCAGAGAATTTAAGAGCTTTTGTTTGCATATGAACCCAACCTTGGCAAGAAAATTGAAATTATTATTTTGCACTTGTATCACTTGTTTTCATTGCTTTAACAAGGATTTGTATGTTTTTATTTTATTTCTTGAACTTGCTTAGAGTTTTAAGCCTCATGTTTCCACTGTTGTGAGGGCTGCTGTTCTGTAGTAGTTTAAATACACTGTATCTACTGTTTTCAGAGATTTTAGTTGTGGATTTTTGTGGTTCCATATGACTTGTGCTCCAAACCATTTTAAATTAAGAGGGTCAAAGTCTGCACTCTTGTGGCTAGAGAGGACTGATTTCACCTATCTGAGCTTGGAATTGCTGGTGGAAAGTTTATTGTGTGCTTACTTGATTGGGATGTGGTCACACCGTGTTTAAAACTTGGTTTCTACTCCATGTATATAAACCTACCCCCGGATTTACTAATCTTCCGTGAAAGACTAGATTAGTCTTACACAGAAGCACCAGTGTAAGAGTATGATGGCAGCATGCCATGCATATTAATGAGGGTGCACTGCCTCAACTCTAAAGCTTACATGAAGCATGGATGAGTGTAGGGAGCATGTCGGACTGCCGAGCAGTCCAAAAATCCACGCCCCTGCAACGAAGAGATGCCGCAATTTCCAGTTACATGAGCGAGTCCGCTCACATGTGTACAATGTAACACTACACTCCCAATTATGTTAAACAACTTACAAAATAAAAAATAAAAATAATTTTTTTTCTTCCGATATAGCTGCCCGTACTTTCGTGGGTTTGCACGGGTTTACCCATTGCTTAGCTACAGTTAGCAGCTTAGACACCAGAAGAGGATAATAAGAAAAACATATACAAATTAAGCAACATAGTGATAGCATAGTAGTTAGAGCCTTCGCTCAAAGAGAAAGCATTCCCGGTTCAAGTCCCACTACTGCACATTCCATTTTCTGTGGGAAATCTGTATACTAAAATATTTCCTGACATTTTTTGTCTATATGTTTTGTAAAATGCATTGAAATGTTAAATGTAGTAGTGAACAAATTATATATATATGAAGGTGAAATGGTTATGCATTCTGAGGCATGAGTACCCTATTTTAAGCAATATAAAGCACTGCTAAGCACATTTTACCATTATTGAGCATATTTAAATACAATTGCATGTAGCTGCGCACTGCGTTAACCAGCACAACCGCAAAGTATTTGCGCATAGCTGCACACCGCGCTAACCAGCACAACGTCGGGCAACGTCGGGCAATGTCAGGCAATGTTGGGCAAAGTCGAGCAAAGTCAGGTAAACATGCTCACACCTGCTTTACTGTTCCTTAACCAGTCAGGTCTGCCCAGCAGGAAAATAAAAGGCTCGAACTCAGGATGCTGTGCACTATAGTCACAGTACTTAACCACTAAGCGATGACAGCATTTCACAAACATGTACTTTCAACAGACACATATCTATCAAAGGAATTTTAAACATTGCCAACATCAGCTAAGCAGGCGTGTCTACAGCTGAGTGTTTCCAAAACTGGCCAATCACAAATAAGTGCGGGAAAAGAGGCATATTTAAGCTCCACAGGTGGGAATACTTGCTATAACTGGTTGTAGCTTCCTTCTGCAGTCAGCATGGCTGGTGTTGGTGAAGGCACTTGATTTAGAGTGCAACGCTGGGGCATCCAGGAGTCCAAAATTATGGTTTGTCTCCTCATCCACAATCATGAGGAAAGACTCTTGCGGGGCCAGTACCAGGGTTCCAAATATAAAATGGAGGCCTGGAACAGTCTTGCCCATGATCTCACCAGTGCCACTGGTGTTCTTCAGACTGCTGAGCAGGTCAGGCACCATTATTCTGACCTGAAGCGATCTAGGGAGGATAAACTGGACCAGTGGATCCAGGAATCCCGTACAATGCCCAATGCCCCAATACTGAGTAAGTAGCCATTGTATTAAGTAGTTAAGAATTGCTATGCTTGTCTATACTATGGATAGGTATGTCTCAATATCATTGCATTTACTTCACAGCTGAAGGTGACCGGGCTATGAACCAGCAAGCCCATGAAGACAGGCTGCAAAGGCTGTGTCATGAGACAGGTTAGTAATTATTCTGCATGTACTGTTATATAAAATAAATGAGAAAGCCTTCAAAAAGTCTTTTAACCCAATTAATAAAGGTGTAATAATCTTTTAATAAATGTATGATTCATGGAGTGCGTTTGTGTCATTTTTTTGATATGTTGTTGTACTGTTGCATTCTACAGATAGTAGTGTTGTATTAAGCAGTGTCAGCCCACACTTGGGTAGGCCCATATAACGTGGATGAAGGGAGTGCCAGTAGCTTGTATGCATATGTACAGCCCTCAACTGTTGGTTCATGGCCAACATGTACAGGTTAATCTGGCACATGAGTAGCTTGGTATTGTGTTCCGCAGAAATGTCAGTGTGCTGCCAGAAATGTAGGGAGCTGTTAACATATAACTGACACTTTCACCTGAACATATCTAGATAATTATATGAAGTAGATTTGTCAGTGTACCATCCTAGTTGTAGTGTGTGTGAGCAACTCTCAAAATATGTTACAGTAACATCTGCATCTTGGACAGTTTGTATGTAAGATACAGCTCATGTATATAATGATCTAGCAAAATCCAGTTGCACAATATAAGGACATTGGGTAGTGTAATAATACATGTAAGGAACATATAACTGCAGTTAATAGGAATTTTGTGAAAACTAGAAGGATATATAAGTTGGTAATTGAGCTATCTTTTTCCACCCTACTGTATGTGCATAAAAAATGCAAATCCACACCTCAATCGGTATGTCTAATCTCAAAACATTTGTTGGGACATATGTCCTATCGGTTTATAAATATTTGCATTTATTTCTATGCATGTGTCCTGTTAAAATACCACATTTTTTGTACTGTTGACTGACTGTGATGGTCAATATGTTTATGAATACGTCAAAGATATGTATCTGTGGGATAGCTTAATGGGAAATTGTTTATGTTATGGTATTATGGGTCCTTGTTTGATCCTAGCAAAAGCTGTGTATTCTGTTGCTAGGCAGAACAAGTGCTATTGCATACAGTGTGATTAAGTCCCTTGGTTTTAACTAGGGTGTGTCATTGGAGGCTAAAGCACTACATCTATGATTATTGATTGGTACCAATGTTGAATGCAAATCCTGTGTGCACTGTAGTACTAATTGAAGCTCTGGGCCTGTACAGCAAAGAATGGTGTATGTCCACATTGCTTGCATCCACTGTTTTGTGTGGTCCCTGTATTCATCACAGATTACATTTCTCAGATTAAGGTTGTGTAAGTACTGACACACAGTACTGTATAGTACACACTGAAAGCTTATCTGGGTTGTCAAACCTTTGTGTCCTGTAATTATATCTGATGTGTGTGTGGGTATGTCTGTAACATGTCCTTTGACATATGTGTGGTAATACATATAACTGCGAATCTAGCAACATTCATAGTGTACTACAGCAGTATGTGACCTATATTCCCAATTGTGCACATATTTTGGCCACGGGTTTGGCATTAACAAGTTGTGTGGTATAATAGTAATACATTTACTGGACCTTACACTGATTGTGATGGATGATATATTTCTTTACACATCAGCTTGATGTATATCTGCTGTGGCTAGGTGGTGCATCGTGTTGCATACAGTATGCCAGGTACTCTTGTATAGTCTTATATAGTGATCTGATTTTGTTGCTGTGCAGAACATGGCTCATTAGATAGAGAGTGAGCAAGGCACTTTCAAGCAGTTGTGGAATGATCAGTGATGTGGCAGTTACAGTGTTTCACTCTCAGTTAGCTTATAGGTTGCTATATATGGCAGTTCAGTGATATATGTACTGTATAATGTTAAATATGCCATATGACTTGCTCAGACATATTTTTGTATTTATGTCTTCCAGGTATCATGGCCCACCACAGGAACCCGAGTTACAGTAGTTCTGAAGATGATATCATTACTAGCAGTATGATTCAGCACTACCATCTCATGTTTTCACGAACCAGCAAGGACCAGCAGGAGCATACTGCAATGTGGCAAGATCTTGTCTGCAGGGTCAATGAGGTAGGCCTGCATAACCGGACATATGAGCAGGTACACCACCACTGCAGTGATCTTCTCAGACATGTCCGTCAGCATGCCGCTGATGTGCATAGACAACAGCTTGCAACAGGGGGTGGTGTTAATATCCATCCCTCCTCACCAGAGTGGAGGAGCTGCTCATGAGCCTGGTGGCACTGGCCCAACAACAACAGCAGCAGACATACACCATGATAGAGGTTGGAGCCACCCAGCAAGCACACATGGAGCATGCAGGTAACATGGCATATCTGTAGACTACTGTTATCTGTATTGGCAGATCATGCATATGTGAGATGTGGAGTGTGTAGATAGAAGATGTGGAACCTGTTGTTGTGCAATACAGATCATTTGGAACATAACGTGTAGCCCTGTGAATGTAAACTGTTGTTGTAGTGTAAGATTGCAAACACACAGTAGCAATGCCACAGTTGTTGCCTCTGACAAACTGTCTCATCTCTATGTAGGTACCTCTGGGGTGACATCAAGACAGCAGACAGATGCTGGTGAGTGTGTTCTACATTTATTATTGTAAATAAAAAGTGCATGTTATACTTAAGGTGAAGGCCATGTACACATGTAACACACCTATCCATAATGCATGCTGTGCATTTTTGGTGTAAGAGCACTCACATCTCACTAATGTAATTAGATGCCTCAAACACATGCAATGCCCAGACCATCTCAAACAAATGTGGCTAGACTGTAGTGACCATTGGATAGGCACAGTTGATACTCAACATCCACATAAATACATCTATGTCATACACAGAGCATTTTAACATGCTACACATAAAGGATTCCCAAACCCTCTGTAAAGACACACTCCAGTATCCAAAATCTCATCCACACATTACACATAATATACCTGAGGGGTAGAGGCCTATCCTGGGGCATTTAAACACTCTGCAACAACCTACACATTCCTGTCAGGGAATGCTTCTTATTGGCCTACTGACAAACTCACATAACAACTGGTTGTGAAATGGCGAATTTAGCCAAGGTAGTGCAGTTCCGGCACACCATGATTAGTGCTGGTTTGTAAAACATTTGTAGGCTTGAGTGACCACCTGATGCTTCATGATGATGGCCTATGGAACTATACCCCATCCAGTTATTGTAACCACAGTAATGCACATAGCTGTCATTGCTACACACCATAATGATGCATGTGTGCACACATATGCATCTCTAAACAGTATGCATACCAGTCACCATTTGCACAACTGAGACATATATGTCTTGTGATGGTACTGAGTGGCTAGGTCATATGACACATATTGGGTATGTGTATTGTTTAAATATGCAGTTGTGTTTTAGCATGCCATGTCATGGATGAGACTGGCATATCCACAATATGATCTACACTCACCATAAGTACCGTACATTGGGTATGTGGCCAAATGGTATTCTATCAATTATCCATGCACCACTGATGATGTTGTGTGAATACTCATCATGCATGTGCTAAAATGTGTCCACAATTATTTGTTAAAGACACAGAGGCTGTAATCAGCATTGGATACCTATCTGACACAAAGATACACATCCAGCAATGGTATGTACACCTGTGAGTCATGGTGCAAAGTACATCACAGGGTTATGAATACCTGCACAGCAATGTTGTGTCCATGTATGCATTGTGTTACAGGGGGAGGGCCATCACCTATTAACAAAACACATGCACCAAAACCATGTATACTGTTAGTAACAAGGACTGACTACACTTGCACTGCATGCTGTTGAGCAACACATGTCCTGCATGCTGACATGTGTGATATGACTGTTTTGCTTGTGATACTGTACCCCACCATCACCTGCTATTGTGTATGTTCTGTGATTGCTGGTGCTGTGTGTGTCTACTTTCAGGAGGAGTGTAGTTTTGTGTGTGTGCATGTGTGCATGTGTGCATGTGCATGTTTGCATGTGTGCATGTGCGCATGTGTGCATGTGTGTATGTGCACATGTGTGCATGTGCGCATGTGTGTATGTGTGCATGTGTGCATGTGCGCATGTGTGCATGTGGTCTGAAGTCATGTTCAGGTCTTAAAGTGTGTTTCCTGTTTTCCTCTCACAGGTGGCGAGGTGGGGCTGGTTCAGTACAGGAGGGAACCTGATGTCAATGAGACAGACAGTGATCATGAGGATAGGTGTACTGAGGCACAGGCAGGTTTGTCAGGGTCTGTTGTTGGGCCACCAATTGACAGTATACAAGTCTCCACCCCATCCATGCACACAGTCATATTGCCTGTACAGCCATCATCACCATTGCCCTTAGCTGAGGGACAGTGTACAGTTGGCACTGGCCAGGACAGTGTGGTATCTATGGCACATGTATCAGGACACAACAGCCATAGCCAGATGTCTGGAATGGTATCACATAGGCAGATGCCCAGGGGTTCTCATCAGAGCACTGCTGGTCATCATGCCCCTGGCAGACTTGCCACACCTCCTTCTACTACATGCATGTTTCAGGCTGTCATGGAGGCACAGACACAAATGGAGCGGTACACCAGACAGGGGCTAAGGGCACAGAGGGCTCATTACACCTCTTTAAATGACAGTATCCGTGACCTATCAGGTGCCATGCGTAACTACACTGAGGTCATTGATAGACGTTGGGGTGAGACATTGGATGTCCTCCACAATGTCATGTCCATTGTCAGGACAGTGCGGGACAGTTGAGACGGCGACGTGGACATATGCCAGTAACATCACCAGCTGGAGGTCACCGTGGACACCCAACAAGTCAGAGCCGCTCCTGTAGTGCATTACCAGCCCCAGCAATGTTGGGGGGGGCTGTCCATAGACCGTCCTATCAGACCATGTGCATGTGGCTCTGGCCAGTCCCAGCAGGGACCTGAATCCAGTGGACATTTGTTAACCTCTTTGGATAGTACTCAATCTGGATTAGTATCTGATACTGTCTGTAGCACCCCTGCCAGGCACAGGTTCCATATCCATGGCCAGAGATGGTGATCTGTAAAGTCTGCCAGGTACAGTCTGTAGCTGTCTCACAAATCCCCGTATATGGCAGCCACGTGGTGGAACTGTGTGCATGCAGACACACACACATAAACCAGAAACCTAGGGCAAACACATACCCGTACACATGACATCAACATTGGCCCATAACAGTACTCATGGCCGTCACACACACACACTCACACACACATGTCGATTGTATGGCTCAGTGTAGGCCTCTGGCAAACCAACAACACACCCTGTGCATATGATGAAACCTGTGCCACCTCCTGTCATCTGTAACATTGATGCAGGAACAGGCTAACATGGTGCTGATGCACAGGGTGACTTTAATAAAGTATAGCAATGGTTGGATGTGTAGCACGTTGTCAGCAGTAAATTGTAATGATATCCTTGAAGGTGTAGCTGAGCAGGCATGATGCATTAAAGCTGTAATTAGCAATGTTGTATTGTTTTCACCAGTGTTTATTCCAATTGTGTTTTGTTTACCCATGTGCCACTTGGCTGATGTGTGTAGTTGTCACAGCATGCATTATACAGTGGACAGTTAGTGTGGGGTGTGTGTAACACACATTTACAGGTGTCCATTTGTGAACATGGTGGAGGTGCACTGTCTGCATGTACATGCATATTGGACACATGGGCAGGGTGACATGCCCTGTATTGGTCAGTGTTAACACTCCATAGTTTCTATTGGTGGCCAGTATGCATTGTACTACACACATTTTGGAACTTGAGTATGCATGTGTGTGTATGACACGGGTTGACACTGTGCTGTGGGTGATGCTGTTGTTGCTATCTGTCATTGGTTTGCATTACTAAGGTTAACACTGTCCCAGCTGCATGATCCTTTAGTAATGCACACTGTTCACCTACAGGGTTGCATGGACCGTGCTATCACAATCACAGGCCTAAAGCAGATGCCCTACGCTGACCACCTTAAAAAACTCCAGCTATACTGTGTTGCATATTGTCTACTCAGAGGCGATCTCTGCTTAACATACAAGGCCATGTCAAACCCAGAGCTGTTGGACATGCTACACTTAAAGAAATACCAATCCCTCAGAGCCACATTCTCCAGGGATCTAAACCTTGTCATCACAATAAACAAAACATGCTGGAGGGATAGGTTCCTGACCAAGAGACTCCCCAGACTCTGGAATAGATTGCCCATTCATGTCAAGCAGAGTGCCTCTTTGGCCCTCTTCAAAAGGAACCTTGATGATTGGATGGGAGAAAGGAAATTCACCCCAGGGATCACGTCAGTCGCCCTGCTAGACAGGGGTTTAGGGAAGTAAATAGTGGGGGAAGAAATAGCCAGGGAATTCTTATGGCAAGGCTTGTATAGGCCCTAGGGCTGATAGCCTAGTACCAACCTATGAACCTATGAACCTATGAACAAACACAAGAAATTCTCACTTATACAGTAAAAGTGCATTAGTCTCATGAACCCCTGCCATAAGCTAAATATATAATAGAAGGTGTGAAGTTGTATCAACAAAGAATTACATACAAAGAAGAGATAACCTCTCTGGTCAGTATCACTGGGAAAATACAAGCCCTCATTACACATTTTAAAACTACAATCCACTCTGCTACAGGCCCCATGAGGAGCTCAGTGTCTCTCCAGTAAGTGTTTTACAACTGTAAATGCCTATTTATGTTGAATTGTGTTAGACATTTTACAACTGTATATGTTTATGTTGAATTGTGTTAGACATCTAATATGATTTATGCTTTATTATTAGAAGTTACTATGCCATGTTAGCATTTTGTCTGCACCAAGTTGTTTTTCGTATAATAGTATAATCTATTTGTATAGCTGCACCTTGTTCACTAATGTTATTCATGTAATTGTGTTGTGTGTAGACAGCTCATACTGGTGTCTAATTATTTCTATATAATTGTGCTGTTACTTTTGGATAGAAGAACATTAGACAACCTCGACAGAGTGCTGCTCGCTATATTTTTATCTGTGACTGCATAACTGTCTTGAGGTTTCTTCTAACAGATTTTTTTTTCAGTTGGCTCAGTATCTGCATATATTAATAGTTGGTTCAAGACATTTTCCTGCATACAGTAGCTATTTGCTCAGTTTGTTTTTTTAATCTTTATAATATATCTTTACCATCTCAAAGTGCTTACTCCTCTCTGTACTCTTCTTTTCTAGACCTAACACCACTCTTAAGTATTCAACTGTGGTACCACCTTTATCATTCTTATAAGAAAAGCGCAGTCCGGGTCTGAACTGTCTGCAAAGAACTAAAGTTAACTTTGAGTATGTGTCTACCTGTTTGAGCCAATATTCATTTTCCCCTGGAGAGCACTCTGCTTTGGCTTGTAAGCAGCCCCCCCACCCACACACACACACACACACACACTCATCTTCTACTTTCTCTCTTATTCCCTTCTGTTAGCAGATAGTATCCATACTCTGATCAATACTGTGTGTTTGTTAATTTAAACTGACATCACAGTGGCCTACTGATACAAGGTTATCCTGTTTTTCCACCTGAAAATGGTTAAGAAATGACTTACAGTTTCAGAGCAGTCCTTGGTCAATTGTGATTGTTTCTCAAACACTAACTTGTCTTTGCTTTGGCTCATTAGCAGCAGTACAAAGAACTGCCTGCTCACACCCTTGTTCTCCCTCCCCCTTCCCTGTTTATTACCTTAAGACAATCCCAAAGTTAATAAATATTACCTGTGGCAGGCACCATTTTTAAAATTACAACCACCCTTGTCAATATCATATGTTCATTCATCAGTTAACTCTGTTACTTGATTGTTTCCAGCCCCCTCATAAGAGCAACTAACAGGGTCTCTACCCGCTTTGCTCCCCAACCTGCCCCCTATTCCCTACTGCCCCCAGTGGTCCCACCTTTATTACACTCACAAACCCCTCCCATCTTTCCAGTAGCCTACCACAGTGCTAACCCAACACTACCTCCTCCATCTTCCCACTACTATCACACCTCCTCAACTAACATGTGCAAGCATACCTTACCTATGCTCACTGCATGCACTCTCCTTGCATATCTTACAGCCTACCAAAGCTCTATCATTCCCGCACTCAACCACTACCACTGTACTACTACTCACACCACCATTCATGTCTCACCCTCACTCATCTCCCCTCCCACCAACTCAAGAACTATCCCTATGCACCCCCCACATATTCTACCAACTATATTACTCAAACATAAAGCATCCCTACAACTTAACATAGTAACCCTCCCACCATACCTATTACCCAAAGAGCACAATCATAAAGTTTCCCTTATAAACAAACACATTCAAAAACTGAGAAAACTAATAACCTCATGCATATCAAAACTAGCCCTAAGTGGAGATATCCACCCCAACCCTGGCCCTACCATCTCCAACCCCAATCCTCATAATCAGACTAGAAACCACAACTTCTCCCATATTACAGCCAATAGAAAGCCAAATGACTTCCTTGTACTAAGCCTAAATATTAGAAGTATATCCAACAAAGTCCATGAACTCCATGCCACCATAGACTTGTACTCCCCAGATATAGTCATCCTGACAGAAACCTGGCTAAAACCTCACATTACCAGTGAGGAAATACTCCCTACAGGTTATGGCATACTAAGAGTAGACCGGCTAAACAAGAAAGGAGGTGGTGTAGCTATAATATTTAAACATCTAAACATCCAGATCTTAAAATCATCAGCTCCACAAATAGGCAATGAAGAAATAATATATACCAACCTCAAAATAAACCAAAACAAAACCATCAACATAATTGGATGCTACTTCCCACCTGGCCAAAACATCCCTCCACTAGAAAACCTCCTCAGCTGGTCTACCCACCATCTCCCCCAAGAAACTATAATTTTAGGTGATTTGAATATTGACTGGCAATCCTGTTCTGGCAACCATCCAACCCATCATGTAAACCTTCATGACTTCACCCAACTAGTCCAGTTGCCAACCAGGATAAATAAAAACTCCAGCAAGCACACTACCTTGGATTGGATACTAGTCAGTAAGAGCCCCCAGTCATATATAACAGGCTGCTTATCAAATAGCCTCAGTAATCACTCCCCAACATTCCTACTGAAAAAATAACTATACCAAGCTAAACCTGTCATCTACCATCAGATACGTAAAAAAATACACTTTAACCCACTCACATTCAACTCATCCCTCAAAGAATGTAACTGGCATCCTCTAAAGTACCTCAGTCTTGATGATGCAGTTGAATTTTTTAATACTACCTTCCTGAGCATCCTTAATTGCCATGCCCCCATAAGACTTTCCAGAATCAAAGCACAACCCTCCCCATGGCTACAGAAAACCACTAAGTCAGAAATGAAAAACAGGGATAAAGCCTGGGAGCACTGGTGCAAAACCAAGACCCCCTCAACTAGACAGAAATTCCTAGAACTACGCAATAGAGTCAAAAAGCTAATAAAACAGGACAAATTCCAATACTACCAGTCTGCCCTAGACTCCTCCATACACAGCCCCAAACAATTCTGGTCCTCCACAAACTCCATCCTCCACCCAGGTAAAGTCAGTACCCCTCCTCCTAACATCCCTCACTCCTCAGAAAATATTGCTACCTCAGTCAACACACACTTCACACAAACCATACTATCACTAGCTAAACAACACAACCCCCCTCCCCTCCAACCCACACCTTCAACTACTAATCTCCCCACTGCCTTTTCTTTTTCTCCTGTACCTACCTCCAACATAAAAAACTCTTAACTAAACTTAAACCCACCAAATTAGCAGCAGACAACCCCCCAAGTGAATACCTACAAATCACAGCTGATGCTCTGTCCTACCCAGTATCCATCTTGATTAACCGATCTCTGTCAGAAAGTTATGTTCCCATACTGTGGAAAGTATCACATATAATTCCCCTCTACAAAGGTGGACCCTCCACAGAACTAACCAATTACTGCCCCATAGCTATTCTCTCTCCACTTTCCAAAATACTAGAGAGATGCATACACTCACATGTTTCAGACTACCTCCTTACTAACAACCTCCTTTCCAGTACTCAGCATGGTTTCCGACCAAACCATAGCACCACCACTGCCTTACTCTCCTTTACTAACACTATCCTTCAGCATAAAAACAATGGCTATCTCTCCTCTGCTACTTTCCTAGACCTATCTAAAGCATTTGACATGGTCCCACATAAACAACTTATCTCTGTCCTCAATAACCTATCCTTCTCACAATCAGTCACCAACTGGTTTCAGAGTTACCTGTCTGACCGCCAACAATCCATTGTATGGTAGAATGACATATCTCCCCAACTACCTGTCTCCATAGGGGCTCCCCAAGGATCCATTCTTGGACCCCTACTCTTCTCTGTTTTCACAAATAATCTAGCTTCTGCCCCCACACATGGCACACTCATACAATACGCAGATGACTCGGACATCATCTGCTCAGCCCAGTCCCTACCCAAACTGCAAAAAGTCACACAGGAAGCCTTTTCCTCTGTTGAAACTTGGTTATCCGATGCCCAATTAATACTCAACCCAAACAAAACTAAACTACTCATCTTCCAACCTACCAAACATACTCAAAATAACTCTCACTTTAACATCACAGCAAAAGACAACACCACTATATACCCAACTGAACACACCAAATTGCTAGGAGTGGAAATAGACAATAAACTAAAATTTGACATTCACATATCCATGACCATAAAAAAAAGTCCACAAAAAACTAGGAGCGTTATACAGAAATAAGCATCTTCTCACCAAAGCAGCAAAGGTTTCAATAGCAAATTCCCACCTTATCTCCACCCTACTTTATGCCTCTCCAATATATACCAACCTAAGGCAATGCAATCTAAACAAGCTAGAGACCTGCTACAACAAAATTGCCAAATTCACCACAGTGGCATCCTACCATAGTCACCACTGTCTCTCACTTGCTGAATTGGGCTGGCTTGAACTCCCTCTCCTCCTTCAATGGTATCAACTCTCACTCGCCCACAAACTAGTAAACCATCCATTAAATGTCCCATCCCTCCAGAATCTACTCCAACCCTATCGCACCACCAGACCACTAAGATCCAGCAACAAAAATCACTTGCAGATCACTAAAGCCAATAACTCTGCTGGTGAAGCACTATTCTCTTGCACCATAGCCAAATTATGGAACTCCCTCCCACCCACAATTACCTCCATACCATCATGCACCCACTTCAAAACTTTACTAAAAGCACACCTAAAAACATGCTGGCTATGCCCTTGCAACTCCCACTCTAATATCACCCACCCCATCCAACCACTACTTTTCTTTCCGCTCCACTAACTACCTTGATTATAGCAAGCTCAGATGCTCATAAGCCTAGTACTTACACAGCAGGAACTTCTTATTTTAACATTTGTTAATGTCTGTTATGTACTTCACAGATAAAGATTCTAGTTGTCTACTGATGTACTATGTCCTTCATCTGTAAATATGTTGTAAGTAATTGCTATGTAAATTGTTAATCGCTATGTAATCCAATGTAACTACTGTCTGTTTATTTTAACTGTGGAGCTTTTCTCCCTGGGCCTCCGCTGAAAATGGACCTACATCCAGTCGGACACTCCCGGTCAACAAATATAAATAAATAAATAAATAAATAAATAAATAAATAAATAAACATACAAGGCAAGCTTCAAAATACAAAATGGCAAGGCTTCCAAAGACAACACTAAAGCTTTCTTTACTGTTGTTTATAATCTACAGGGGAAATCTCAGATTGGGTCACAGTTAATGCAAATGGTCACAAACATACCTCCCAACTGTCCCAAATTACTCGGGCTTAACCGAGTTTTGGAGTCCAAATGAAGGGGTGCCACGATTCCCGAGTGGCACCCCTTCATTCCCGATTTTTTCCACGTTGTTTACATTTTTCGCACTGTTTCTGCTGACATCATCAGTGCTGCCAGCCTATCGGAATTGAGCTCAGATCCAGGATTGAGCTCATTTCTGCCTGGCGCTCAAATGCTGTGAGCAGGAACAGTTATGGACTCGGTAATAGTTACAGCAATGGCTGGCGAACGCGTATGCTGTGAGCGGGAGCAGTGGGACAGATATCCTGGCTGGCTGAAGAACTGGTAAGGAGTATGTAATAGCGATGGCTGTGTGTGTTCCATTCCACATATATGTATGACTGTATGCTCTTGCACCCCTTACTGCAAAGCCCAGTAATTGAGTGACAACAAGTACTGTATCAATTTTAGTGTTAAGTTATTGCTTCCCTTCCTTCTACCTGGACTGTTAGTTAATAGTAGCAGTGGCACGCTTACAGTAGTTATTCTTGGTGAGTGTTTATTTTCAATGTGTTCTGGTACCTCATTTGGTGTCCTGCATTGACAACTCACAATTGAATCTGTAAGAATGATTTAATATTTGTTGTATATCTTGTGCAGCCCACATAGAAATGAATTATTGTGACTGATTTTAAAAGGTTTTTCTTTGTCTTGTGCTGAGCATTTACAAATGAATTCTTACAATTGATTTTATAAAAGACATTCTATGTTTGTTCTTGCTACTATTTTCAAGTTTATCTACTGAAGTTATCACATGCATGCTTGCTTAAAGTGGTTTCTGAAACTCACATTACCGTTGGTCAGAGGGTCGAGGGTAAAGGTGCAAAAGGGAAAATTGCGATTGAAAATACTTTCGACTATAAAACGTCGACATGTAGCTTGCATTCGTGGTTTTGAGTGTCGCTGTTTTCAATTGGATCACACTACAGTGGGGATTGGGAAAAGTATACTTTTCCTCACTGTGGTGTGATCTTGGAGATAGAACATATAATTAGCAGGGGGGTTGGGGGACAGGGGAGCTTGCCCCGCTGCAAAATGTGTGTAGGATATCTATAGAGTTAAGGGAAATATTGGAGGGTATTTACCATGAGATGGACTGTTTTGAACATGATTGTTTATCGGCCATTCGACATGTTAAATAGTCAGTGTTATGATTTCCAATGTTATTTTTAGTTCAGTACAGTAAATGAAAAATAGCCATTTGTAATTTTCATAATAAACCACTTAAATGATATACTGTTTTATCTCATTCATGCTGCTTTGCTCTATCCAGCTCTGCTATACTCTTAGCTATACTTTCATATGTTTGTTCAATTGTGATTTTTTTTTAAAGTTTCAATTGACAATCCTGGATAATAACTAATATTTCTACAGATTCTTTAAGCAAAATGCACAGTCTGATATGTTTTATTTGGTACCAGAACCAAGCCTAACAGGATATGTATTTCATTATAATGTAGAGAATTTTAAGAGCTAAATGCAATTGAATATTAATGTCAAATTTCTAGCCTGTATGCAGCTATAGTTTGATTTCTAACAGTATGCAGATTGCAGTTCTCTTAATGTCCATGTGAGTATCCACATGTTGGTCCATTTTCCCACCACCTCTAAAGCAGTCAGGTATATGTCTTGGAGAATTCCCCTTTTCTGGAACAGGTTTCACATCCATGTGAAGCAGAGCTTTTCCCTAACCCTATTCAAGAGAAACCTGGACTAGTGCATGGAAGTTCGAAATGCACCCCAGGTCTAGCACCTGTATCTCTAAGGGAGAGAGGCAGCCTGCCACTATGTTTCTTGTTTTGTGTGCAAGAGGGGCCAATGATTTGAAAACAGTGCAAAGGCAATCTTTATGCACCACTGGGCAGATGCATTTTCCTTGAATGTGGTGTGTCTTTCAATGCTGTTTCAAGGGCCGAGAAGTTTTAATGTCAAGTCTATTTTCATTGTGAGCCAGTATTGCTTTGTTTAGCAGCTTTGTTTGGCAGATGTCTATTAGTGTCTGTGCATTGTGCTATAAAATGCAAAAATAAAGACTAAATAATCATTGTAGAAGTAAAGCAGTAGGCACACATTAGTGTTTATGGTAAATGGGGCAAAATAGACAGGTAATTGGACATTGGAATGGCTGCAGGGGGACTCTGGTGCCATATTTTGGTTGTCTGTTCTTCAGTTTGTGTTTGAAAGTTAGTATCCCACAATTCCATTGGAGTGGGCGGGATTACATAATTATGTATGCAAATTTTATGTTAATCAGTGTGCAGATTTGTACCTATTTTTCATGGGCCTTGTCCAGATTTTTGATGTTTCCAGGTTGAGAGGTATGGTCACAAAGTACACTTATCTGACTGACATTACCAGTTTCTTGTCAGACAGTCTGAATGCAGATTTCACCGACCTGTCGTTACACAAGGGCCACATTTCCAGACCTGAAGAATGTAAAACCTGATGATTCACAGACACTCTAGTTAAAACATCTCTTTACCAAAGTCCGAACCACAGTGGCAATGGTACTGGACAGTGTCCCTGGCTGTGTCATACACAAGCTGACATATGACGTCACCACTCACCTAAACACTCTGTCCAGATGCAGCCTCTATACAGGTTACATACCTGAGGAATGAAGCACCGTAATGGAGTTCACAGTCCACAAGGGTTGAGCTACAATGTCTTCTTCTTCTTCTCCTTTCAGATGTACCCATTAGGAGTCTCCGCGGTAGATCATCTGTTTCCATTTCTTCCTGCCCTCTGCATCTTGCGCTGTCACACCATCCACCTGCATGTCCTCTCTCACCACAGCCATAAACCTCATCTTAGGCATTCGTCTTTTCCTGTTACCTGGCGGCTTCATCCTTAGCAACTATTTCACAATATACTCTGCATCCCTCCTAAGCACATGTACAAACCAACTTAATCCTGCCTATCTGGCTTGGCCTACTAACCTTCAAACCTGGACTGACCCTCTAATATACTTATTCCTAATCCTGTTCACCTTCATCACACTCAGTGCAAATGTTAACATAAATTGATTAAGGGTAGAACTAGAACAGATCCTGGAAACTCTCACCCTATAAGCCAGAGAAATGTTATCTGGAAGGGTATGAAGCACAGCATTATGTAACTCATTAACAGAGACATTATGAACCTGCAAACACTGCACAATATCCACTTAGGTTCTCTAAAGGCCAGAGCATGGCTCCTACACCTAGTAGATTTCAAGCCAGTTAACAAGGCTATAGGTGAGGGAGGGGAGGTCCACACAGCCAAGCTATAGCTCACTAGCAATTCATACCCATCCCACATTCTGGTATTATACATAACCTCAACAGACTGGCCATAAACGATTGTTAGATGATAGACTGACAACTGACACACAGATGTAGGACACACAGTAACATTTGCAGCCTCCACGTACAATTCTATGCCAGTAACAAGTGGTATTCACCTGCACTCAGTCCTGGGAGCACTTCTGTTTGGCATATAGCTTTCTTAGGTACAAGCAAACACAGTAGGGATATGTCTGCCCACGTTTGATGAAAATGCATACTGTGGGCTATACTTTATTCTCCAGATGACACACACATCCTCCAAAAGTGTATCATAAAGACAGATACCTGGTGTCAAACTCATGCTGTAAAGCTATAAGCCAAAGAAAGCATAGTTATCCACTTTTAGAAAACAAAGTATCCCCAGAGTACCACATAGGTAGTAGTGCCCAAAATGTGGAACAGGTACTAATGTATACATAGAGGCATGTGTTTGGTCATCTCTCCTTTGATAATCACATTACCAAAGGGTTTTGGAAATCCCTCTGTGGAGCACATAAGCAATAAAGGGTTTGCATGCAGATCCACAGAGGTTGTTGCACACCTATAATGATTAGTCATCCTTGCCAGACTTTGCTTGCTTTGGAACAGGATTCAAATATACCTCAAGCATAAACCCTCACTCACACTCTTCAACAGAATCCGTGATGAGTGGATGTGAAACAGAAGATGCAGCACAGGGATCACTGCAGTGGCTAAGCTTGTCATAAGCATACAGAAGTGACCTAAGGTCTGGAAAGTGCCAGCATGCTCTGGCAAAGATAACAGATGTTTTCATGGAGAAAGCAGAGTACCCACCTATGAAATAATTGAGGTCACATGTATGTATATGGCTTTGTCCCACACCTACCTTACATGTGTAATGTACATACAGTTGTCATTGTGATATGTCATATACTAGAAAAATCAAAACCCACTCCACATTGACCAACGGTGTCACACACCGTCAACAAGTGCGCGATTCAAACTCTTTCCTAACTACATTTTGATACTACAGCAATATACATTTACACAACGTGCTATACACATTACTGGAATTTCACCTTCCCACAGGTATACTTGTAGGATGGTGACATCATCAGCCTTGACAATGATGAGTATACCACTTTTAAGGGGTGTGAGTAGTCTCCAAAAATGTTGCTTTTCCCCAGAAAGACACGCACACACACAGTTGACAAGTGCAGGATTCAAACCCCTACCTAACTACATTATGATACTACAGCAGGATGCATTTACATGACACACTATACACATTAATGGGATTTCATCTTTCCACAGGTATATTTGTAGGATGGTGACATTTTCAGACTTGACAAAGATGAGTATACCACTTTTAAGGGGTGTGAGTAGTCTCCAAAAAGGTTGCTCTTTCCCCAGGGAGAGACAGACACACACACACACACACACACACACACACACACACACACACACACACACACACACACACACAGTTGGCAAGTGCAGGGTTCTTAATCCAAACTAAGTGCGTCTTTACAGTTCAGCAAGCAATATGGAGTTACAGGGTGCAATACAGACATTACTTGCTGACAGTTTGTCCAAGGGTTTTTTTCACATTTGCTAACCTCAGCAGGCTTATCATACTAGGTGTATTGTGAGTGTATTGTATGCATAGGCCATGACCATATCATATATGGGTTGATGCACCACATGCTGGCACACACAGGGTCAAACCAGTGGCTAAGCTCTGTCAGCCCAATACTGGACAATACAGTCAAGAGGAGTAGGGTCATACAATCACAACACCAACAGTCTCATATAGACCTACAATATAAGCACCAGCAAAACACACACATAAATACACATTACCATACTCGGAGAATACAATTATTAATTTGAAAAAGAGAGAGTGTCCTCCTAAGCAGACAAGCAAGCAACATGCACCTCCAAGCACACTCCAGAAAACACATAATACACAAAAGCAGTGTGCCTCACAACAGGCCCTAAGGCAAAACAACATACCCAACACACTAGTAATAGGTGACTCCATAGTCAGGCACACAGATGTTCCACTCACTCGGATGGACAAGGGGAAGGTTACTGTCAGTTGTCTGTCAGGTGCTATGATCCGCCACATAACACAAACACTTACATCACTCCAGAATAGGTACATATATGACATGTTCTTTGTACATGTCAGTGTGAATGATCTGAGACAATGCTCCCAGGACAACATGACAAGAGATATATAGTAGCTCTATGATCATGTAGCCCAGGCTGGTATGACCCTGACCTTGAATAACATCTTACCTTCACCTACATGATACTGCAATATAACAGAAAGATAATAAATGTCAACAATTGGCTGAGCTTCTGGTGTCATTCAAAGGGGATCCAGTCTCTGTCTGCCTGTGATGACATGATAGATAAGCCTCGTTGCTTCGCTAGAGATGGTTTGCATCTGTCACCCCTATGCTTCTGAATATTGGCCAAGGCTCTTGCTGTCCCCATATTACCTTTTTTAGGCAAGGTTCAAAGGTTCATAGGTTCATAGGTAGGTACTAGGTTATCAGCCCTGCGTCCTATACAAGACACACACACACAGTTGACAAGTGCAGGATTCAAACCCCTACCTAGCTACATTATGATACTACAGCAGCACACACTACTCACACCCCTTAAAAGTGCCACCCAAGAAATTTATTTTCCTGTGCCACTGTCGAGCAGAGACACAGAAATTATCCCCGGGGTGAATTTCCTATTTCCCACCCAATCATCAAGATTTTTCTTGAAGAGTGCTAATGAGGAGCTTTGTTTGATATAGATAGGTAGTTTATTCCAGAGTATGGGAAGTCTCTGGGACAGGAATCTGTCCCTCTGGCATGTTCTGTTTATTGTGGTGACAAGGTTTAGGTCCCTAGAGCATGTAGCTCAGAGGGATTGGGATATCTTTAAGTGGAGCATGTCCAACAGCTCTGGGTTTGACATAGCTTTGTATGTTAGGCAGAGATCACCTCTGAGTAGGCGATATGCGATGGAGTAAAGCTGGAGTTTTTTGAGAAGGTCTGTGTAGGGCATGTGTTTGAGGCAAGTAATCCTCTTTGTGAGGTATTTCTACAACCTTTCTAGTTGTTGTAGATGTCTTGTGAGGTACATACCAAAAGAGGCATTGTACTCTATAATGGATCTAATTAGTGATGAGTAGAGGGGAACAATGACCTCTTTTTTTCTGCATGAGAAACCTTTTGTGATGAGGTGTGCTACGTAGAAGGATTTCCTGACTACTGTGGCAATGTTATTATGTTATTATCAAAGGAGAGACTACTGTCCACCTGTGTCCCAAGGTCTCTTATCAGTCTTTCAGTGTTAAGTATACTACCGCCTATGTTGTAGTTCATGGGTACAGAATTTTTACCAAAGGGGATGACAATGCACTTTTTGGCATTGAGCTTGAGGCCATGGCTGTGACACCAGGCATCTTTCTCAGTGAGGCCCTTTTGTAGGATGTCCACATCGTTAGTAGTTTCGATTATGGCTCCTAGTTTGCAGTCATCTGCGAACTTCATTAGACAAAGACCTTCTGTGTTAGCCTGTACTTCAGAGAAGTAGGTACCAAACAGGACCGGACCCATGACTGAACCCTGTGGTGCTCCACTTGTCAATGGTCTGAAGTCGGATTTGGAGTCTGCTACTTTCACAGTGTGGGTTCTGTCAGTGAGCCAATTGGCAACCCATCTTGTGACATAGGGATTTATACCTAGTTTAGTGAGTTTATCTATAATTCCAGAGTGGGAGATGGTGTTGAAAGCCTTGGGAAGATCTAGATAGGCTGTGTGAACCAGTTTACCCTTGTCTATGGCTTTGGTGACTGCTTCAAAGAAGTCTATCAGGTTTAGGAGACATGATCTACCTTTTACAAACCCGAACTGGTTGGGGTCCCGAGTTTGGAGATTACCAATGTCTTTGTTTATAAGCTTCATGATGATAACTTCCATGGCCTTGCAGACCAGGCTCATCAGGCTAATGGGACACTAGTTCCCGGGGTCTGTGGTGGCTCCCCTTTTGTGTAGTGGGATAACCGTCACTGTGCACCATTCAGCAGGCACAAAGCCTGAGGTGCGGCTATGATTGAATATGGTACTTAGGTATGGTGCCAGTTCATTCTGTAGTTCATGTAGAATGCAGCCTGGGATGTTGTCTGGTCCCATGGATGCTGTGTTCCTGGCTTTGGAGAGTGTGTCTTTTACCTGTGCAGCCGTGATTACAGGAACTTTGCATTCTTCCAGTATAGAGATGGGCTCTTTAATGGGTGAGAGGGGGGTAAAGTTAGCACTGAACCTATCTGCCAGGATGTTGGCAATATCAGTTGGGTCTATATATTTAGTGTCATTGTGCTGTAACTCCGAGCAGATCTGAGTGTTGCCATTGAGATTCTTGACATAGCTATAGAATGCTTTGTGGTTGTCTTTAGAATCAGTGGCAATTTTGTTTTTGTAACTAGCTTTGGAGGATTTTATCAGGGATCACAGCTTCTTACTGAGGCTGACCAGGGAGGTCCTCCACTCATGGAATTTTACTCTCTTTTGCAACAGTTTCTTCCTTCTGTTGTAGTTTGTTTATGGCAGGGTACCACCAGATTGGCTTCCTTTTTTTGTAGGATAGCATCTTGGTTCTGTTTGGAATAGCACAATCCATGCACTCATATAAGTGCTTATAAAGTGCAATTGTGTAGGATTCAGTAGTCATAACTGTATTGTCCATCTGCATGGGTGTCATGAAATTCACCACTTCTGTCTTAAGAAGCATGAAGTTGGCTTTGGAGAAAGTTTTTAACATGGTCTCCTTAATGGGGGGGTGGGGGCAGAATGTGGATATGTAGGGTAAATAGCTTATGGTCAGATCGGACCAATGAGGCGCTGACTTCAGGTGTGGAACACCGGTCACTCAGGACAAACCAAACCCCATAACCAACACAAATAACCACAAAGTGAGCTAAATGCTGCTCATTACCAGAAGTTTCAGCCTCCAAATGCACACACTCCAGTCACTTCTAAGTATGGAAAATATTGATATCTGTGCAGTAACTGAAACCTAGTTCAAGGCTCCAGAGAGCACACCAGCACTACCAGGATACTACTCATTCCATACCTTCCAGCATCAGAACCTGGATCATAGCACATACGGTGGGGATGTATCCATATCCATCAAGGATACCTACACCTCTCTCTACATACTCTCTACAGGATATGTACCCATAGAATGTTGCACAGCAACATTCTTCCCACTCCACAGGGGTGGGGCAACAAAAGACCCTTGGCATTCTCGCTCTATGAGCCTGAAGAGTCTGATCTGTAAGGCAATGGAGCCAATCATAATGGACGTCAACAATAAAGACATTGGGAACCTTCACACAGTTGAGCACACCCAGTTTGGCTTAATCAAATGCAGATCATGCCTCCTGAACTGGGTGGATTTCTTTGAGACGGTAACCCAGGCTACAGATGATTGAAAGGAGCTCCACACAGCCTACCTATACCTTGCTAAGGCCTTTGACACCATTCCCCAGTCAGGTATCATAGACGAAATCACCAACCTGGGCATAAATCCATACATCACAAGATGGATTGCAAACTGGCTCACAGATAGATCCCACAAATTAAGAGCTGCTGGCTACATGTCAGACTCTAAACGACTGGTGTCCCCCAGGGTTCAGTCCTGGGGTCCCTCCTGTTTGGTATAGACTTCTCAGAAGTACATGCCAAGACAGGAGGGTTGTGGTTGACTAAGTTTGCTGAGAACTGTAAAGTGTTTGCCATAATAGATTCCCCGGATGACACAAATATTATCCAGAAGGGACTCTATGAGACAGATGTGTGGTGTCAGAATCATGGCCTCAAGCTCAATGTGAAAGAATGCATAGTAATCCCCTTTGGGGAAAACAAAGTACCCACAAACTACCACATAGGTGTTACCCCCTAAAAACTGACAAGGTAATAAGGGATCTGGGGACACAAGTAGATAGTCATCTTTCCTTTGACAACTATGTTGCCAAAGTGATTAGGAAATCCTATGTGGCCCACCTAATCAACAAAGGGTTTGCATCAGGATCAAAAGAGGTAGTGGTGGCCCTCTACTCTTAAGTCATCAGACCCATCATTGAGTACAATGCACCATTTTGGATGCACTCGACTAAGCATATCCAGCAGCTGGAGAGACCACAGAGGTACCTCACCAAGAGGATTACTGGCCTCAAACAGTTGTGTTATGCAACACAACTGGTAAAACTAAATCTGTTCTCCGTTGCGTACCGCCTACTCAGAGGCACACTCTGTCTAACATACAGAGCCATGTCCAACACATAACTGTTGAACATGCTCCATCTAATGATAACAAAATTGAGTCATACTACACACTCCAGGGATATGAACCTCATCACAACAATGAATACAACATGCTGGTGGGATAGAGTACCATCCCAGAGACTTGCCTTACTGTGGAACAGTCCCAATGTACATCAGACAGAGCCCCTCGCTGACACTCTTCAATAGGAACCTTGATGACTGGATGGGAGACAGACAATTCACACCAGACATCACATCAGCAGCCCCACTAGAAAGGGGCTTGGGGTACTAACTATTAGAACTAGGGCTTAGGAGACTAACCAATGGGGTGGTGAAAGCTGCACAACTTACCTAGGCTAATATATGCCTTCATGAAGATAGTCTACTACATACCTATGAACCTATGTGACAGGTACATGTCTACAGATAGTAGATGCATACTTCATTGTACAGTCACGTTGTACAGCAGGCACATGCACCACATACACTGTAATGCTTACAGATACTGGTGGCTATTATGTACAGTGGGTGAGATGTGCACCTCATGTCTTTTGTGCCATTGGGATGTGTGCTGGGAGGGAAAGTCCTGGATGGCTCCCTGTCATGGTCACCCTCTTACACACATCTCTGCCCATCCATCTTTGGCTTATTATACTGTGTTCTCCCTACATATATAGGTACATAGGTAGGTAATAGGCTATCTGCCTGAAGGCATATATTAGTATGGCCAGAGTGTGCAGGTATCACCACACATGGGGTTAGTTCCCTCTGCCTCTGTGTAGTAGAGCTGATAAGTGATCCATGGTGTGACAGTTCAGTTTCACATACACTGATCAAGGCTCATCTGGAAGAGTGTCAGTGAGGGACTCAGCTTAATGTAGGTTGGGAGCCTGTTCCATAGCAAGGGAAGTCTGTGAGTTAGTAATGTATCCCTCCATGTTCTATTTATTGTTGTGATGATTATATCCCTAGAACATGTGGCACAGTGAGCTTGGGTTTACTTCAGATAGAGCATGTACATCAGTTCTGCATTGGACATGGACCTGTCTGTTGGGCAGAGATCGCCTGAGTAGACAGTATGCAAAAGACTACAGATTGAGTTACTTCAGTCTTGTTGCATGGGGCAACTGTTTGAGGCCAGTAATCCTCTTGTTGAGGTACTTCATTGGTCTTTCCAGCTGCTGAAGGTGCCTAGTCAGATTCATCGCAAGTGTGTCGTGGCACTCTCTGATCGGTCTGATGACTGATGAGTAGAGGGAACCTCCTTTGACCTACATGCAAAGACTTTGGCAATTTGTGGGAACCCATAGTATGATTGTCTAACCACTTTGTGAATGTGTTTGTGAAAGTACAGATGACTAGCTACATGTGTCTATAGATCCCTTATTATTACCTCCATATTTAGGGTGTTGGCACCTATGTGGTATTTGTATGACTGTAGCTCGAGGCCATAATTTTGACACCACATCTGTCTGATTGAAACCCTTTTAAGGATGTCTCTGTTGTCCCAAACATCGATTATGACAACCTTTTTGCAGTCATCCACAAACTTTGCTAACCATAGCCCTCATGTGTTTGACTGTATTTCTGAAAAGTATACACCAGACAGGAGGGGTCCCAGGACTGAACCATGGGGGACAGCAGTTGTTACCAGCTTACAGTCCAACAGGGAGACCACAGTTTTTACCTTGTGGGATCTATCTGTGCCCCAGTTGGCAATCCATCAGATGACATACATGTCTATGCACAGGTTATTGATTTTGTGGATACGATGTGTGCGGGAAGTTGGAAAAGGGCTTTTCTAGGTCTATGTTGGCAGTGTGGATCTCATTTCATTGATGTATGTCCTGGGTAACTGCCTTGAAAACTGTATAGCAGGTTTAGGGACCATGATCCGCTCCTGACCAAACCAAAATGGGTAGGGTTGGGTGTTTGTAGGCTCCCAATAGCTCTATTTATGAGTTCCATAATGATGGACTCCATGGCCTTGCAGATCAGGCTTACTAGGCTTATAAGACAATAGTTCCCATGGTCTCTTGTGCACCAACACTTGTGGAGTGTGCCAAACATTGCTGTAACCCATTCAACAGTTTCCTATCCTGTACAGAGGGTGAGTCTCAACAGACTGTTCAGGTGCAGGGTCTGTTTGTTTTGAAGTTCACATATGACATAGCCAGGGACACCATGTTATCCCATAGACACCGTGTTTTTAGGTTTGGATAGAGCTGTTTAACTGTTGTATATGTGATTTCTGGCTTTTCCCAATCTCCAGGTATGGTAATGGGCCCTTTTGTCAGTGAGAGGAGGGTAAATATGTATGAACCTGTCTGACAAGATGTTGGCAATGTCAGTCATGTACATGTATTCATTTACATTTTGCACTGACTCAGAACATATATGAGTTTACATTGATATTTATGACATAGCTAAAGAAAGCTTCATGGTTCTCTAGAAACTCTTTGGCAATATTTTTGCCAGAACATGGCTTGGATAATGTTAGGAGTGCTCATTGTTTCTTGATGATACGGTTCGGAGATTTATTGATCTTCTTTGGATTTTCACTTCCTTTGAACAACTTAAGTACTTGTATTACATAGTTTGATTATGACAGGGGTCCAATATATTATATGGGTCTGTTTTCATATCACTGTGTGTGCAAGGCAGGATTGGTGAACAGTGACATTTGTCTGGAGTAAGAACTGCAATTGCCAGATATGTGTGGCCCACTGCTGTACTCAGACATGGCCTAGGTGTGTGAGCATGCTCAGTATGACCTTTTAGTATGTTGTTGACTGACATTTATTTTGTTTGTTTAAGTGTGTGAGCATGCCCAGTATGACCTTTCAGTATGTTGTTGTCTGACATTTGCTAAATTTGTTAAGTGTGTGAGCATGCCCACTTTGTATATATATACTACATATGTGTGTGAAAATTCAAGTTGGTTTTTACTTCAGGGCTCACCTTAGTGTTGTACATTGACAGGAAGCACTCTGTGCCTGCAGGGCTTCCATGAGTCAATTTGCATAGACTTATCAACATTTCTACATACAGAGGGGACAGCTATTATTTGTACATTTCTACCTGGGGGGCACAACTGATTGTTACTGTGGATGTACATAGGATGAGGGGGTACACCAGACACTTATACACATTTGCTAGGCCTGCACTGCTATGTCAGGTACTCCATTTCAGTCTGTACTTTTGCCTATCATACTGGCTTGAGGCATACCACTGTACTACAGACCTTAGCTTCCAATTACATGCATATTAGTTTGCGACTTCATAGCCTACCCAACCCACATCACACTGCCTAGCCTGCTGTTATCTGTCTGCATAGGTCTGGGTGGAGGTTACTCATATGCCTCTTCAGAGGGCATGATACAGCATTTGTTTGTGTTTGCATTTGTCTACAATTGTCCTGCTGGCTGTGACTGTTAGGTATGTGACCCCCCCCAACTGGTATGTGTGAGTGACATAAGTTGTGTCTGGGCCAGTGAAATGCTGTCATGGCTTAGTGGTTCAGTACTGTGACTATAGTGCACAGTATCCTGAGTCCGAGCCCTGTCACTGCTTTTTATTTTCCTGCTGGGCAGACCTGACTGGTTAAGGAACAGTAAAGCAGGTGTGAGCATGTTTAACCGACTTTGCTCAACTTTGCCCAATGTTGCCCAACTTTGCCCAACATTGCTCAACTTTGCTCAACATTGCCTGACATTGCCTGCCATTGTGCTGGTTAGCGCAGTGTGCAGCTATGCGGAATTGTATTTAAATATGCTCAATACTGGTAAAATGTGCTTAGCAGTGCTTTATATTGCTTAAAATAGGGCACTCATGCCTCAGGTGGTGCTGCAGGGCTGCCTATGTCAGATGCACATAGTACACTGCATATACATGTTTGAAAACAGGTAGTGTCAAGTTAGGCATCCCTTTTACTGTATGTGCAAGTCAGACAGAGGTGTCATTTCCAGGGTTCCTACTGAGTCAGTGTATGTGCTATGCGTTGCCTCTTTGCCAAGGCCAGGGCATACTAGGCACGCCTCCTTCTGCCTACTGGGGCAGGCTCAGGTTGTTCCTCCTCCGAGTCACGCTGTGCCTGTGTAGGCTTTGGCAATGGTGGGGGGCTGTTTGGCCCTGCCCCATGCTGTTCCTGCTGCAGCTGTTTCCGCAGGATCATATTGTGTAGCATGGCACATACCATAACAATTTGGGTACATGTAGTTGGTGAATACTGCAAGGCTCCACCAGATGTGTCTAGGCACCGGAACCGTGACTTGAGCATCCAAAACACGCTCAGTTATGTTTCTTGTTTGTGCATGTGCCTCATTATGGAGTTCTTGTTCAGGTGTGTGTGCGTTTTTGATGGGTGTCATCAGCCACGGCTCCAGTGCATATCCAGCATCCCCCACTAGGTGACCCTCAGGGATGTCCCCATTGGCAAATCACTGGTACAGCTGGGTCAGATGCCAAATGTGGGAATCATGATAGCTTCCAGAGCATCCAGCACACACATTCATTATTATGTCCTGGGCATCGCTCACAAACTGGCAGTTGATGGAGGGGAAGCCCTTGCGGTTGATCTAGACCCTACCCCGCTCACCAGGTGGGGCTTTGATGCATATTCTATTGCATCCACTACCTCAGGGTATTCTGCTATTTGGTGGAAAAGACGTATGTTGCTGGACAATGCCTCATGGGAATTGTGGAAATATACGTGGTCACTGACATGTGCTGACATGGCATCCAGGAACAGGTGGAGTACCCTGGATGCTGATGCTTGTGAAATCCCCATCACATCACCAGTAGGTCTTTGGAAGGTACTATAGCTAGTATTCTTAGGCCTACACATACCTTGGTATCCACTGGGATGGGTTCCCCTCTGTTAGTTCTGTGTGTGAGGCATGGCTGGCAAAGCTCAACAATTTGCTGTAGGAGGTCTCTGTCCACCCTATAACACTCCACTATCTCCAGCTCATGTAGCCCCTGGTAGGTTATCCTGGGTCTGTACACTCTTCTCCGTCTCCTCACTGTGGGTTGCTCAACAGCATTCATAACATCACCACCCTCAGCACCTTGCACATGTTGGTTTATGATAGTAAGAGCAGCCCCTAACATTTTGTCTGACTTAAGCTTTTTAAGCTTTCCCTCTTTGTATACTGCAGTGTTGCAGAGTTTTTGAGAAAAAAACAGGGGAATGGTGTTTGCAGAGTTTAAAGTGCTGGGCTGGGCTAGTCTGCTGCCTGTGTAATTGGATGATTCTGATATGTTTCACATGGCAGCTCTGCTAGTTCTCCTTGGTTAACTTCCCACTACTTCTTTTCCTTCTTTTTGCATTTCTGTTTCCGCCCGGGGCAGTGCCGCGCAAACGCATGCACATGCGTGCACACACTGTGTGAATGTTTGCAAGGAGTTTCCTATCTTTTAACAGTGTGCACCTTTGGTTTGAGGTTTTCAAATAGGACAACTGTATGCATGCCTCTTGCAATCCTGAGCAACTCAAAGCAAACACAAGCCACTGTGCTCCAATTAGCTTACAGCCTGTCTGACACACCCCCTCATGATGTCACCTATATTCTACTCTTCTACTCACCTACTCCTACTTTTACACTCTTGGGACATACCTCACATGCTGGGGAAAATTGGGATTCCCTATCCTTATCCTCATTTGCATAGGATTGCCGAGTAATGCATGGTTTTCTGGATTACAAATTTACCTCATTTGCATGGCTTTCACCAGCAAATGAGGTAATTTGCATGCCATGACGCTGTCCATGCAAGAATAGCTTTAGCAGCTCTCGTGCATGCCCCTGCGGCTGTACCTGGATCGCATGGCAGACATATTGCCGGCATGAGCTCCTACACTCTTCTTGCACTCCGTGCAAGCTTTCATAAATCTGGGGGCTATTGTTTGCACTAGTCTTAGTTCAGTTACCCAGAGATGTTAATTGTTTGGCACCACCGACAGACAGTTTGAGAGACTTTGCTCTCACTTGAAGCAATCCTTGGCAAGAAAAATGAAATTAAGTATTAGTTTACAATTATGCTGCTTGCATTTATTATATTCTCAAAGACTTCTGCGCTAATTATTGTTTTTCCTGCACTTGCTTAGAGTTTTAATTTGCATTTTTCCACTGCTATAAGAGCTGCTGTCTACATTTGTAGTATTCTAAATACACTGTATCTACTGTTTTCAGGGCTTTTAGGCATTTATGTTTGTGGTTCCAAAAACAAAACAGTGTAAAAAACTTCTCTGTGTGGAAGATTTTCAGTCCATATATCTCTAGTTAATCAATGTATATTAATCTGATCAGACAAAAGTAGTAGAAGTAGTGAACGTAAACTCGTCTTAAGTAAAAAAAAAAAAAAAATAATAAAACATATATAATTGTACAGAATTACTAAGTATGCGAAAATAATCCAAGGAAGGCAGGCAGTCTGTTTTCAGTCAAAAATCCTTTATTAAGTACACAGACAAGCGATACAAGTAAAACAAAAATAGAGTAGTAGTTTCCTCACAAGCTTTCATATACTTTTTATCAGGCAAGAGCGTGGTTTATTGTGCTATAAAACAAAGTGTTATTGATACACATGTTAAATTCACATCCCTTCCCCCATCAGTGTGACATTCGAGCTGGTCCTACCCTACTTAGCAGCTGTCATAATAATATAACCCTTATGTACTTTAAATAAAATGTATAATGATGTGGTACCTCTTATTTAAACAGATTATTAAGTAGATTATTAAGTCTGTGATTTTATCCAAGACAATATACTACATGGCTGGAAATATATCAACCTTAGTCCATTTGGCAATCAAAAAATATATATAAATATATACATATACACTTAGCATGTAAAAAATCAAATGTAAAAATCAGTTACCTATTACAAAATCGAAGTTACGGAACTTCGAATACCATATGGTCGGCACCATATGATCGAAGTTCCGTAACCTCGAAATTAAAAAAATAAATAAATAAAACAAAGAAAATGTACCTTGATGAGGTGGGGGGGGGGCTAGCTACCCTGCACCCCCACACCCCCCACTACTTAAATATACCAACTCCAAGATCGCACTTTAATGAACTACAGTGCGGAAAGAGAAGATTTCCCTTTCCTACACTGTAGCGTGATCTCAGAGTTGGTATATTTAAGTATCAGGGGGTGAAAATTTGTAGCTGGCATCCTCTAAAGTAGCTGGGATATTTTATAGGATGACAGCTACAAATTTATTCATCTGCTAGTAAGGAACAACCTTAGTGTGCAGGAAGCTACAAAGGCTGACATCACATCTTTAAAAACAATATTAGAAAATGAGAACCACAATGACCTAGATGCTAAATTTGAGCTGCTTAAAAGAGTAAAAGAATATGAGTAGTCCATTAAAGAAAGAAAGATTAATATAATGAAATGAGATCAACTGGACAAAAATGATCCTGGGAGACTTACTAGGAGGTACAATAATAATAACAACAACAACAGAACCAACAACAGACAAGGTTTTAGTTATAACAGGGGGGATAAAAGGGAAGGTACTTTTCTGTTAAAGCCCTATCACTTTGCGCTGCTGTGAACTGAAGCCGTACCTCATGCTGTTGCATTTCTAAGTATTCATACACTACAGAATAAGTAAATTAAAGTTTCTGAAGAGTTTATATCCAGTAAGGGATTGTAAATTCGTGAATAAGCTATCACTTCAAGAAACAACATATCAGCTACATCTTCTAAACATTGTGCAGTACTTATTTTTGCCGGCAAATAACCCTTTCAGTTTGCAATGCTGGTATTTAATTTCCTCTGTGACAACTACATCTCTAAAACTGACAAACGACTTTTTGTTGTTGCGGTAGGTGTAAGTTATTTCCCACTGTTTGCAAGGATCGGGACAACTGGGCAGTCAGACCCAAATATAACCCTTTTGCTTGTGATCCCACTTGCAATGTAAAATCATATTTTGGGTACTTTTCCATTCAATACAGGACCAGATACATTCACTTCTGTTTCCACAGAGACTTTATTTCCAGGAAATTTTTCCTTTGAATGGGCTCTGTATATCAATCTAATACTACAAGATCGCTGGCAGGAGGAGCCATTGACAAGATAAGGTACACTTACTACAATATTCACACTGACTGACAGACTGCTGACCAATGAGTGTGGCAGACATGTAGGGCTTGAGCTACGCTACCAATAAAAGAGTGCTTATTACTTCCCCTGGCATGAAGTAGCTAATTCAAGTCTCTGCTGCGCGATGAATTGGTAGGGGTTTAACGGAAAAGTACGTAAGGGAAATTATAACCGTGCCAGCAGACCTCAATGGGATTTTCCCAGGGGAGATCCTCACACAAAACCAAACAGAGGCACAATACAAGACCACCAGGCGGCTGCCCCTCCAACATCTCCTTCCCCAACATCCCAATCCCCTCTGGCTATCAACACTCTGCAGAAGCCTTTGACATTACATAAGGATCAGGACAGGAACGTAAGCCACAGAGGCAACCACAACTGACAGAGAGTTCCACAGGATGAATTACAGGACTACCAGGACAACCGGGACCGTAGACAATCCAACTACCAGGAGCAGCAGCACCTTCACAGAGACCAGTTTCTTCAGGAAGACCAGTATCGACAGCACAGACATCAACAACCACACCAATACCAAAGCCATCACCATTACCAGAACAAGAACAGCGACCACCACCAGAGCCCCAGTTCTTGTCTTTCTTACTAAGGTTCCCCCATACCACAGCCACAGTGAGGAATACTACTAAAACCCACTGAGATTCCAGAAAGCAGAGGGGGAATTCCAGAGGTCTCATACTCTATCCATGAACCTCCAGGGAGACAGGCAAACCAAACAGTGGACAGGGGTGAGGTAAATACAATACCTGGGTAATCCCGACTGGAACCTCGTCTACAACCCAGGTCCCAGGCTCAGACAGAGGAACCAGCCACAATAACAGGTACAATAACAAGAATAACAGGTGCCACAATAGCAGGTGCTCCACTTATATGGAACCACTCTGTTAAAGCACTGACTGAAGAAGAAAAAAGTGTGTTGTCCAAAGGACTTACTTTTGTACCAAGCTGCAGGAGTGAGGTTGCTCAGGTACTGATAGACCTTAAACTTTTGTGAGAAAGCTCAACTCAAGGGTACAGTTTCATGGCAAAATTAATGACATTGCAAATAAGCCTATTGATGAAACTATAAAAAGGCCTAGCAGCTATTGTCCACCAGTACATCAAACAATAGCTACTTTCAAAGTGAAATGTGAGACGGATATCAGGAAACTGCTTAAAAAACCTCCTAAGACAACACTTTATAACTTAACACAGGGAGAAAGAAAAGCATTGATTGAGCTAGGCAATGATAAATCCAGGTGTGTAATGAAGGCAGACAAGGGAGGAGGTATACTTGTGACTGATACCACTAGCTACAACCAAAAGATAGAGAACATGCTGGAGGATAACAGATTTTATGAGTTATTTACCATGGATGACATAAAAACAGCACATGATTTATGGAACACTAATCTCACCACATTATGGGAAGAAAAACTTATTATAGACTCTGCCTAATCTGGACTGGGATTTTATTCCAGAGTGAAGGGAGCCTCTGGGTTATAAATCTGTCCCTCCAGCATGTCCTATTTATTTCAGTGCTGAGGTTCAAGTCTCTCGAGCGCATAGCTCGATGGGATTTGGATTTTCTGAGGTGCAGCATGTCCATTAATTCCGGGTTGGACATGGCTTTATACGTCAGGGACAGATCGCCTCTGAGCAGGCGGTATGCCACTGAGTAGAGCTGGAGTTTCTTTAACCAGGCAGCATATGGCATCTGTTTGAGCCCTTTGATCCTCTTGGTGAGGTACTTTTGGGGTCTTTCCAGTTGCTGCAGGTGTCTGGTAAGGTACATCCCAAAAGGGGCATTGTACTCAATTATGGGCCTGATGAGGGATGAGTAAAGAGGCACGATGACCTCCCCTGATCAAGATGTAAATCCCTTCATGATTAGGTGGGCTATATAAAATGTTTTTCTAACCACTTTGGCCACGTGGTTGTCAAATGAGAGATTGCTATCAACTTGGGTTCCCAGGTCCCTAATTACTTCTTCCGTACTTAATGGATTACCACCTATGTGGTAATTTGTGGGCACTTTGTTTTTGCCAAAGGGGATGACTATACACTTTTTGGCATTTAGCTTGAGGCCATGGCTCTTGCACCAGTTGTCTGTTTCTATGAGGCCCTTTTGAAGGATGCTTGTGTTGGCTGAAGAGTCTTTTATGGCGCAGAGTTTGCAGTCATCTGCGAACTTGGTCAGGCACAGTCCTTCCGTGTTGGCCTGTACCTCCGAGAAATATATACCAAACAAGAGAGATCCCAGGA
Source organism: Protopterus annectens (assembly GCF_019279795.1). Lineage (NCBI taxonomy): Eukaryota > Metazoa > Chordata > Ceratodontiformes > Protopteridae > Protopterus > Protopterus annectens. The sequence continues at coordinate 685,123,311 of NC_056731.1, forward strand.
CTGAGCCTTGTGGGACGCCACTTGTAACTGGTTTGAAGTCTGACATGGCTCCAGCAATTCTAACCATGTGGGTTCTGTCGTTGAGCCAGTTTGCAACCCATCTAGTGACATAGGGGTTTATATTTAAGCTGGTGAGCTTATCTATAATGCCCAAGTGGGGTATTGTATTGAAGGCTTTTGCGAGGTCCAGGTAGGTTGTGTGGACCACCTTCCCCTCGTCAATGGCCTTGGTGACTGTTTCAAAGAAATCGACCAGGTTTAAGAGGCAGGATCTGCCCTTAACAAAGCCGGACTGGGTAGGATTCAGTGTCTGTAGGTCCCCAATATCTTTATTTATGAGGTCCATGATGATCCTTTCCATAGCTTTGCAGACCAAGCTAGTCAGGCTTATGAGGCGATAGTTTCTAGGATTCGTTGAGGCACCACCTTTGTGGAGTGGGACCACTGTTGCTGTACGCCACTCTTTGGGTACATATCATGTAGTAAGGCTGAGATTGAACAGTAGTTTTATTTTTGGGTTTAGCTCTTCTTGGAGTTGATGTAGGACGCAGCCCGGGACACCGTCTGATCCCATTGATGCTGTGTTTTTTGCTTTGGCGAGGGTGGCTCTTAGCTGAGCATCTGAGATGTCAGGGGAGGAGCACTCTGCTGGGATAGATATTTGCCCTTTTGGTGGGGAGGGGGGGAGTTTGTGTTGAACCTGTCAGCTAGGATGTTGGCAATGTCTGTGGGTTCAGTGTATTTTTTGTCATTTTGGACTAATTCTGAGCATATCTGGGAATTTCCACCCAGGTTCCTAACATAACTAAAGAAAGCCTTGTGATTATCCTTAGTGTTCTGTGCAATTTGTCTCTCTAAGCTGGCCTTAGACGATTTTATGAGTGCCCGTAGTTTTTTGCTAATACTGATCAGAGATGCCTTCCCTTTTTGGGATTTTGCTCTATCATGTAGTAGATTCCTCCTTCTATTGTATAGTTTGTTTATGGCTGGGGTCCACCAGACAGGACGTCTGCCTTTGGAGGATTGGGTTTTGGTTTTATTTGGGATTGCATGATCCATGCATTCCTGAAGGTGTTCATAGAATGTGTTTATAAAGGATTCTGCGGTCTGGGCCATATTTTCCACAGGCCCAGGGGCTTTGAAGGATTCCACCTTGGTTTTGAGGAGTGTGAAATTTGCTTTAGAGAAGTTTTTCACTGTGGTTTCCTGGGCAGGGGTGGGGTCAGGATGTGAATATCCAGTGAGATTAGTTTATGGTCTGATCTTACCAGTGAGGGATACACTTCTGGTCTGGAGCATAGAGTCCCCATGTTGGTGACGATCAGGTCCAGTATGTTTTCCCCTCTTGTGGGTGTGGTAACAAGTTGTTCCATTGCATTTGAGTTTATAAATTCTAGGAACCTTTGGGCTAGGGTGTTGGAGCTAGAGTAATGCTCCCAGTCTATGTTTGGGTAGTTGAAGTCGCCCAACATAATGGTGTTTGGAGAGACCTTCGTATTTTCCAGTGTTCTCAGGAAGGCCGAGTGGGGTTCCTGGGTTTGGGAGGGTGGTCTGTAGCAGGCTATAAACTGGAAGGCAGTTTTACCCACTGTTAGTTGCACATGGATAGTCTCTGATGCTTCATGCTGTGCCACCAACCTGGAGGTGTGTGTATCATTGACGAATATTGATACTCCCCCTCTTTTTGTGGTTCGGTCCATGTTTTGGGGCCGAAAGGCATGTTATGAGGTATAACCTGGTAGTGCTGGGGTGCTCTCGGGAGCCTTGAACCAGGTTTCTGTTACTGCACAGATATCGATGTTCTCCATGCTAAGGAGAGTTTCGAGTGCGGGCATCTTGAGGTTTAGACTTCTGGTGTTGAGTAGCATTACTCTTAGTTTCTTATCCCTTGTGATACCTACGGAGGTGGGTTTGTCTTTTGAGCCTTGCCTAAAAAAGGCACTATGGGGGTAGCAAGAGCCTTTGCCAATATCCGAAAGCCCAGGGGTGACAGGTGCAAGCCGTCCCTAGCGAAGCATCGTGGCTTGTCGAGCATGTCATCCCAGGCTGACAGGCATTGGATCCCCTTTGAATGACACCAGTACTTAAGCCAGTTGTTGAAATTGATAATCTTGTCTTCATACTGTGGCATCATTCTTGGTGAGGGTAAGATGCTACTCAAGGTCAGGGTCATACCGGCCTGGGCTACATGCTCAGAGTGCTCCTCTATGTCTCTTTTCATGTAGTCCAGGGAGGTATGTCTCAGGTCATTCACACCAGCATGGACAATGACTGAGTCATATTTGTACTTGCCTTGGAGTGACCTGAGTGCTTGTGTTATGTGGCGGATCCTAGCGCCCGACAGGCAGCTCACCATGATCTTCTCCTTGTTCAGCCTGGTGAGCGGGACGTCAGTGTGCCTGACGATAGAGTCACCTATTACAAGTGTATCAGGTGTGTTGTTTAGCCTTAAGGGCTATGACTGTTCGGCACACTGGCTTTTTGAGCTATGTGTTGTACGTGTTTTGTTTTGGGGTAGCGGTTGCTTGGGTGTCTGCTTTGGAGGTCTCTGCTGCTTAGGCAGATTTTTATTTAGAGCCTCCGAGTATGTTTTTGTGTGTTTATGTGTTTGGTTTGCTGTCGTGGTAGGTCTATGTGAGACTGGATAGACTAAAGGCCATATCTCTTTACTCTGTCTCCTAGCAATTATTAAGGGGTTATCTATGCCCAACCCACAAGGCACTCACAAATTCAACATTGATGGAACTGTTACAGATTCACAAGACAAACTGCATGAGGGTTATCTGATCTAGGGATTTAAACCTGATCTTTGACAGGCGCAAAATATGCTGTAAAGATGGATATGTGTCTCAGAGATTACCCTTTTTCTGGAACAGGCTTCCTATTCGCATAAAGCAGAGCCCTTCCCTGACCCTATTCAAACACAATTTGGATCAATTGATGGCGAATCATAAATTCCCTGCTGGGGTGGCACCCATATCCCTTACAGACAGGGGCAGTCTGTAAAATATTCAAAGGCATAGGCACAATCCTAAGCCATCCTCTAGCCCTTAAGGATCGAAGATTGTGTAAAATTCAGGTAATAATGGCTTGGGTTGTAAGGGCCTTTAAGCTGTTAGCCTAATAATCTCCTATGAACATATACACCTGTAATCTATCTGTATTTATATACAGATAGATAGATCCTTAAGGCCAATGTTGAAAATGGACTTTGTCCAGTCAGACTTAACCGGTTAACAAAGACAAAAATTAAATATCTAAATCAGCAATGTGGCATGTGGAATTTCAGGCAGTAGACATAATAGGTATTTTACAAAAATGTCTACAGAGCTTGACATTGACTTCCCTTTGCTGGTGTAGGGGAATGTGGTCCATAATCAAGGTTAATTCCCTCCCTAATGAATAATAACACATGGATCCTAAGGCTCATGTGACAGCCAGGTATTTCCTTTCTCTCACAGAATATCTGGTGCCAGCTTTATTTAATTTCCTGCTGAGAAAGAAGATCAGGTGTTCTTTGTTCCTTAGTTTTTGGCTCAGCACTGCTCATTGTCATTGGCATCTGTTTAAGTAATGAATGGCTTAAAGATGTCATGGGAGATCAGAACTAGTTCTGGTTAAGTCATCCAAAAGACTCCTAAGCTTCTGATGCCCAGCTAGCCCATTCAGGTTGCTTCCGTTTTGTTAGATTTGTGAGGGAGTGTGATATGGGAGCAAATGAGGAATGAATTTCTTCTAATACTCCACACAATCTGGAAAAGTTTCTTGTTTTGAGGAGGGGAACTGGTTATTTCTTCACAGCCTCTACCTTCTCTTTTGGAGGGGTTGATATTTATACAAGACATTATTCCATTTTTCATTTCTACGTTGAACTTTGGAGGGCTAACAGTAAGATCAGTCTACCTTAGTGAATTCAGAACTCCATGAACACTGGGAAGAAGTGAATTTCAGTCTTCTGAATGGATGACCATGCCATCCAGATAAGATTCAGCATAAGACTGATGAGGCTTCATCACACTGTCATTTAATCTCTAGAACCTGGCCAGGTCCCCGTGGAGAATGAAGGGGAGTAGAATATGCAGTTTTATCCCTAGCTTCATCATTTAAGTGGATCTGCCAGCAGCCCTAGGTAAAATATGGGGTCATTCTAAACTTAGCCTTCCTTAGCCACTCAAGCAACTCATCCAATGTGGGCCTTATGGCAACTGTCATATTTGGAGATACTGTTGAGTTTTCTGAAGTCATTACAAATTCGGACTATGCTGACCAGTTTTGGGACTAATACAATAGGACTATTCCAAGCAATAGTTAACTCACTGATTATGTCTAACTTCAATATTTTTAATCTCTTTTCATAATGCGTGTTTCTGGGCTTTGGGTACTATGTAGAACCTTAGATTAGCATTTTCCTCTGGTACTGTTTCTATGTGGTTATTAATGAGAGGTGTTCTTCCAGGCAACTCAGAAAAGTATCTTTATTCTTCAGAAGGAACTCTTGGACTTCTTGTTTATGAATGCTTGAAAGGGCTTCATCCACTATCATCTTAGGTATGGATATTATCAGAGTTTCTTGTTCATTGCCCCTGACCTTGGATACCACACTTACCATATTTACTTACACATCTTCTCTGTTTGTCTTACCTTATAATTCATCTTATTAATTCACTCGGTTATATTACTAGGTTCTTTCCATTTGGTCAGAAATGTGTTCTTTACTGTACATACCAGAAGTAAAACTGGGTCATCCCCACCTGAAACTCCCTTTTTCAGGGATTTCTTTTTAGACCCCTCGTTGGTTAGCTTGCACCTGGTCCACATACTTTCATGCAATGGATATTACCACCTTAAATATTTCCTGTATCTCAGTATAATACCCTATGACACTCTTAGAAGATGTTTCTTCTTTCTCCCATCTCTTTTTCACCATAGTAGCTATTTTGGATGTCTGCCACAGAAAAATTCAAAGTGGTTAACACATGTAAAGGTTCAGTGCATCAACTAGACTGAAATATTGAATAGGGCAGCAGTTGGTTCAAGTTTTTTTCTTGACTGTGTCTATAACCTTTCTTAACATAGATTTCAATGTCCTGTTAAACTGTTTCAGATGAACATAATAAGGTAGATGTTGATCCATTAGGATCTCTTTCCATATTCCAACTCAGGAAAATAATAAAACAATTTCCTTTACAATTACTAAGAAATTATCTGTCCCATTGGGGGATAGCCTAAGAAAACACTGTGTCATAGAACAACACCAACAAAATATACTGGTGCCCATCACTGGGCCTAAATATTGGCCTCGCAATGTCCATTGCAATTCTTTCAAATGGAACTTCAGTTACAGGCATTGGGATTAGGGATAGCTGAGAGATTGGATAGGGACTGTTTTTTGACACCCAAGATAACTGGAACAAAAATGTTCAACTTCTTCTAGGCTACCCAGTCAACAGAATCAAGCTAGGATGCTCAGCTTATTTTTATTCATGCCTATGTCCCTCCCCCAATACATGACTGTGGTCTGTTTTCATGACCACTTGTGGAAATGGTTTGGGTACCAATAAATGATGTATAATCTCCTTTCTTTCCTTGCCTGGCCTATAGGTCAAGCTGTTTTATATCTCAAAGTAGGGATAAGCTGGCAGAAACCTAACAGGGGGCTTCTCTTCTGCCTTGTATATGTTATCCCTGACTGGACTCAGTGTAAGGTTTTACCACTGGAACCTCTTTAAGTCTTACCAACTTATCTTGAGTCCAGACAGACTAAGATGATTTTCCCCAATTATGTTCCTGGAAGTAGAAGGCTCTCCCACCTCTCCTATTAAGATAGGTATGGGAATCTCCATGTCCTAATCCTCCCCAATGAAAGGCAGCTTGTGCCAATGTTCTAAACAATTCTCTTTACTGTCCCTTTGACTTGAAGTCTCATTCTCACTCTGTGGTTCCTCCTCATTCTTCATCTTGTCCCATGATGTCATCCCAAACCTGATTCCTGGGAACTCCTCCCTATAGGTACTTTCCACCTTCTACTGTTGCTGAGTATCTCTGTAGTGCCTACCTGCTGTTTAGATACATTCATTAGGCTGCACAGTGCCCTATACTATTACCCCAGTTCTAACAGAACCCCTACATTTGTATTTTTTCAGTCTGGTGAAATATCCATATTCTGCAAACTGAATGTCTATCTCTGTTCAGATTTTGCAATAAGGGACACACTGGATTCCTTAGAATTATCCTAGCTCCACTGCTTCCAAAGATCCTAAACAGTAGGACATCTTTCCCAGTTATTACATCATGAGTGTGATAGTGAACCATGCCTACATGGTTGCAGGACCCTCCCAAGCTGGGTCTACATCTTAACTTGCATAACCAGGTAATGCCTTTCCTCCCCAGTGATACAAATACCCTCAATGGACTTTGGTTAATGGGCCATCGTTTTGTAAATATACTATGCCTTTACTAAGGTAGTCATGCTACCAGAGTGTAGCAGGTCCTGTAGTTTGTGCCCATTTACTCTTTTTCAAGCACATCAACAATTTCATTGCACGGTATCAAAAAATGATCTTGACAAGCCTGGTTTGAACTCAGTGGTATTCCATAACCTCCTGAAACCCTCCTCAGCTGTTGAGTTGCTTGTAAGTGAGTTTCCAATTTAACTTCTTCACAATAGTATTTAAACAATATGCTCTTGTTTGTCACAATTAAAGTATGAGATAAAAGACATGGTCCCCTTCACTTTACTCACTGTTTTGCTAACTGCTTAGGCAGATGACACTTCAGACATATTTTCATAGCATGATATCTTTTCTACTAATATTGCAAACTGTTTGGCATCTTGTGGATCAACTTGGCAAACTCACTTTTACTTGACTGACTTCGAAGTTCTCTTAAATCTATCACAAGTATTTACATTATTGCTTCCTTACTGTTAAGATCCTCTAGGTCCAACAAAAAATTCATGTTATGCTTTAATTCTGTTCTTAAAACATGAGGTCTTGAGTCTTAGTACTGACTTCTATCCTTGCCAACAAACTTTTCTTTACCTTATAAAAATCACTACAGTTCTAGCTAGGTGAGTCCCTGAAAGTATGATTGTGTTCCCAGTAAGATCAGCTGCTAAAATTTGATCTCAACTGGAAAGATCCCAACACTCTTGGCTGGATAGTCTCTCAGACATTACCAGGTAGGCTTTTAGGTCTTCTGTACTACTGAGGAACTTGAGAGGTGGCACTTGCATTGGATGTGACTTCAGTTGGGCTACCAGTACTATTGCCACAGCAGAGGAAGCTATCATCTGCAGCAGATATTCCACAGTGGCTGTCATGTAAATTTTCACCTTCTCTTTAAAGACATTAAGAAACATTGGACCATCAACCAACTCCGAAAAGTCTACAACAATGCAATTCAACACAGGAATAAAAAATATATATTTTTGACTTGCCATAGGGAATTCAGTGCACTGTTCTGCAGATGCACATGGAATTCAAGTTGATGCTGGAAGTTTCAATTACCTGATACATACACTTTATCTGGAATCTCAAACAACAGACACACCATGTCTTTGACAAAAAACAGCAGTTTTATTTAATAAAACATTAACTAAGCAAACCTTTCCAGAAATGGAGCTAGGAAAGGAGTGAAAAGTGAAATAATAATAGCAATTGTTTTTTGATAAAATAAATAGTTCAATTCATGTAATATAAACTGTTTTTATGGCAGCTCTTGGTTCAGGTGCACAATATAATTTCCAGGACCAACAGTCTTAACTGCACTCTTTGTTTAAATATTTAAAAAAAAACTATTTCTCAGAAAGAAGTTTTTCTTAGCAATGCAGACATTTGATGTATGTAGCCTGTTAATACCAGGACTTTCACTGGTAAAGAAAAAAAAAATTACCATTAATTTTCTGGTCAGACAATTGCAAATCTCCATTACCAGGTCTCCCACTAGCAATCATGGTTTACCAAATTAGACTCCCATCTTGGAGCCAACTGTTCTGACCTTGCTTTTTCTCTGCTCATACTCCTTCTGGACTCTCTTTCCAACACCTTCTGTTACAGTAAGTTTATGCTAGTTTAAAAAATACAGGACTACAGCTCATCACTATTACTTGGCATCCTGGTATCTCACCATAAAAGGACTACTCCCCATTTCCTTGCTTATGGTCTGCAAACAGCTACAGCTAACTTTGAACCTAACACCACTCTTAAGTATTCAACTCCGGTACCACCTTTAACATTTCTATAAGAAAAGTGCAGTCCAGGTCTGAACTGTCTGCAAACAGCTACAGCTAACTTTGAGTATGTGTCTAACTGTTTGAGCCAATCTTCATTTTCCCCTGGAGAGCACTGTGCTTTGGCTGTAAGCAGCCCCCCCACCACCACCACCACCACCACCACACACACACACACATCTTCCACTTTCTCTTATTCCCTTCTGTTAGCAAATAGTATCAATAACTGATCAATACTGTGTGTTTGTTTATTTAAACTATACCACAGTAGCCTACTGATACAAGGTTATCCTGGTTTTCCACCTGAGAAATGAAGACAAGACTTACAGTTTCAGAGCAGTCCTTGGTCAATTGTGATTGTTCTTAACACATACTTGTCTTGCTTTGGCTCATTAGCAGCAGTACAAAGAACTGCCTGCTCACACCCTTGTTCTCCCCTCCCCTTCCCTGTTTATTACCTTAAGACAATCCCAGAGTTAATAAATATTACCTGTGGCAGGCACCATTTGTAAACCTACAATCCACTCTGCTACAGGCCCCATGAAGGCTCAGTGTCTCTCCAGTAAGTGTTTTACAACTGTAAATGCCTATTTATGTTGAATTGTATTAGACATTTTACAACTGTATATGTTTATGTTGAATTTCAAGCCTGTACTCCAATCTGCTTACTTACACTATCAGACTATTTACCCCACTCATAGGACCAAAAACTGGGACTATCTGAAACATGGCTCCGGCCATCAACCAAAGACAATGAGATCCTGCCTCCTGGTTACAATATACTTAGGGCAGATAGAGTAAAGAAAAGAGGAGGTGGAATAGCCGTCTTATATAATAGCACACTTAACATCATAACTAACCCTATACAACCACCCCAGGTCTCTAACGCTGAAATACTAGCTCTAAAAATTCTACTAAATAATCATAAGGGCATTAACCTAATTGTCACCTATATTCCCCCTGGGAACAATGTAGAAACACTAGAGGTCATTCTACATTGGATAGCCAACAACTACCCTCAAGAAACCATTGTCCTGGGTGATGTTAATATTGACTGGAACCAATGCACAGCACAGTCCAACCCCATCCCTGTTAACCTACATGGATTCTCTCAGATAATATCATCTACCACACGTACAGGTAACAACAACCAAAAAGAGAGTATACTAGACTGGATACTCACCAACAGCCATCCCCAGAACTATATGTCTGGAACTCTCCCTAATGATCTTAGTGATCACCTGCTCACATACATCATGAAAGACAAAATTAATTGTACAAGCTTACCTATTTATAGGTCTATCAGATCCAAGAAAAACTTTGACCCAACTAAATTTCAACTTGAACTCAAATCATGTAACTGGACAAAACTAAAGTTCCTTCCCCTTGATGAGGCAGTGTCATCATTTAACAATTCCTTCCTTACTATACTTGACTCGCATGCCCCTAAACGCTCAATAAGAATTAAAACTCAACTAGCACCCTGGCTAACAACAGACACCAAATCCAAAATAACAACTAGAGACAAAGCGTGGGATAACTGGCGCACTACCAAACTACCCCTAGATCGTATCAAATTCCAACAACTTAGAAATGAGACTAAAAAAGCCATCATACTAGATAAGAAAAATTACTTCTACAATCTGCAACATAAACATCAGAATAACCCTCAAAAGTACTGGGCAGGCATAAATAAACTTCTCCAACCAGGCAAATCCACTACTCCAACCCCAGGAACATTATCTGACAAGAGCCAAGAAGATATAGCCAATTCATTCAATACTTTCTTCACAGAAACCATACAGTCATTAGCTAACCAACGTTCTCCTCCCCACACTTCTATAAACACTATACCCGACTCACCATTCTCTTTTAACTTCCAGCCCGTGTCCACATCCTTTATCAGATCCCTTTTGAAAAAACTGAAGCCAACCACCCTTTCAGCCGATCTTCTGCCGGCTGAATACCTGCAAATTGCTGCAGATGTCGTAGCCTACCCTATCTCAATCCTAATTAACAGAACCATAACCGAGGCCTCAATCCCCTCAATTTGGAAAATATCCTATGTTATTCCACTCCACAAAGGAGGTTCATCCACAGAACTATCCAACTATAGACCTATAGCCATACTATCACCACTTGCCAGAATTATGGAAAAGTGCATGCACAACCAACTAATGCTCTATCTAACCCAAAATAAACTACTCACAGACTCTCAACATGGATTCAGACCCCATCATAGTACAACCACTGCCCTCCTCTCTTTTACTGAAAACATTAATCTTAACCGGAATAATAAAAAATATCCTCCGCTCTCTTCCTGGACCTATCGAAAGCCTTCGATATGGTAAACCATCAGTTACTTCTATATACTTTAAAAACCCTGTATCTAGATACTCCAGCCCTTGACTGGTTTCAAGCTTACCTCACTGGGAGACAACAAGCAGTAATGTGGCAAAACAAGCTCTCCTGCCTACTACCAAATACCATAGGAGTTCCTCAAGGTTCCATATTAGGACCTCTCCTCTTTTCAGTCTTCATAAATGACATCCAAACAGTCATCCCTGAAGCCACCTGCATTCAATATGCAGATGACTCGACTATAATATGTTCCAATGCCTCTCTTGCAAATCTACTAACTACCACCCAACATAGCTTCACCAAAGTCGAAAACTGTCTTGCCAACCATCTCCTGATCTTAAATCCAAACAAAACCAAGTTACTTCTCTTCTACCCAACCAATAGATCTCCGACTGAAAACTTCACTATAAAATCCAATAATGGAGCCATCATCTCCCCAGACACCTATACAAAGCTATTAAGAGTAAACATTGACAATAAACTCAGATTTGATATACATATCAACCAAGTCATTAAGTCAGTCAACAAGAAACTTGGGACCCTATATAGAATTAAAGCCTTCCTTACCCCGAATGCCAGGGCAGCCACAACCCATTCACACCTTTTCTCTACCCTACTATATGCCTCTCCTGTCCTCACTCACCTTAACAAATCTGATCTGGCCAAGCTCTCATCCTGCTATAATCACATTGCCAGGTTCGTTACAGGCCTACCCTACAGAACACACCACTGTACTAACCTGAAAAAGCTTGGATGGATAGAATTCCCACACCTTCTTCACCAGTCCCAACTCATAGAGGCCTTCAAAATCCTTAAACAACCTGAGAATACCCCAGCACTAAAAAACTTAATGACTCCCTACTCCAATCTAAACTGCCTTCGCTCAGCAAACAGACTCCTTGTCCAAACAACTAAATCTCTCAACCTAGGTGGTGACGTGCTATTTGCCAACACCACTGGTAAAATATGGAACTCTCTCCCAAATAACATCACGCTTGCAACTTCTCTAAGTCAATTCAAAAATAGTCTAAAACTCCACTTCAAGTCACACTGGCTATGTCCTTGCTCAAACCCAGACTAGCTCTGTGCCATTAACTAAAATATAAACAACTAGCTAAGATGATAAGTACTTTGTATACTGTGATAAAGAAATATGTATCCTGTCTAACTCTATGTCATTATACTGCCTACCGTCCTTGCTAATATGTTATTAATGTTACATTTGTAGTAATCTCAGAAATAGTAATGGCAGTCTTGTACTTGTATGTAAATAGCCTATGTTTTTGTTAAGTTCTTTCAGCTCATTTACTGTACCTAATTATCAATGTAACTCTGTTGGAGCTTTTCTCCCCAGGCCTCCGCTGAAAAAGGACATGTATCCAGTCGGACCATCCCGGTTAACAAATGTAAAATAAAATAAAAATAAATAAATAAATAAATAAATAATGGTACATTCTCACTGTAAAGACTGGTAGAGAATGGGCAAAGGCTGCCAGCCTAGTCAAATAGAATTTGATACAACATTCTGTCATTTGTAAATATAAATGTAAAATACAGGCTTGTTTCTTAAATGAAAGAAAACACTGTAAAATGTTGAACTTCAAGATTGTAGCAACATTGCCATCTGCTGTAAGGAAAACTAAGCCAAGCATTTCAAATCTTTCTTTTGAAGTTAAAATTATTTAAAATCTGTCCTTTGATCTAGATAGTGGTGCTGAAGAGGTTGGACGCATGTGGAAATTATGGATTGAATGACCACATATCCATCAACCCAGCCCTTAAGGTTCTCGCTGATGACCCAAAGAGACATCGATAGATGGTTTACTGTTGTAACTTATGTAAATAAATAAATTAATAAAATATTCAGATTCATTCCTTATGGAGCATGTACATATAATATATTTTATTTTTTATTAAGGGTGTAGCTTAAAATATAGTTGTTAACACTATTTAAGGTACAAGAATAAATGTGGTTTTAACATACAATATTTTTATACTATATATATATATATATATATATATATATATATATATATATATATATATATATATTTTACATACATTTTATATATATTTTTATATATATTTTTTATATTTTTATATATTTATTGGAATTTATACACCAAACCAATGTATTAATAAGAAATGAGTATTTCCTGTCACAATTTCTTTGATGATTTTATTTATATTTAATTTTTACAACATTTATATAAGTTGGCAACAAAATTATGAAATGTTAAGATCATGAATTCCTATGAACCTCTCTATAACTTTGTATTAACATTCAAGTGTAAATTACCAAAGGTTTGGTTCAGCATTACCTCAATGTTAATTAGTGTCAATTAATGGCCAGCCTATTAGAAGTCAAGATTAATTAAGTGTGTTTTACTTAGATGTATTTAAACTGAAGATTTGTATGTGTAATTCTGATGAAGTCTCCATATGGGAGATGAAAATCTGTTTTTTTTGTCAAATAAATTGGTGTCTTGAAACGTTTTACCTAGTGGTCTGTTGGACTTGGACCTTGAATTTATTGAAACTGAGTTTCCACATTTTATTAAGAGGAAAACCTTTATTGTTACTGGAGAACAGCGCCTATAACTGCATTTTTTCTGTTTGGAAGTTGTGTGCTTTTCGGTTTCTGGTTTCGAGGATTCCTGGCAGTATGGAGGCTAGTGGTTTACTCAACGAGCTAATCAAATTAATTCAAAGTTACTCACAGGGGAGTAACAACGGGACTGAAGCTTTAAATGAGATTCCCTGTGCGCAGAGCTCACCTAGAGGAACAGGGGAATGCAATCACGATACACCGATAGGTGAGAATGATCCAGGAAACACAGGGAACACTAACAACGAACACTTCCGGTCCAACCATGAGCGTCGTGAGGGAGCGTACGCTTGTAGAGGTAATGGAGGAACCACCAGGCAGAGGGAGAGCGTTGAACGAGAATATCCCAGTGTGGATCTTTACAAATGGCTTGACAATTCCTTTGGAACATTTAAATCGAGGGAAGAACAGACGCGAACCCACAATGGTGGATACAAGGACAAATGTAAGACTCTGAAACAGTATTTAATAAAATTTAAAAGTTTAGCATTGGATAATTGGTATTTAAAGAAATGTATAGATAACAAGATAGTACCAAAGGGACTTAGAATCAACAAGTTCCCTAACAATACAGTACTAGATTCCAAATTTTTTAAAACTATTGCGAATATTTTAAATGATTGTGGGCTGGCCATTCTTAGAGCAATGATAAAAAACAACGAAGAAGTTATGTTTGAATGTAAAAGCAATATTGATAAATTGAATGAGGAAATTAATGCTGACCTTTTATTTTCTGTTGATGAATACAAGAATATGTATTTTAAAACTATGTATGATGTGGACAATGTGATTTCAAAGAATCATGTTAGGAAGACAAGAAAATTGGATAGGGACTTGAATGAATACAGGGAGGGGAAAGCATATTTTTGTGACAACAGGAATTTTAGAAGGAATTTCCAAAATAAGGAAGGAGGTTACAACAAAGGAACAGAAATGGGGTTTGGTGAACACCAAGGCCATTATGGGGTATACAAACAAACATATAACCAGTATGGAGACCAAACTATTAATAATGGGACCCCTTTAGAAGAGCAGGGACCGAGAAGGTCTGAAAGGATAAGGAATTTAGACCAACAACCATCTTACGCAGTAGCAACAAGGAATTATTATGTACCACCACAGAGGGGGGGGGGTGTCAGGGAGATTCAATAGATAGTAACATTTGTACTACCACATCTCAAGAACGTGTTAATGCTAACGAGAATTGTATAAACAATATAGAGAGAAATGTTGGGTCTAACGTAGTTATTTTATCTAAAGACAATTTTTTTATTTATAACTACACAGATGTTGAGGTAAAACAAGAACATTTCAATTTGTTTACAAAAGGTTTCACATTTGTCCCAGTTAAAAAACCTGGGATTGATGAAATCCTATTAGATATCAGGCTATTCACTAGGAAGTTGAATTTATTCCACATGTTCAAAGAAAGGAATACTAAATACAGAAAAACTAATCTCAAGAAAGCCAGTACTTTTAACCCCCCAATACACCAAGACATATTGAATTTTGAAAGATGTGTCATGGGTACAATAAGGGATGGATACAAGAAACATTTACCCACAGGACACAATTTGACTAAGAATGAAATGTGTACTCTACAACAATTAAGTGACAATGTTAATTTATGGATAATGAAACCTGATAAAGGTGGAGGGGTAGTGCTGATGGATACATGGGACTATACTAAGAGAATATGTGATATACTGGACAAAGATAGTAGGTATAGCCTAGTATCTAGGAATGAAGTGAATATTTCTTACAGAAAAATTGACATGATTTTAGAAGACAATTTACTACAAGGTCTAATAGACAATGAATTATACAATTTTCTAAGAGTAACAAAACCAGTTATTCCAGCAATATTTGGTATACCTAAGGTGCACAAGGACAAAGAAAGTCCACCTTTAAGACCAATTGTGTCCTCACAAGGTTCAAAAACACAACCGCTTGCAATTTTTGTGGACGTCAAACTAAAAGAATTTTATAAGCAATTTCCACACATTTTAATAGATTAATGGGATTTCTTATCTAAAATAGGTGGCACCCAGTACAGGGATGGTATTGTTTTTTTTGACAATTGATGTGAGAGATTTATTTTCGGTCATTCCACACCAAATTGGGTTGGAATGGTTTGAAAATATGATAGTGGAGATGAAAATTCTTACAGCTGATGATTTTAAGCTAGTTATGGAAAATATGGAACTTGTTTTGAAGTATAACTACATTTATTTTCAAGGAGATTTATACCACCAAACAGATGGGGTTGCCATGGGATCTGCCTGTGCCCCCATTAACGCAAACATTATAATGTTATTCTGGGAAAAACATTTTGTCTTTAGTTCTACTTTTTACAAACATATTGTAGGCTATTATAGATTCTTGGACGATATATTTATTTTGTGGGACGGACCCGAAGATGAAATTAATAAATTTATTACAGACATCAATCAGAGTACGAAATTTCTCGAGTTTACTTACGATTCAGACGCAGAAGAAATACATTATTTGGATGTTAAATTGACAAAAGATAGAATAAACAAAAAATTCAAATCTAGAATTTTTCGGAAGGAATGTTACTCAAATTCTTTTTTACATTTTAAGAGTGATCATCCCTACCACTCAAAGATGAATATAATAAAAGGACAAATGATTAGAGTAGCTAGAATGACTTCTGACAAAACAGAACTGATGGAAGAAATGGAACACTACACAATATGTTCAAGGAAAGGGGATATCCTGACCACATGATTGAATCAAACAAAAAAGTTGTAATAGATAGATTGGATACATTATACAAACCCCTACTAACAAATATAGGTACTATTGGGGTAGAAAATACGTTTAGCACCAGAAAAGATGAGGAAGAGAAACTTCCTTTTTTGGTTTTGACACACTTTAATGGTGTCAGATGGATTAAAAAATGCATCAACGATGCATGGGGAATGTTTAGTAAAATGTCTAATAAGACAGATGTTTTCCAATTACCACTTAGATATGCTTTTAGGAAGAACAGAAATTTGAAAAATATACTTGAGAAAAAGAAAAACATTCCAAGTGGAGCAAGTAGTAAATATGGTACTTTTAGATGTGGTAGGTGTGCACAATGTGTTTTTATGGCAGATACTAAAGAATTGGAACTACCTAATATAAATTTGAAATTGATAGGTAGTAAATACTACAGTTGTTACACAAAAGGGTGGTATATTTGTGTTACTGTAAGAAATGTCTGAAATACTACATAGGGAAAACTGAACGTAATTTAAGGGCACGTATATATGAACACAATAGAGATATTATCAAAATGAACGACAACAACGCCTTATTTAGACATACCTGGATATGTAGAGATGCAGATTTTAAATTTTGGATATTGGAAGAGGTGGTGAAGCAAGAGAGAGGGGGGGATTGGGAAACCAAACTGGAATTTAGGGAGATGGTTTGGCAGTTAAGGTTGGACGCATGTGGAAATTATGGATTGAATGACCACATATCCATCAACCCAGCCCTTAAGATTCTCGCTGATGACCCAAAGAGACATCGATAGATGGTTAACTGTTGTAACTTATGTAAATAAATAAATAAATAAAATATTCAGATTCAGTCCTTATGGAGCATGTACATATAATATATTTTATTTTTATTAAGGGTGTAGCTTAAAATATAGTTGTTAACACTATTTAATGTACAAGAAAGAATATGGTTCTAACATACAATATTTTTATACTATATATATATTTTACATACATTTTATATATATTTTTATATATATTTTTTATATTTTTATATATTTATTGGTATTTATACACCAAACTAATGTATTAATAAGAAATGAGTATTTCCTGTCACAATTTCTTTGATGATTTTATTTATATTTAATTTTTACAACATTTATATAAGTTGGAAACACAATTATGAAATGTTAAGATCATGAATTCCTATGAACCTCTATAACTTTGTATTAACATTCAAGTGTAAATTACCAAAGGTTTAGTTCAGCATTACCTCAATGTTAATTAGTGTCAATTAATGGCCAGCCTATTAGAAGTCAAGATTAATTAAGTGTGTTTTACTTAGATGTATTTAAACTGAAGATTTGTATGTGTAACAGATTCTGATGAAGTCTCCATATGGGAGATGAAAATCTGTTTTTTTTGTCAAGTAAATTGGTGTCTTGAAACATTTTACCTAGTGGTCTGTTGGACTTGGACCTTGAATTTATTGAAAGTGAGTTTCCACATTTTATTAAGAGGAAAACCTTTATTGTTACTGGAGAATAGCGCCTATAACTGCATACCTTTATATCAACCAAGAGCAGGCCTCCATAGATGGCAGTGGGGATGTAAATGCAAATAGGAGGGATTAATGAAATTTCCCATTGGACTAGCTTGACTGGGTATG
This sequence comes from Protopterus annectens, assembly GCF_019279795.1. Taxonomy (NCBI): domain Eukaryota; kingdom Metazoa; phylum Chordata; order Ceratodontiformes; family Protopteridae; genus Protopterus; species Protopterus annectens. The sequence goes on from NC_056731.1 coordinate 685,140,911, forward strand.
ATTTCATACTAGTACGCAAATGAGATATAAATTAATGTTCAACAAGCATACCCTATAAGGCTGGTGCCATGACAAATATCATTAGTCAGTCCTATTTGTCAATGTGCAACAGCATCCAACATAAAATATCATGATATATACTGGTGGGCTACAGAATCTTAACAGTCTAAATCTGCTATATTTTTAAAGATGGATAAGTGACTGTTGCTCTTAGGAAGTCTGATTTAACTTGTATGCAGACCAAAGTGCTTAATCTTAATAAACATATACTTTTTCATAGATTATACTGGTGCACTTCATCTTGTCAGAGTGTTTGCTCTATTTTAAGCTACTAATTAGTGCTTATGGTTGCATTTGCTCAACAATGTTATGGCAAGACATTTATAGTACTAAGTTTATAGCAGTTCAAGTGTGTCAGTATTGATTTGTTCTATACACCTTGCTCTCATTTACTGGTGGCATGTGGCATAAAAGAAAATAAACTTCTCTAAACAAGAAATAGAGGGGTTAGTGAATACTCTTCAGGTGGATAGCATCTTGATAATGGACATAGGCAACAATCATGAGCTATGCAAGATGAGATGGACTAAGGTGGCATCCGATGTGGATGCCACTAACAGTCATAGTCACCTGTAATGCAGGGGATATACAGCTCTACCAGGACAGAGGCAGGTCAGTACTATTGAGGATGCAACTCCTGACTAACACGACACTGCTGTAGAGATCATTCCACAGGTATTCATCTCTGATATTCCTGCAGGTGTGGATGCTGGTGGACTATGGAAGGTAGGCTAGTCTCCCTGCTTTTAGTATTAATACATGACATGCTGTAATATAGCACAGTAATGGTGACTCTACATAACAAGTGTTGACTCCGGTATGCAATCCCAAGCCATGTAAGCATAAGCAGTACATGCTATCACTGCCATAGGTATTCATTTTTGCTGTTAACATTTTTGGGCACCACTATCTGTTTACCTGAGTGCTGCTGTCTCTGACAGCGTTCTGGTGCAGCTGCACCTATTGCTCAGTGGAGTATGGAGGGTCCCCAGGATGATATAAATCATGGTCTAATGGCTGCAGCTTTGACTGCCTTGCTGAACACTGGATTAATGATTCCACTAATTCCATCATCATGTAGGAGTATGTTACAAAATCTCAGGCTACAAAACTGACATGGCAATGGAGGCCGTACTGTGCAGCACAAACATGTTGGACAGAAATCATACCTAGTCTCTTCATGTTTCAGTAGTTGTGACCTGGTCTGAGAAAGGACAGGGTCAGGATGCCAGAGATGTTGTGGCTGCACTTATGCCATTTCAGTGTGAACATGTTGAGGTATCCTCACATACACAGCCTCAGGGGAGAACAATTCTTGTTGTTTTTGTTGTTGGTTATGCCACAGCTGAGTCTTTGCACAGCAAGCAGATGTATTGTAATCACATACACATGCACAGACTGTAAAGGAACCATAAGAAACTGACAACTCTCTTTCCAACTTTCTACATGAATACCACATGTGAGCACAATAACAGGATGCCGATAGTCCATGACATGATGCCGCTGTTCTTCAGCAGTTGAGTCAGTAGAACAATGACTTTACCAGAACTGCTGCATCTACAGACAGTCATGATGAGTAACAACAATTAGTGTCCTACTTCACAAATATGTACTCACAACAGCCTTCGTACAGGCACACAGGGCAACATCCTTTATAGACAGTACGTATTGGATGTTGTCTGTGTGGTTGTACTTACAACAGTCTTCACACATCTACACAGACAACATCACCTATAGAAGTCTGTATCTTGTGTGGAGATGGAGGCGGTCAAACTGCATGTGCTCATACATATAGGGCTATCCATCCTCCTCTAGTACAGAAGAGGGAAGATAGAGGGTGTGAACATGAGAGGATGCAATTAACAAATCAGCACGTAAGGGGTAACAATGTAATACAGAGCACTGGTCTTACAGGTGTTCATGGTTTCTACCAACACTGAGTAATCTGACCAGCTGTAGGGCCAGTCTGTGGCATGTCTGCTGCATGTGGCTGCACATTCTATTGTTTTGTATATACCATAATTATTCATGCAGTCATTGCATTGTTTGCTACATATATTTGCATGTGTGCACATTCCATATAGCATGAATTTGTACCTTACATAATTGTACTGCTTTGCTCTTAGCACTCCTTGTCCATCCTAATACCTGCTATATCAGTGCATCATACATCTGCTAAGCTTGCGTCTTTCATAGTTATTGTCTAGATGGTTTTATATGTGGTTGGCCATCCTCTCCTTCATCTAATTACCCTAGTAAGTCCCTGTGTGGTGTGTTGCAAGGTCAGTATGAGTCATGTTATTAAATATGCAATATGTGGTGAATGTGTTGCATGTATTCCTTATCAAGTACATACTGCAGAGTTCCACTGTGATTGGCAAATCATCAAACTCTCAGATTGAGGATATCAAATATGCAAAAATCTATAGTCTTTTCTTCTTGTTAGCCCTTTTGTAAGCATTTTGTTATGGGGGTTGTGAGGATGGCATTAAGGTAAGCACCCATGGTTCAAATGAGATATCTGATGCAATCCAGAAGCTCAGTGTGTTTGGTATTATGTTTTCTATCTGGAAGACATACATGCATACATTACTGATGAGATTTGTGTGGCCCCATACCACCTAACAGTTGACAGAATATGCGGATACATCATCGGTAGTATGTTTTCTGATGGCGATTTGTGTAACACCCTCTCCACCCAGTATACCCTGCAGGTGACATAATGTGGGAAATCTACATTATCATTGATGTAATCTCCATCTGTGCATGCAGAATCCAAATGTGCATATTGGAATAGGGTAACAGGCAATCAAGGAGCTGTGGGATCTGGCAGGAAGATACAGGCAGTATTTTAATACTTTACTAGTAGGATATCCTAAAGGAACAGTATGCTAAGAGTGTTTTGGAGGTGAACAGAGTGTCAAATAGAGTGATGTTTATCAAGCTGGAAATTGATGGTGTAATGATGAATGTTGTTAGTGCATATGCTCCACAAGTTGGGTGTGCGATGGATGAGAAAGAAAAATTTTGGAGTGAGTTGGATGAAATGGTGATGACTGTACCCAAGGGTTAGAGAGTGGTGATCGGAGCAGATTTTAATGGGCATGTTAGTGAAGGTAACAGAGGGGATGAGGAAGTGATGGGTAGGTATGGTGTTAAGCAAAGGAATGCAGAAGGTCAGATAGTAGTGGATTTTGTGAAAAGGATGGACATGACTGTGGTGAATACATATTTTAACAAGAGGGAGGAGCATAGGGTGACATACAAGAGTGGAGGAAGATGCACACAGGTGGATTATATCTTATGTAGAAGGGCCAGTCTGAAGGAGATTGGAGACTGTAAAGTGGTGGCAGGGGAAAGTGTAGTTAGGCAGCATAGGATGGTGGTTTGTAGGATGACATTGGTTATCAAGAAGAGGAGGAGGAGTGTGACGGCAGCACCAAGGATCAAATGATGGAAATTGAAAAAGGGAAATTGTGAGGTGGAGTTCAGGGAAGAGTTAAGACAGGCAGTGAAGAGTTACCAAATAGCTGGGTAACTACAACAGAGCTAGTAAGAGAGATTGCGGGAAAGGTGCTTGGTGTGACCTCTGGAAAGAGGAAGGAGGACAAGGAAACCTGGTGGTGGAATGAGGAAGTACAGGACAGTATACAGAGAAAGAAGTTGGTGAAGAAGAAGTGGGATTGTCAAAGCGATGAAGAAAGTAGACAGGAGTATAAGGAGATGAGGTGCATGGCAAAGAGAGAGGTGGTGAAGGCTAAGGATAAGGCATATGAAGAGTTGTATGAAAGGTTGGACACTATGGAGGGAGAAAAGTACCTGTACCAATTGGCTAGACAGAGGGATCAAGCTAGTAAAGATGTGCAGGAGGTAAGGGTGATAAAGGATAATGAGGGAAACGTACTCACAAGTGAGGAGAGTGTGTTGAGCAGATGGAAAGAGTACTTTGAGGGGCTGATGAATGAAAAGAATGAAAGGGAGAGAAGGTTGGATGATGTGGGGATAGTGAATCAGGAAGTGCAATGGATTAGCAAGGAGTAAGTAAGGATAGCTATGAAGAGAATGAAGAATGGTAAGGCTGTTGGTCCAGATGACATACCTGTGGAAGCATGGAGGTGTTTAGGTGAAATGGCAGTGGAGTTTTTAACTAGATTGTTTAATGAAATCTTGGAAAGTGAGAGGATGCCTGAGGAATGGAAAAGTATTTTGGTACCGATTTTTAAGAATAAGGGTGATGTGCAGAGCTATAGTAACTACAGAGGGATTAAATTGATCAGTCACAGCATGAAGTTATGGGAAAGAGTAGTGGAAGCTAGATTAAGAAGGGAGGTGATGATTAGTGATCAGCAGTATGGTTTCATGCCAGGAAAGAGCACTACAAATGCGATGTTTGCTCTGAGGGTTCCTTTTAGCACACCTTCAAGGACCACCAAGGCTGAATTAAAACACTATTCTTTTATTCCAACGATATGAAACAATATAAAACTTTTAGTAAGCGCTTTCGGGTATAGACCATACACTTCATCAGATAAGTAACTACTAAGATTTTCCATTCATTTAAATAGTTAAAAAGGCGCCAAACCTATAGCATTTAAAACTATAACTTCTATCTACCATTAGATGGCAGTATATACATTACTTTCTATAAATTCTTGCTATCATTATTTACTGTCTGAATATTAACATAATTCATCAAACATCTACATATCATGGTACATCTATACATTAAAAATAAAATAATGATAAACATTTCATACTGTTGCCACCTAAATATCTCTAAAACATTCTCTTGCTCTTGTTATTGTTTCTTCCAATTAACTCTATTACCATAGAGATAGCCTATTTAGCCAGCTGTCTAAAATGTAACAGCTTCTACATAGGCAAGGCAAATAGGACATTGAGAGAGAGTGTGAGGGAACATATTTATGCAATTAATTGAGAAGATGAGACAAATGCACTAGCACAATATGTATTAAGTAATGGATTAGGCCATAAATTTAAATTTATGGTAATAGAGTTAATTGGAAGAAACAATAGGTTAGGGAATGTTAAAAATTACATGGAAAAAGAAGAAACTAGATGGATTATTAGAATGCAGTCAGATAAGGGGGAAAGGTTTGAATGACAGGATAACCATCAAACCTTTTCTCAGAGATAGGCCACTAAAACATTAGTTTAATTATAAGTTATAATAAATTGTTGATATTATAAAGTAGGTTGAATGTTTATAAGTTTTATATGTTATGTAAAAATGTTTTAATATTTTTAATAAATATATAAAAGTATATATTAACACAAGAGCAAGAGAATGTTTTAGAGATATTTAGGTGACAACAGTATGAATTGTTTATCATTATTTTATTTTTAATGTATAGATGTACTATGATATGTAGATGTTTGATGAATTATGTTAATATTCAGACAGTAAATAATGATAGCAAGAATTTATAGAAAGTAATGTATATACTGCCATCTAATGGTAGATAGAAGTTATAGTTTTAAATGCTATAGGTTTTGGCGCCTTTTTAACTATTTAAATGAATGGAAAATCTTAGTAGTTACTTGTCTGATGAAGGGTATGGTCTATACCCAAAACCGCTAAATAAAAGTTTTATATTGTTTCATATCATTGGAATAAAAGAATAATGTTTTAATTCAGCTTTGGTGGTCTTTGAAGGTGTGCTAAAAGGAGCTTTGCTGTTTTCGTTCAAGTACCTTTATCCAGAAGCTGCTTCTGTGTTTCTGTTATTTTGTTCTGAGAGTGTTGATGGAGAAGAACAGAGAAGGTCAGAAGGAGCTGCATTGTGTCTTTGTGGACTTAGAGAAAGCATATGACAGGGTGCCGAGAGAGGAGTTGTGGTATTGTATGAGGAAGTGAGGAGAGTCAGAGAAGTATGTAAGAGTGGTACAGGATATGTACGAGGGTAGTGTGACAGTGGTGAGGTATGCAGTGGGAGTGACGGATGCATTTAAGGTGGAGGTGAGATTACATCAAGGATCAGCTATGAGCCCTTTCTTATTTGCAATGGTGATGGACAGGTTGACAGACAAGATCCGACAGGAGTCCCCTTGGACTATGATGTTTGTAGATGACATTGTGATCTGTAGTGAGAGTAAGGAACAAGTGGAGGAGACCCTGGAGAGGTGGAGATATGCTCTAGAGAGAAGAGGAATGAAGGTCAGCAGGGCTAAGATAGAATATATGTGTGTGAATGAGAGGGAGGATACAGGAATGGTGAGAATACAGGGAGTAGAGATGGCGAAGGTGGATGAGTTTAAGTACTTGGGATCAACAGTTCAGAGTAATGGTGAGTGTGGAAGAGAAGTGAAGAAGAGAGTACAGGCAGGATGGAGTGGGTGGAGAAGAGTGTCAGGAGTGATTTATGACAGACGAGTACCAGTAAGAGTGAAAGGGAAGGTCTACAAGAGGGTAGTGAGACCAGCTATGTTATATGGTTTGGAGACAGTGGCATTGACAAAAAAGCAGGAGTCAGAGCTGAACGTGGCAGAGTTAAAGATGTTAAGATTTGTGTAACAAGGGTGGACAGGATTAGGAATAAGTATATTAGAGGGTCAGCCCAGGTTGGAAGGTTTAGAGACAAAGCCAGAGACGTAAGATTGCATTGGTTTGGACATGTGCCGAGGAGGGATGCAGAGTATATTGGGAAAAGGATGCTAAGGATTAAACTGCCAGATAACAGGAAAAGAGGAAGGCCTAAGATAAGGTTTATGGATGTGGTGAGAGAGGACATGCAGGTAGTTGGTGTGACAGAGCAAGATGCAGAGGACAGGAAGAACTGGAAACAGATAATCCGCTGTGGTGACCCCTAAAGGGAGCAGCCAAAAGAAGAAGAAGAAGACTAGTAGGATGTGACATGTTTTTAGTTGCCAGGCTTGTCATATTTGTTATAACTGAGTCCTAAAATGTTTGGACTGCCCCCTTGTGTTATGTACATCCTTCCCCCTGCACATGTTTCACAGTATATCCAGTATTTGCACATTCCCTGGAAATGATCAACATGCTTCTACCTTGAGAGTTCCATGTACAATAGCTGTGGACAGATGTGCTGTTGCATTTGGAGATGGCACATTTACTGGTAACAGCTATTGCTGCAATGACTATTATTATATTTGTGTATTGAATGGATTGCTATTCATTTTTGTTGCATTTGTCTTCAACTCTACCTGCATATTGTTTCTTACCTGTGTTTGCTATAACCTATATATTGTTACATATTTGGTTCATTTTGTGACTCGTGTACAGAGTCATTGGGGGATACTGGTCTCATCTGCATGTAAATCATAAGTGCCATTGTACAACTTTGAACTCTTCCATGGCATACTATTGGGTCATCTTTGTTAGCTCCATTTTTGCTTTGTACACGATTTGTAGTGAAATCATTAGTATACACTGCATGCTATGTTCTAGTCTAATCTTCCATTCACCACATCAGTTTCCCACTGGAAGCTCACTTCTGCTCTATATCTTTTACCACTTCTTTTGAAGTGTCTGCTCATGAGGATTTCAACATCTCTTTATGACACATACATGGACATCTTCTCATTTTCTAAATTTTATTGCACCTAAGTATTGTAAGAATTATATACTCGTGCTTTTCTGGAATGTCTGTCTGTAATCATCAACCATTTTACTTAAAGTGAAGAATTTACTTTTTTTGCAGTTCTGACTTTTACAAACTCTGTGTGATAGGAACACCAGTTAATCACAACAGCATAGACAACTGCAGCTGAAAGAAGGCAATACCATTCAAGGGTCCATTATGGATGAGTAGAACACAGTTCAGTGAAATATGATTCACCAAATCTAGTTTGCCAGAGCATGTTTAACCTAAAATTTTTCCCAGACCCCTTCTATTCCCCCAACCAAATATAACCTGCCCTAAAGACACAGTAGCTTGTGGTAGGATATGTTACCATACAGAGAACATTTCAGCTTCTAAGTACCTTGGCAAATTAGGTTTGCTAAATTACATTTTATTAAACCTTACAGCAGTCATTTAGCACTCCACCTCAATACATTCTAAATAACTTGGTCAGGAAGTCTGACACCATTATGCCTTATAGGAGAGAGGTATAGGGAATATAAAAGTGCTGATCAACTTAGAAAGCTTCCTTGTTCTCACTTCATTGATATTTGGTCTTCTGTTATACACTTATAACAAAGGGCTCATTTGCCTCTTACTTGCCTAAATGCTGGCTCTCAAAAACTGATTGTGTTTCATTACAATAGAAGGATATTGGTTTAACCTTGTGTTTGTGAAACTCCTTCTGCACATGTTGCAATTTCTTTTTATAATAACGTGGGGTGAAATTTTAACCCATTTCAGACATTAACTAGTAATGTTTTGTTGATTACTTCTAATAATGTCAGACTAAATGTGTTTATACTCCTATGAATAAGCAAAAAAAAAAAAAAAAAAAAATCGGGTGAGCATTTTGCTGATCTTCTAAATTTCTTTAATCTTATCATTTTTTTTCTACATTTCTATTAAAATGTTGGATGTTTGCAATACTGTCTTTTTCACTTTTTACCCCATTCTCTCTTCTAGTTATCTTACATATTTGACTTAGTTCAGTAATGGCCGTTTATCTTAATGAATAAATGAGGTTATTTAGAAAACACTAAGGACAGCAGAAATACAGATAATTGTTGTCATTTAAATAAAATGTGTGTTCCAATGGAGAAACATGGAATGCGAACTATTTACTAAAATCTAATGCTTACATACATGTTGCACTTGAAAATATAACATTTACAGATTTAAGAACTACTAAAGCGAATGATGGTCCCTGATATAATCTAAACCTATGAATAAACTTTTTTCTACTGCTGCAGCAATATACTGAAAAGGACATCAAATCTGTACCTACAGTAGGCTAGTTGTTTTGTCAGTTTCTCTGCACAGAGGTAAAATGCATAATCTATGAAAAGTATTCACAATGGCAGATGTTATTACATTGTAAGCCTAATTAAATGAACCCTTAAAGTAAGTGAAACTAGTCTTCAAGGCACAGTGGCAATGTATAACCTGTCGTAATGGCATCTCAGTAACGTGTATAACTAGACAGGATGTCATAATGTGACTCATTCCAAAGTCATCAGAAAAATACAAGAGGTTAGCTTTGCTTTATTTTAATTAGATGAGTATTCCAAAGCTTGTTAAAGCTATGCTATAAAGTGATGTTTATTGTAAAGGTTAAGACAGATGCAAAATTAAGGCAGATGGAATATTAAAACAAAAAAGGATGGAGAAAGAAAATGTAATAATTTCCAAGGAAAACAAATGGTTTCTCCTGGCCTGCTTTGATCTAATAATAAATGAAATATCACCAAACAGATTGAGAGAAGTGGTATGTACTATTTTCTTTTATTTATTTATTTTATTTTTATTTTACATTTGTTTACCAGGAAAGTCCGACTGGACACAGGCCCATTTTTAGCCGAGGCCGGGGGAGAAAAGTTCCACATTACAATACATTACATGAGAGTAAAAAGAAGTAGAACATACATATGGCATATATACACATCAGGACAACATGCTCGTGATTAACAAACATACATATAGCATATATACAGACAACAGGACATCATGCTAGCGATTAACATTTCTTACAGTAGACAATCATAGGTACATTTTTTTTCTTTTGCAGTTATACGTTTTGTAAGGTAAATGTATACGGGTTTGGAAGCTTTCAGGGGAGAAACTGTTTATACATAGCTGTACCCTGACAAATTCTCTTGGTATGGATTAGCCTGGTGAGTGGCATGAGCCTAGCCAGTTACTTAGATAGTGGGTTTTCAGGAGTTTTTTGAATTGACTAAAGGAGGTGGTAGAAGTTATTTGGCTTGGTAGTGTGTTCCAGGTTTGGTAATGGTGTTGACAAAGAGGGACTTACCAGCTTTGTTTTTATGTTTGATGACAGTTATGTGGTTCTGGTTACTAGATCTTAAGGCTCTAGAGAGAATGTGGGGCTGAATTAGGTGCTGAAGTGCTGGAGATATATCAGGAAGGTAGTAGAGTTTGTGCACTATACAGAGTTGGTTGAGTAGAAGTATATCAGGCAACTCAAACCCTTTCTTCCCGCTGGGATGCCAATGTGGCCTCCACTTTGGCTTGCAACTTTTTAAATCCTTGCTGATTCAACAACAAAAGAATGATCCTGCCACCGATCTTATTACAATTCATCAACAGTTTTGTTATATGTCTGTGCTACTGGCTTCTGGCCCACTGTTATCACTCTGTGGTGGGATTCTCACTTGTCTATCCTCTGTGCTGATTACTCCCTTATTTCTTCTGATCTCCCTTTAATTCCATCAACTTAAATATTTGTTGAGGATATTTGAAGAATATGTGCTGTGCTGGAATTCTCATAATTGTAAAAAGGTTCAAAGTTTTTGACTTACAAACTGCGGCCCATTATCTGTGACAAGAATGCCAGGAATGTCACCTTGAGAAAAAATGACTTCATCAGTGTTAAGGCAGATGCTAAGCAGCACTACTTCCTGGTATATCTGTAATTTTTGTGAGGAATCATGTCAACTTTGGATAGTCTTTTGTAGCGCATGTTATAGATTTGACATTTATAACATCATATCAGTATCTCTGGACATTCCCAAGAAAAGCATAATGTCAAGTGACCTTTCTTTACACTTAACAATTCTTAAAAAGTACTTCTGTGTTGTACCTAACATGATACTATGCAGTTAGTCAGGGACATTCACTCTGTTAGATTAGAACATCAGTCCCTATAATTCACAATGCAGAAAAAGTTGCAACATAAACATTTTTACTTTTCCTGTTAATTGTGAAATTAAGCTGTAAAGGTTAAACTTCTGCACTCATTACTTTTAACATTCTGCCAAGATTACAAGTGAATCATTTTGTTGATAATGGTAGTTTAACGAATTATGGCCAAGTGCGCCTACAGACGTTCCTGCTGTTAGCTCCTACTGATGCCTCTAGGTGTCAAATAGTTTGTTTACATTTGCATTAATAATTACAAAAGCATGCTAAATAAAAGGTATCAGAAGATTTCATCTTAAAGCATACACAATGGCAAACAATTGTATTGATATTTGACCTCTGTCTGATGCAGCTAAAGAGAGATTGAATACTATTTGTATACTGTTTATTTGTATTGTAATAAGTTTCAAATTTCTCTAAATATCACAGCATTCAGGTAGCATAGACAGAATTGCATAGCCTCATATGACAGCTCACAGCTGTATGAAGAAAATTCTGCTGGTCGTATGTGTCTTTGCTCAAATGGCTACTGAGATATCATAAGCTGTTTATACCAGATTAAAAAATAATATTCACTGCCTTTATTTTGGCTTATAAAATCTGGTTTAAAGCATCAAACTAAATGAATGCCACTAATATAAAGGTTAATTTATCGTGAATAGTTTGCCATTTATGCTTTTTTACTTATGGTTCCAGAGATATGAATATTTGTTTGAACTGTAAGGTGATATAACTTCATTTCTTAAATGCTCAAGCCACACCCACTTGGACTTAAAAGTATATGCTCAAAAGAGGTGTACTGGAGGACATGAGCTAAGAGGTAGAATGGAACAACAATGAATGTTCAGCAGTGGTAAAACTGAATGGGCATTTTGAATATTTAAAAAAATACATATTTTCACTGTCTTAGAACTTACTGCAGATTTTGATGTTTTCAGCTTTTGCAAAAGAGTTGTGGTGTTTTAACTGTATTGAGTGTCACTGTATAGTTTTATGCACATTCTTGGCTTGTTTTATTGGGTGTGGGGTTGTTTAAACTAGAGAAGGCGTGTAAAATATCTCCAACAATATCCCATGACCCCAGCTGACCACTGCATAACATTTCATGGTAAAGACTAAAATGAAAGTGTTTTTTGCAAGATGTTAGTACTCCCTGTACTTCCTCTAATGTGGGGGCTGTGTCCCTGTACCCTTGATCTCTAATTATACTACTTCAGAGGTCATGCTACCTCTGAGAAAAGAGGCAAACATTTGTTCCCTTTTCTCCAACACGGTGTGATCTCAAAAGCAGGACATTTACAGATTACGTTGGGGAGCAAAGCCCCGTCATTAGTCGTACTCCTCACACAAATTCTCACTAATCTTTCAAACTCCCTCTTCTCTAAAATCCTATACATCTATAAACCTCAAAAGAATAACTGTCTCAATTATGAATTAAAATCCCTCCTGAGCCTTAGGGGAAATGTTTGACATCCATGGAAAAGCAATCCTTCTGTCATCTCTAGGCAACATTACAACAAGCTCAGAAACCTTGCCAACCAGGCAGTCAGATGTCATAATACTCATATTATGAAAACTCATCAAACATCTCTCGTGAACTCCCCCAAAAAGTTCTGGGCTGAAGTCAACCACTTAATAGGCCATACTAATCCCTCCAACACTTATTCCTCCTCATCCCATCTCACAGCCACTGATTTGTGTGTCCCTTTAGTACACTTCCTACTCCTGAGTTTAATTTTACCTCCACCTCACACTCTACCCCCTCAGTTCCTCCTTATATTTCCCCATTCCATTTCGGAGTTATCAAAGCTAAAAACATAATGCCCCTCCTTAAAGATTTAAAACTTGACTTACTGGCTGGACCAGATCATTTTCTCCCCTGTTTCTTTCCAATTTAAGAAATTATTAGTTACCCCTCTACTTTATATTTATAACAGCTATCTTACTCAAAACATCATCCCTGGGATCCAATAAACTCCATGCAGGCTTCTCATGAAATCTGCACAAAGTTTACAGGCTTGTGTGGTGAGCAGCAGCTCTAATTAAATATTCATGCCATGCACTGTGTTTAAACATAAACAAGCACTGTTTTGAGGCTGGCAACAGTGTTGCTGGATGGAAAATCATGTAAAGCAACATGGATAGCAAACCTACTTACCTCAGAGCACAGTAGCTTGGCGGGATTGTGCAGAATGCCACAATGATTACCAGGGCTTAACATAGAATTATGTATATGTCCCAAACACAGTACAGAACAGTGTATACAGGGCAGAGTATTGTGAAATCCCATTCCAGGCATTCTGTACAGAAGCAGTTTAAGTGATCTGTAGGGGTACATGGACTGTCATGTAAAATAAACACTTAGAGAAAGTGTGTGTATTGAATAGGGACACAGAAGAATTGTAGGAATGAACACAGGGAAAGAGGACAGGTGAAAAAACACAGTGTACACCAGATGAGGGCATGTCAGTGGAAGACTGTTGTAGCAAGGACACCAATCACATATCGATATGGTACAGTATGGAATGCACAGCGGAAATGTGTAATGTGTGACTGTCACACAAGGTGACATAACAATGCGGAAGATGTCTTCGCGAGATGAGTATCCTTACATGATCAAGACAGAGGACATCTATCAGAGAATGTTATATACAGTTGGGGTAGTGTGCATATTGTAAGGTTGTACAAATTGATTTGCCTGAATATGAGTGTAATCTCAGCAGAGGTCTCCAACAAGTGGGACACAGGTAAAGGCAAATGGACAACAGTGAAAGAAGCACAAACAATCATGGACAATATTAGAATAATACCACCAGTAATCCTATGTATTTGACATAACATATGTTATTCTTAGTGATCAGAGAAGGTTCTGCATAAACACACTTGTACAACTATTTTGACATGTCAGCAATGCATGAGGGTAAACATGCACACTGTTCTGACACTGTAACATCCACTAGAGGTGTTAAGAGAGACACTGCTATACCTGTATGTAAGAGTATGATCAATGCAAGCTAGTGTGCTGTGTGTGTGTGTGTGTGTGTGTGTGTGTGTGTGTGTGTGTGTGTGTGTGTGTGTGTGTGTGTGTGTGTGTGGCCCATTGAATTAATGTTACCCATGCCATCAATATTGCCAAACAGCTATGTATGTACTGTGTGCATTACCAGAGCTGGTATTACACATGCATCTGGAGTAACAACTTGATGAAAGTTCTGCACCATCAGGCAGTAATGTTTATGCAACAAAAAGAATATTTTGGTATGGCCAATAAGATGTGTGACAGCTCACTGTGGCAAAGGAGGTACACTTCAGTTACACAGCACTGGAAGATGTGTAGGGAGGTACAAGGAAGAAGGGTGCATTGGTGTGATGAAGGCTGTGAACTATGTAGGTATTATGGTCTTTGTTGTGGATATCCTTCACATACTCAGTAGTTCAGTTACATACAAGGGTGTAGTCAGTACTGTGGCCACATGATATTGGACATTCCACATACCATCTACCCCAGGACACAGGTCACACACATGCCTATTGGTCTGATTATAGAATGTGATGTCTACATTATCATTCGGTTGTGTGTTTGTTTTCATGATGTAACAAATACCCCCATGTTTTTGTTTCATTCCAGGTATTGTCATGGCTGTGGCAGCAGTCTTTGGTGTGTGTTGATACTGTCTATATTATACTAATATCATAGTTTGAGTCAGTGATTGCTCACAATCCATAGTCTTTTATACAACTGTTTGAACACAGAATGTGTATGTCGTTCGTGATGTCTTTGACTTCAATAATGGGCAGGAAAGGGCCTAGCAGATAGTCCTGATGTACAGACTTGATCACTGGACCTGAGCTATAGGTCACTTCACACATTTCAACATATTTAGATGCCACATATGTGATCCACTGGTCTACCCACTTGCTGATACAGGTATTTATGGCCACATCTTATAGTGCTGAGTGAAAACCTCAGTGTGGATTTATGTCAAATGCCTTGGACTTGTCAAGTTCAAAAGGATGATAGTGTTGTCATTGTGCATGCCCTTGATGACCCCTTTGAGGACATCTAACAGATGTAATAGACAATATATAGCATTAATAACTCACATATATCTGTTGCACACAGCCAGGATATTACTAGTGTCCATTTAGAAAAGGTCCATGATGACATGCTGGTCTATCTCACAGATGAGGATAGTAGAATATGTCTATACACGCATGCATTGGGTGCTGCCCCCCACCTCAGATGGATCCATGTTGAATATGGGAACATAGTCTGTGTGGAGGGTGTGTTGAAGAGTGTATTCAACCATGTCAGGAAGGTGTATGTGCTGAGTCGCACTATAGGTTATCTGTGATGTTATCGCAGCCCATTGATTTTGTGTGATAAGACTGGATGAAGGCAAGACAGTGCATGCTGCCTATCTTGATCTGGCCTCGAGTTTGGACACAATCCCCCATGCAGGTATCATTGCAAAACTCTCCTTACTGGGGATTAACCCTTAAGTCACTAGATGGGTAGACAGTAAGCTCACCAACAGAACACATACTGTGAAAATTGGTGAATCAACCTGCACTATTAGCGCTATCACCATCAGCGTACCCCAGGAATCTGCGCTTGGCCCTTCACTGTTTGGAATCTATTTCTTGACAGTTCAGGCTAATGTATACAACCTTTGGCTTATCATGTTTGCTGATTTTTGCATACTGGATGCAAAATGACTGGTGACAAAGCCACATGGTCTACAAACAAATGCAAAAATGTGTCTTTATTTTATCCTTCTGCAAAGTGGAAATCCATGCTAATTACACCATTGACAATACTTTCTCTATGCTGAAATCCAATGACGCAAGACCTGGGAGCACACGTAGATAGCAATCTGAACTTCAACCACCAAGTGTCCACAGTCATATAGAAAGGCTATGTCGTGCACATCATATGTCACACCATCGTATTCAGATCTGAGGATTATATAACAGCACTGTACTCAAACTTCATCAGAACACTAATAGAGAATAATGTTCCATTTTTAATGTACCTCACCAAATGCATGCAGCAGCTGGAGAGACCACACGGGGTTCTCACCAAGAAAACACAGGGCCTTCAAATCATGCCATCATGTATGTGGATAGACTAAAAGCCATGTCACTGTAATCTGTATTATATAGAATGAGATGACTTCTGCCTGGCTTCCAGGCCAATTTCTGACCCTGTCCTAGTGAGAATAGTGCTCATCCATAAATCAGATATAGGTGATGACATCAACAGTGTCTGGTGAGGAGAACATGGTAATTGCAGTGTCCCACATGCTGGTATAAAAGGCTCTCTACTATCATGCAAGTATACGCACACACACACACACACACACACACACACACACACACACACACACACACACACACACACACACACACACACACACCAGTTGACTGCAGTGAGAACAGAATCCCTACCTATCTAAGTACACAGACTACAGAACTCTGTATTTAAGGGAAGTGCCACAGCTATCTCTGGTTTGGGATGTCTCAGATAACACTTTATAGGTGATTACAACACCATTTACTGGTGAGAAGAAAATGGTGATAGTATTGTCCCACATGTTGGTGTAAAAGGCTATCTGTAATCTGATGCAAGTGCACAAACACACAGACTAATGCCCACCTCATTTGACTGCAGTAAGAATAGAACCCCTACCTATCTAGGTACACAGACTACAGAGCTTAGTACTTTACACAAGCACCACAGCCCAAGTCTAACTTTTACAAAACTGCAAGACAACTTATAGTGGATGACATCAGCAGCGGATGCTGGAGAAAAGGTGTTGGAAAGTCTGCATGAAATGGATGTCTAAGCATGTACAACTATGATGATAGTTCTAGTTCTGCATGTTACCAGATTGATGTACATTGCATATCATACATTTATTAATTTATGTCATGCAATAGATATATTTGTGAACAAGTACTGACAGACCAGGGCTGCTGTGCATGGGGGAGGTAACACTTGGCTGCATTGTAAATATTTGACATATTGCTACCCAGAGCCATCAGTTTATTCTTCCACATGTAGTTTCATAGCATGTAGACTAAATGGACAGTAAACAGAAGAAATACATGCTAATTTTGACTTTATGTAATGCAGTGTTGAGCAGCAGGTTTGTGTGATGCTTGGCAGAGTGTCTGTGCCTGCGAGATACACATTTCCATTACTTTCCCTGTTTACACTTAGTTAAGCAGTACATAAATGCAGTGCTCATTGCTAAAATTCTGAGAGTTAATATTGAGTGCATGAAAGAGTCCTGATGCTTAGCTGACTCTGTGGCAACAGGTGTTGATGCACTGCTACATTTCTTTTTGAGCCCAGATGATACTGGGTTTGACTCCCTGTGTATCTAATACTTTGAAATAAACAGTGATAATGCAATGATGTTATTCTTTATAGTACATTCAGCATGTATTACTGTGTGCTGACCTAGCTCAGTGGGGTTAAGCAGCATTGCTCAGACATAACTGTAGCACTGGAGAGCAGCTCACCATCACTTGGCATTGGTACATGATGTCAAACTCCATGCAAACACAGAGGTTAAAAAGTGAAGGGGTCCATTGCTTTTTTGGTACTTATGTGTGTTGTGTTTGGTCCTATATTTTGACCAGATTATAGGAGTTAAAATGGGATAGACAGGAAAGTGATGACATGAGGAACAAGCAGGGGGAAGTACAAAGGGAAAGCAATAGAGAAATGTGCTGGAGGGCAGTAGAAAAGATCCATAGCTATCCATTTCTTCAACAATGTAAACTGAAAATATATGCACAATATTAGTTGAATTTGGACTGTCACCTCCAGAAAGAGGGGTGACAACAATGTAAGTATGTTATATAACCAATTGGACCAAATCAAGTGTGTCAAGAAGACTTATGTGTGGAATGGATAGCTATGTATGGGACGATATTTTTTGCATGACAGGTGCCCATTTTTTAAAATTCAGTAAGAGAGGAATGTTGGATAAGGGATGTTGGTATTTCTGGGTCAGGTAACCTGGGTAGGTGAGGAGGCAAATGTAAACAAATAAGGCAAACAAGACAACACACAGGGATGGTGAGTGTCATAAAATGTATGGGGGCACCATGATTGGGGTGAGGGATGGGACAACCAAGGCTCATGCCCATCAAACATTTAGACAGTGAAAATCTAGTCCTCATCCATTGGACTGCAATCACTGTCCTCTTATTCTGATGGTGGATGGAGTGCTTTACATCTTCTCCTCCTACATACCATGAGGGAGAGCAGCCTTTCCATCCAGCATAGGCTTACACAAGTGGTGCAGTGCACAGCCCTACACAACAACCCTGGCATTGCCTGGCAGGTGTTGAAATCCCCACCTCCCTCACTAATCCCATAGAGTACTAAAGCTCCAGCTGCCGGGGCAGTACTACCTGAGGGTGCAAGTAATGCATGGGCAGCAGAGGCATTACTGCCAGGTTGGGTCCCAGATGTGTTGGGCATCAGTGCTGGAGCAGAAGGAGTGGGGGCAGGCTGATTCAGTGGAGCTGGTCTACCTCACCGTCCTGTGATGCATTTAGTGATTTTTTTACAGATGGATGACATGGAGACATTTTGATGACACATAATAGAAAATTAAAAAAGGAATAAGGGTTGCGATGACAGAAAAAAAAAAGAGACAACATTAGTACCATGACATGTGACATACAATGCCTTAATACAATTATACAACTATTTTATATGAAGTATTACATTTAAGTATATGTCTTAACACCTTCCCATTATAACCACAGACTGCTGAAACTAAATCCTTGACCTGTGCATATAGTATGCATACGCTTGGTCTAATTATAGAGATTACAGTTAATAGCAGGGCATTTATGCCACTTGTAGAGAGTTTAATTTATGTAATATTATTAAAGAAATGCAGTATTGCATAGTTGTTACTTGTAGTATTTGAGCCATCAGTCTCTAACTACAATCTTATACATGAATCCTACAGTTGTTTTGTGCAATAGACTAATGCATGCATACTTGCTTTTACAGTTAGGACATGCATGCTCAATTTGCAGCAACTGTATAAAAAACCCAAAATCTATCTTTAACTTTTAAAGCTACAATAATACTTCTCTTGTGCTGCATACATACCACTTGCTTCCTTGAGTGTCTCTATTCGATCCGCATAAGCCTGGCAATTAAACTCTACTTTAGCATTAGCTGTGGAAAGAACAGAAAAGAACAGAGGAGCATTATGCATACCAGTTTTGCCTACATGTAGTTTCTATGTATTAAAAACTCTCTTATTAGCATACTTACACAGCTGTGGGATGCCACCAGTTTGAAATTTAGTCAAACACTGGTTGCAAGTATCCCTCTTGCACCTTTGTATGTAATTAAAATGTTATCTACAGTGTTCTCCAGTGTATGGGATGCCAGCCACACCAGATAAAACATGAGCCAAATTACTCCAAATCTCAGACTTGCACTGGGAGCTAGAATATTCCCCCCTGCAGAAGACTTTGGTTTGGACCTTTATCAGGAGTCCAATAAATATCCTGGACTCCTGAACACCCCATCTCTGAGCCCTAAACTGAGCACCTCCCCCTCTAATTCCAGACATGTCTAATACCAGAACTAGAGCAATGGCAACTAGTGATTTCCTGCCAAACCCTGTTATCGCGTTTACTGGTAGTATGCAAACCCGAGCAATGATGCCAACTGTGTTTGCATGATGTTAAGCAGACTGCAGAATGCCAAGCAGGGAAGATATAAATATTTTAAATTTGAAGGTTAATTTGACACTTGACCTTAGTTTGAGGGGTGTCTGCTGCTGTAACTTGGAAATATATTTTGAAAATTGGAAGGTAACTGTTAGATGAGTTAAGTTTACAGACATGCACTGGGGGCATATATTTCATGACCTGACACATTTTGTTTGGCTTTATACACTGATAAAATAGATTTTTAAAGTGGGGGATTAAAACCTATGCATAAGGGACAAAACATTTTATTCCACATTAGTGATTTTCCATCTTTGCGATAGAAGAAGTACTATTCAGACATAGTACTAAATCATTCATAAATACAGCTGACAGTTTGCAGTGTTACACATGTATGTGTGTGACCTGACAAGTTTATTGTTTAAAAATCCAGTTGTGTATGTGTCTTATTTAATTGTGAAGACCATCCAAGTCCAGATAGCAGATTTATACTTACAGAAATATAGTAGACAGTATACATCTAAAAACATAATAAGGGTGTCTTATCTCTCATACATATAATTCATATCAACTCCACTATCTAAAGTTTTATAAGTGAGAGGGAATATAATGGGAAATGGAACAACAGTGAAAATGTCTGGAATGTCCTGTATTAGAACCCAGGACCATGTGTATGGCAATCCTACACATACACCTGTTGTCACAAGAATATTGAAATAATACTTGTATATGTCTCAGTTCATTGCTATAAACTGGACTGTCACAGCAGTAAAAATAGGCTGCACACCCTGTACTAGAATCCAGAACCATCAATATTCCAGTCCTATACTTACACCTCCTGCCACAGGAGTAGTTACATGGCAGTTCTATAATTTTCTATTCATTCTTAAGTTTTGTTTATTAACTGCCACACAACTCCACTTAGCATGTTTGTGCAATGCTCCACATAATTATTTGAATGTATCCATTTTTAATTATTGATGTCCTGTCTGCAGATGTTCAATGGCTGGAGGTGTTAGGGAGCCTTGCTGACTGCTGCACATCATCACTTAGCAACATATAGCTTTAACTAGATAAAGTACTATATTAACAATTCTATACAGGTTTGTGTATATGTTAACATCTTAATGAAAATGTGTACTTTAACTTTTATAATTTTTTCTGTTTTTTGATGTATTATTCTTAATAAGTTCATTCTTTTTTCAGTATATGTTAAGGTTTTAGTGAATTAATACTTTTACACATTTTTAGTTTACTGTGTTTATACAGTTTGAATGGCACTCCAAATAGCACTTTGCCACTTTAAGAAATGTAAATTGGAGGGTTTAATGACATCATCCTTTGATCAGATGACTGCTTTTGGGCCTTATTCAAAACCTGTTGTTTGTGTTCAATTTTATCTGAAGAAGCTCATTACTATTACATGAATGAAAAGGCTTATCAATCTATTTATTTGTGCATAATAAAAGTTTCTTCAAGAGCCTTGTGGCTTCTCCTTCTGGCAGCTAACATAGTTTATGTTTCATAAGTTTGCCTTTTGTCTCTCTACTTTGGTTTGTTTGCTTCCTGTTTGGGCAACTAGTCTGGGTTTTCACACTGTTAGCATCACACAAATGAGATAAGCACAGCTAAATCTGATATACATTGTGATTCTCTGTTTCCCTTGTTTGTGCTGAGCCACTCTCCATGCACATACTGGCAAAAAAGGAAAAGCAGTTAAAGCAATCTATGAATTAAATTAAACACTTGTGTTTTAGTACACATGAAATATTTTTGCATAAGTCTGGATTTGAACTCTTACTCCAATGAACCTTCAGAACACGGTAACAATGTCTTTTCCCTCTTTTCCACACAAACAGCTTTGCTGCACAGAACTGAAATCATTCTCCATACAACCAACTGCAACATCATCCACAGTACTAATAAACCATATGACAGTTATTTGTACATGTATTAATTTTGGATGTAGTTCACTGAGTGATCACACAACCATTTATGACTATTGCTTGCAAAACTGCAGCTCTCTTTCATCTCTCTGTGTTTGTTGCTTATTCATGTCTTATCTGACCAGTAATCTGAGACATGCAGTCTTTAAGACATTCAATATCATTGTCCTTAAAATATGTGAGGATATTAAATGGCAATAATATACAGCTGTCAAAAAATGAAGGGGAGGTTGGATGTTAACAAACAAAAACAGTGAATTGTGTGCTGCTTACTTACATTTCAAACCTTGATAAAATTGCTTCTACTCTTTGTATGTTTAACCTGACACACACACACTGGAGGTAGGGTAGTCTATATTGCTATTGTATTTTTCTTCTCCCTACCAGTAATCAAGCACATTTGCAATCCAATAGCAACAAACACAGATGGAGTGCCTGCACTATGTTTACATCAGGTACATGGAGCAAAGTATTTGGGATTCAGCAATTCTAATGAGTTCACACCTAATTTGCATCTTCACCATGCTTACAGCCCTGCATCTACACCATAAAAATGCAAACAGGTAGCTAGGGAACCTGAAGGGGAGGAGCCTGTTTATGTAGAGAACACAGAAGAGGCTATTACTTTGAGAAATATCTGGACTGAAGACTACTGACCTTGAGAGGTTATGCTTGTATTTTTCAGCTATACATTGCGTATGCTGAAATGTCATTAACAAAAATGTAATATATACACATCTGCATTAGCAAATGCTACTTTTATCTGTATGCATTACTTAGAAGTGTACCGATGGTATTGGCATGTTTGTCAGGGCATTCCATGGTCATATATAATTAGAAACAGCTTAAAATGGAATGTTCTGTGCTACATCTGAAGACATGTTTCAGGGACAGTTCATTTGATAGCACTTTTTAACATTTCATTGATGGTTTGTTATCAAAATGTGTCTGTGATGACAGGAGGCACTGGCAGTGCAGCTAGCTGGAATTTTGTACATAATTATATGTCATTTGTAAACATCAAACTGATTTATACAAGAGGCTTGTGTTACAAATGTATTAGAACTGTATGCCATGTGCATATCAAGCTGATATTTATTTATTTATTTATTTTACATTTGTTGACCGGGATAGTCCAACTGGATATATTTCTATTTTCAGTGGAGGCCCAGGGAGAAAAGCTCCACATACGAAAAAAGAGACAGTACATTCATCACTGAATGATAAACTCAGGCAGACATGTTTAGAAAAAGATAGATAAAGAATACAGGCAGATGTCAATATACACAATGTGCAGACTTACATCTGATTGGCAAAGACGTATCAGAAAATGTGAACATAGAATTCAATCAGATCTCATAATTCACAATGCTTAGACATTCAAATGCTATGAGGCATAGATACTTGGCTAAACAGCAGGTTGGGTAGCAAGACATGCATTAGTGAATTTGTTAGGTTTAGAACAAGAGCACAGCCAATGAAATGTGAGGTATTTTTTGAGTTCTCTTTTAAATAAGGGGTAGTGTGGTTTCCTTGGTAATGGTAGTAGGGAGTAGATTCCAGATTTTACCGGTTGAGTTGGCAAATATAGCATCACCTGCAGAGTTGTTGGATTTTTGGGTCAGTATCATTAGTTTATCAGCTGAGAGTAATGGCTTGGTGTACTATGAGGGGTGAGAATATTTTTGAGGGCATGGGTGTTATCAGGTTGATGGAGTATTTTATGTGCTACTATAAGCTGGTTGAACTGTAGAAGGGTAGGATACTCTAGCCATCCCAGTGCTTTGAGGTTCTGCCAATGGTGGGTCCTAAAAGCCATGCCTGTAGCGGATCTGGCTATATGATTGTAGCATCCTCATAATTTGTTGAGATCAGTTTTGGATAGGTTGGCGAGTACAGGGGAGGCATACATAAGGGTAGAGAAGAGGTGTGATCTTGCAATAGCTACCCTAGCTAGGGGGTTGAGGAAAGGTTTGGCTCTGTACAGGAGTTGACAGACTTAATAGTGTGATTGACTTGTTTATCAAATTTAAGGTTGTTGTTTATTATTACACCTAGAAGCTTTGTATGGTCATCAGGGGAGATAATGGTGTCATTGCTGGATTTGATGTTGAATGAAGCAGGAGGAATTCTATGGTTAGGGGAGAAAAGTAGCAGCTTGGTTTTGTTAGGATTTTGAAACAGGTGGCAGTTATCTAGCCATGTTTCTACCATGCTGAAAGTGGTCTGGGTGAGGGTTAGAAGTTGTGTAGGAGAGAAGTCGGAGCATATTAGCGTTGAGTCATCTTCATATTGGATGCAGGTAGCTCCTGGGATGGTGGTGTGCAGATCATTGATAAATATTGAGAAAAGAAGGAGACCTAGTATGGACCCTTGTGGAACACCTAAGGTTAGAGGAAGTTGGGATAACAGCTTGCTCTGCTATAAGACAGCCTGCTGTCTATTGTTTAGTTAGGAGTGAAACCATTGTATTGTGTGTTGGTCTAAACTGATGGTTTGTAGGGTATTGAGCAGTAGCTAATGGTTGACTATATTGAAAGCTTTTGAGAGATCTAGGAAGAGTGCTGAAGATAGTTTGTTGTTGTTATGATGAAGATTGATGACATTAGAGAAAGATAGAAGAGCTGTGGTGGTACTGTGGAATGGCCTAAAGCCATGCTGAGAGTCGGCAAGCTTTCCATTTTGAATAAGAAAGTGCATGATTTCTTTGTGTATGCATCTTTCTATGATTTTAGCTAGTGGAGAAAGAATGGCTATAGGTCTAAAGTTAGACAATTCTGTGGAACTTCCTCCTTTATGGAGAGGTATAACGTGACATTTTCCATATTGCTGGGATGGAGCCTTCTGAGATGGATCTGTTGATCAAAATAGAAATGGGAAGTGCTATGGCATCAGCTGCTTTTTGAAGATATTCAGCTGGGAGGTGGTCAGCAGCTAGTGTAGTAGGTTCTAGCTTTTTGAGTAAGGTCCAGATCAGGTTGGTAGGTATGGTTTGAAAGGTAAAGGTGGGTTGGGTGCTGGGTGGATCAGGGCTGGATGTGCCAGAGCTGGTGTTTGTGTCTGATGGAGTGAGATGGGTAGCTAGAGACTGGATAGTTTCAGTAAAGAAGGAGTTGAAGCTGCTTGCAGGTTCAACAGAGGATTTATCAAGGGCAGCTGATGGGGTAGGAGTTGCGGAATGGCCTGGGTGGAGAAGATTGTTAATACCAGCCCAGAACTTTTGAGGTTTTATCTGATATTTTTGTTGTAGGAGGGTGTAGTGATTTTTTTTGTCTAGAATGACAATTTTTTTGGTCTGGTTCCTTAGCTGCTATCTTAATTGGTCCATAGGGGCTTTGGTAACATACCACCTGGCCCAGGTATTGTTTCTTAGTTTAATTTTGGTTTTTGATTCTTTGGATAGCCACGGTGCAACCGTGGCTTTTACATGGATGGTACAGGTAGGAGCATGGTGGTTAAGGATAGCCAGAAATGTGGTATTGAAGTACTCAACTGCTTCTTGTAATGGAAGTTGTTTCAAGACATTCCAATTTCATGCTTTGAGTTATTTTTGGTAGCTGTCAAGGTTAAAGTTCCTGACGTTTCTTATAGTTTTGTAGGTGGGCTGGTTGGGAATGTCGGCTTTGAGACTAATAATATGGATAAGGCACTAATCACTTAGATCATCAGGTAATGTACCTGACTTGTACTTTTGGGGGTGGCTGTTAATAAGTATCCAATCAAGAATACTATCTTTGACTCTATTTTTGCTAAATCTGGTGGGGGTGGCAATGATCTGCATAAACCCATGGAGGTTTAAATGGGTGGAGGGAATTTCAGATGAACAGGTGTTCTAATCAGTGTTAAAGCCCCCCAAGACAATGGTTTCCTGGGGATAGTTATAAGCTAGCCGATGTAAGATATTTTCTAGAGTATTATCATTCTTACCAGGTGGAATGTAAATGCAGACAATGTATCTGCATTTATTTTTGTTTATTATTGGTTTGGTGATGAGAATTTCTGCATTACCAAACTGGGGTGATGTTGGGTGTCAATTGATATGTATAGATGTCTGTGTTAAAAAGGTATTTGTAAAGTGTTTGTGTTTGAAATATATCCACAGTGTACCTTACTGTAGAGAACAGAAATGTACATGCATTATTGTAATTGTTTAAATGTATATGTTTTAACAGATGAAACTAGAAGGTTAACCTCAGTCCAGCAAAATTTAAAATATCTGAAATTAAATCACTTTCTGGGTTACGCCATAAAGATGCTATCTCACAGATTTCAATGCAGTCAGGCACACAAAGTCTGTACTAGGAAGCTTTCAGTATTGTTTTTGGGGTGAACTAATTACTACTCTGGAAGTGTGCTGATATGAAATCTTTTTATGACTTCCAACACCTGCCACAGATCTGAGCAAAAGCCCTTGTGTGTGTATTTTTACAGGTAGGTGCTAGAAGTCAGATGACCAGAAGTAATGTCATTCTGCAAGCTGCCTCAGAAGTAATATTTTAGACATTATTTTGAGAATTCTCTTAGTGAGACTGAGCATTCTGTATTCTGTCTTGGGCCCGACAACAAGAAGGACCATTCACCACATCATCTGCCATGTTCTATTAAGTAAGTAGGGAATGATAATTCTCTTAGATTCAGTCAGGAATATAGTGAAGCTTAGTTTAGATATTGTTTTTCTTTATTTGTCTGAGCCTGTCCTTCAATATTATTTTAAATATTTCCTCTGACTTTAAGCTCTGTTGTCACTGTGAATATATACTTAGTATTTTCTTGTTATTTTACTATTTATTATTAAATATATTTAAACCTTTCATTGTGGCTAATCTTTGTAGAGACATTTAAGTTTTGAGAGTATTTTCATACTTATTTGGTGACACTTTGTGGGTCATTCTTGATAGCCTTGCTCTTGGTCAAACTACCATTTGTATTAATAGTAATTTCACTCAGTATACTGGGTACACTTGGAAGAGCCTTAAGGTAGCTGGCAGGAGTGTTTTGTGGCAGTTATAACTACCTTACAGCCTGGGAAGAAGGGGGCATAGCTAGTAAACCTGTGTCAGCCTTTTACAAGTGTGTGTGTGTGTGTGTGTGTGTGTGTGTGTGTGTGTGTGTGTGTGTGTGTGTGTGTGTGTGTGTGTGTGTGTGTGTGTGTGTGTGTGTGTGTGTAAATCAAACCTCACAGAGTGCGGGTGTGAGTTATTTGGACAGGGACACAAAGCGCTGGTTGAACAGTGGGTGCTGGATGTCTTGGCTTGGACACTTAGCTGAGGTCTCAACTCTATAGCTGTGCCAGTGGGGAGTCTTATTGGGGATCTGGAGAAAGAAAGAGAATCCAGTACTGGACTGACTGTGTTCATGTGTGCTCTTAAGGGAAATTGTGCTCTACTGTGCACATTGAGAGCTGCATCTGGAGATACTGTGTATACCTGCTATCCTCCCAGTGTATGTCCTTCACTGGTGCCAGTGGTGAGGATTGAGGCTCCTTGATTACTGGCCCAGAGGTGGGGTGTCACATTGCCATTTGCCTGTTGTTTTTGAGATGGGGGAGCAATGTTACATTTCTGTTTTGGCACAAATAACGATATGTTGCTATTGTTGCTATCCTTTGTTTCACATCCAACCTTGCTTTGTATGTAAATGTAATATGTTACAACCACACAATTCCTGTTTTTTATTTCAATATCTTGATTGTTTTATGTTTCTCCAGTAGGTATTAGTGAAGTGCTACCTTTTCTGTTTTATCTGGAAACATGGACATTTTTAGTTATGTGATACTTATGTGTATTATCCTTCTGTTGTGTTTTAGGTCACCTAGAACTATGACACCCAGATATCTCAAGCCCTGAAACCTCCCGTTCAGTGACCTTGAGAATCAGGTCATTGTGGATGCCTTTAGATGACATGGTGCCTTCCTAATTGAGAGGGGATGTGGAGATATGTCAGACAGAATGCAAATTTGGCAACAGATAGTTGCTGATGTGAATACAGTAAGCAGCCACAGCAGGACATATGATCAGGTACACCATAGGGCCACTGACATGATCCAGTTTGCATGAAGGAGAACAGCTGCAATAGGCTGTGATTGGATGGGTACCAGAGACCTGCTACAGAGCCACTACTAACAGCAAATTAATATTTCCTGCCCACTGTCAGGGATCCAGACTGCTCCCTGGAAAGTGCAGAACAGCATGCCCTTGACACTGATACTACTCTTTCAGGGACAACAAGTATGTCCCAGGACGAGCTTCCAGGTAGGCTTATGTATCTCAATTGTTAAACACTCTTATATAGTAAAATACTGATATCAATACATTAGCTCTGTTTAATAATAAATTGGTTTGGGGGATTATAGATTGCTACAGTTAACAAACAACACATTCTGATTGATTAAACATGGGCTTAGGTTGGACTTATCATCCAAGTTCTTGTTGAAAGTATAGTCAATTGACATACAAAAGGCAAAAAGTTTTAACCCCTGTGCTACTGATAATTGTGAGGCTGTTGTCCTTAACTTTTGCTTAACTTCTTCCAGGGCTGTTGTCCAAGGGAAGCATAGCATCAGCTCCACATGGTGAGCCAAATATCTTCTTTGTCAGTGGTGATAAGCAGTTCAAAGAAATATATAATTTTATCCATATTTATGATGTGGGTGTAAGGACTTTTGCATGTATTGCTGTACTCTCTGTAGTAGTGGCACCACTGTTACTTTGTTAGCATACATTTGACTATAGTAGTGTAGCTATTAATTGTTTCTAGTGTTTATTGTTTATTATCACAGGTGACCTTGACAGTGGAAGTGTAAGACTTTTACCACCTGATGTGAGTGTATCAGCAGACACTGATGATGATGGTGGCCAAACAAAGGCACAGTTGTGGGTGCAGAGATTGACTCTGACACTGAAGTAGACATTCAGACATCTCCTGTAATTCTATTGGACACAGCCAGTAGTCCTATGCCAACCCATTCCAGTGAGCAGTCAGATATTGGACAGGTGAAGGGTGAGACACTGGATCAGGAAAGTGTAGCTATTGCAGCTTCATTGTGCTTGTTGATTCTGGCCATAGCCAAAATGTGGGGAGGAGCCATGCAGGAGAATTGTTAGGGGTGCTCGGAGGAGACCTGTAGTCCATCCTTCACCTGATCCAGGTTTGTCTTCCTGTGCCACTTGACATATGTTTAAGATCATCATAGAGGCACAGGCATGTTCCCATAGGTTCTCCAGAGAAATGCTTATGGTTGTAGAAGTGTCTATATTACACAATCGAGCTTTTAAAATTTTGAACGCCGTATGGTCAACACCATATCTTCTTTTCCCAGTTAGGGGTCACCACAGCGGATAACCTGTCCACTCATGATTGGCAGTAGAGGTTTAGAGTGTCAAGTTGCCAGCCCGGCACCCAACCTTCCACGGAAGGCACACACATGCACACACTCATACCTAGGACCAATTTTTAGTGTCCAATCCACCTACAGCATGTCTTTGGAATGTGGAGGAAACTGGACCACCTGGAGAAAACCCACGCGACCACAGGGAGTACATGCAGACTCCACACAGAAGGCACCTCAGCTGAGAATCAAACCAGAGAACATCTTGCTGTGAGTTGACAACGCTAACCACTGCACCACAGTGGCCGCCCTATGGTCGACACCATATGATCAAAATTTTAAAATTTCAAAAATGTAATAAAAAAATAAACCAAAGAAAAAACCTACCTGAACAGTTTAAGCAGGGGGGCAAGCCCCCCTGCACTGCCCACACCCCCCGCTCTTTAAATATACCAACTCCAAGATCACACTACAGTGCAGAAAGGGAAAGCTTCACATTCCACAGTGTACAGAGATCTCAGATGAAACGTTTGAACTTTTAAAAGTTCAATCATATGGTGTCGACCGTATGACATTCGAACTTTTAAGAGTTCAACAACGTGATATAGACCCTTGCAGATGTGGCAAAGGCTTGCATGTCTGACTGCCTCCACCATGTTGCTGATTTATTGGATTGGATGAATGGCACATTGGAATGGGCGGTGTCTGTGATGGAATGTCTGCTGGGAGGGGGGGGCATCCTCATGGGTGTAAGTCAGCCACATGATCTGCTGTTATTCAACTGTGGCCGTGCCTGATCATGCACCCATAGTGGCACTACTTCCACTGGTCTCTCAGTGGTTAAGGTGTTCACACACCAGAGATGGCAGACCATGAGGTCATGGTCCTGAGTGTCCTCATGAAGGCACCTCATCCAGCAGACATCAGTCATGTTCAGGTAGTAGCATTGCATCTGACCATGGGCGTGCATGTGTCTGTGCAACTCCTGGCAGAGCCATTTCTCATGGTTGGATATGACGTTGATGAACTGCCACGTCTACCATGCATGTCTCACACCTGCCTGACATACCATGATGTAGATCTAGCAGAGAAAATAGCTGTGTTCATACAGATGCTCATATACCAATTTAACTGGAGGACCCATACAGACACACAAATACAACAGTTACATGATGCAGCTGTGAATCTTAAAGCTCATTTTGTCTCACGGTAATTTGTTACTTTATCCAAATGTCTGCCTACTTCTCTTTCTTACTCACACATACTCTTTGACCTTTTGCATCAGTCTAGGCTTCCTGCCCTCCCACAACACCCTGTGTAAGTGATGGTAACTATGCTATATCCCTGTTTTCTATCCTTTGGATACAGGGATACATATTTAGGGATACATAACATTTGTGTCTGATGCTCAGGGTGCATAGCTGACTTAGTGCTTAGTATATCTGCATTTGTGATGTTGATTTGGTAATTGTACCTTTGACATATTTTGGTCTTAGGACATTAGGCAGCTGATAGAATCAAATATATTTTGCATCATTATTGTTAATGATCTTGTGAGGTTTGTGAAATCTGAAACTAAACAGTGTCTCATTACTTTCTAACTTCACTCTTTAATGATGTTCCAGTACAAAAATATGTTGTTAAACTGGGGACATTTGATGACCATCAGTAGTTTTGAGAGGTATGACTGTGTGAATCTTTGATGCCTGAGGCCTACCACTTGATAATGGACCCATATAAGTCACATATGTCTCTGCTGTCATATGTTAAAGTAATTTCTGTACAAATCACCCACCTTTTACTTGCTTACACTACCAAGTAGAAACATGCAAGGACATGCCATTCATTCAGATTATTAAACAATACGCTCCAGGTTCAACAATTACCTTGTAAATCAAGAAGTTGCAACAGTTTTC
Source organism: Protopterus annectens (assembly GCF_019279795.1). Classification (NCBI taxonomy): domain Eukaryota; kingdom Metazoa; phylum Chordata; order Ceratodontiformes; family Protopteridae; genus Protopterus; species Protopterus annectens. The sequence goes on from NC_056731.1 coordinate 685,171,644, forward strand.
ATTCAGGGCTAACTCTGATGCTAGGAGTACACAGCCATCACATGGGTAGGTAAAGGTTGTGAGCATTGCCTGGCATCAATGTTACTAAATGCATGAGGGTAGGAGGAAGGTATTAGTCCCTTAGGTGGTGAGTGAGTGTGCTGTGCTTTGCTTCTTACCAGTGTGAAGGCATACTGAGCACACCTATGTCTGCTTACACCCACAGCAGCTGATGGTTCCCCCTCTGACTCCTCACCTGTGTGTGGCTGTGGGGACCTTGCCATTGGTGGTGAGATGTGTGCCTTTCCCCTTGTTGATCCTATTGAAACTGTTTTCTCAGGAGGATGCTATGTAGTATGGCACATACAGTGAATATTTCAGTACATGTAAGTGGATTGTACTGCAGGGCTCTCCCAGATGTATCTAGGCACTGCAAATGCAACTTCAGCAGCCCAAACACATGCTCTAGGATATTTCTAGTTTGAGTGTATGCATGATTATAGTATTCTTCAGCAGTGTGTGTACATTTCTGATGGATGTCATCAGCCATGGTTCCATTGCATAACCTGCATCCCCCAGTAAATTACCCTGTTGGATATCCTCCCTAGTGAATATCTGGTACAGTTGGGAGGTGTGCCATATATTTGAGTTGTGGTTTAGTGGTTAAGGTCTTTGCCTCCCATGCACAAGGTACAAGGTTCAATCCTGACCTTCTACCAATGCCTGTTTGGAGTTTGCATGTTCTCCCTGTGTCTCTGTGGTGCTGCTCCCATGTCCAAAAAACATGCTGAGTGTTTCCATTTCAAACTCACTAATGAATGGAGCTGTGGGCAGCAACACACTCTACAAGGTGCCCTATAGGGGGAAAAGTTGTACAGACCAACCGCTTTGGGCATCATGGATCACAGACTGCATGCCGTGGCAGGGATAGCCACTTGATGGTGTAAAATATGGCTCTAGGTGATTTGGTCATGTTGACTAATGTTGCCAAAAATGGGCATGGGTAGTTAGCGTTGATAAGTGGGTTGAGGACCTGGCCTACTCTGACACACACCAGGGACCTGTGCTAATGGTGGGAGGGGTATATGTGCCCCTATTGACCAGTGTGTGCCTGCCATAAAGCTGAGCAACCTTTGGTCAAGCTGGTGTCTAGTTGCCCAGCCTGGGTTACCTGGGATAGCTCTGTTATGAACTGAGAATTGCTACACTTAATATAGGTTCACTGACAGGATGCAGCTTGGAAGTGGATGACATGATGATATGGAGGACACTGGACATCCTATGTATCCAGGAGATGAGATGTTAGGGCAGTGCAGCAAAGCCACTTGGCTTGGGATCCAGAGTCTACTACTCAGGTGGAGGGCAGGCTAGAAATGGTGTAGGAATTGTGGTGATAGAGAAGCTTCAGAAAGCAGTAAGGGATATCATTAGAGGGATATCATCAGAATTAATGACAGACTCATGGTGGTCAGACTCCAGTGTAATGATAGGACAGTATACATGATATCAGCTTATGCCCCACAGATAGTGAGGGAAAATTGCGCATTCAAACAGTAGTTACATGACCTACTAGATAAAGCAGGACGACATGAATTGGTGTTGATAATGGGTGACTTGAATGCGCATATCAGGACAGACAGAACAGGATATGTGGACTGCCTGGGTCCACATGGGTGGGGAAACAGGAATAAAGAAGGAGAAGCCATTCTAGACTTCTGTCTGACAAATGGGTTGATAGTAGCCCACACATGGTTCAGAAAGAGAGACAGTCACAAGATCAGATACAAGAGTAGTCAACATGCAACTCAGGTAGACTTGCTCCTAGTAAAGAAAAGGCAGTGGGGCAGAATCCATGATTGCAAAGTCGGCCCACAGCATAAACCACTAGTTGCCACAATCAGCTGAAAATAGTGGTCAAAGAAGAAGGTCAACAGAAACCAGGATGAAAACATGGGTTGACTGGAGAGAAAGTACAACAGTTCAAGGAATTACTCAGGGCTCTAGCACCCCAAGAAGGGGAGGAAATAGGTGGAGTTGAAGAAAAATGGCAGCACCTAAAAACAGCATGTGTTAGGACTACAGAAAAGGTATGTGGCTGAGCCAGGTATGGAAATAAGGTGCATAAGGAGAGCTGGTGGTGAAATACAGAAGTCCAGGAAGTCATCAAAAGAAAAAAGGATTGCAGGAAGAAGTGGGAGACAGAAAAGTCTGACCAGGCTAGGAAGGACTACTGGTTGGCTAAGAAAGAAGCTAACAAAGAAGTTGCAATAGCAAAGAGTAGGGCATCAGAGGCACTGTACCACCTTCTGGAAAGTGACTCAGTAAGGGGCACAAAGAAACTATTTCAGGTTGCAAGGCAAAGGCAGAAAGATAAAGAAGATAGTCAGACACCCTTCATAAGGGATGCCAGCAACAACCTGCTCACCAGCCCAGAGGACATCAAAGGCAGATGGAAGGAGTATCTCCAGCAGCTGCTGAATGAAGAAAACCCCACAGAAGCTGTACTGCCACAGAAACAGCCTATGGTGAGAGGAGAAGAAGAGGAGCCCACCCTAGAAGAAGTAAGAACAGCACTAAGGAAGATGAAGTCAGGGAAAGCAGATGAGGTCACAGCAGATATTTTAAAGATGCTGGGTGAGATAGGGGTGAAATGGCTCCTGAAGGTACTAATAGCAGTGTGGAGATAAAGGCATATGCCAGATGACTGGAGAATAAGCATACTCATGCCAGTGTACAAGAACAAAGGGGGCATCCACAACTGTGGGCAGTACAGAGACATCAAATTCCTATCACATTGCACGAAAGTTCTGGAGAGGGTAAATGAAAAATGGATACACAGAGTAGTAGAATGTAAGATGGGAGATGAGCAGTTTGGATTCAGATCAGGATGCAGCACAATTGACCCAATGTTTGCATTGAGACAGATACTTGAGAAGAAACTACAGATGAGGAGAGACTCCAACCAGGCATTCCTAGACTTGGAGAAAGCATATGACAAGGTCCCAAGAAAGCTAATCTGGGCAGTAATGTGGTGGTTTGAAGTCCCAGAAACATTGGTAGAATTGGTGCAAGCTATGTACAAGGACCCAATGACTCAAGTATGACCAGTGTTCGGCCTCAGAGAGGGGTTCTCAGTGGGTGTGGGTGTACATCAGAGTTTAGCTCTGAACCCACTGCTGTTCATACTGGGGATAGACTACATTAGCAAACAGGCTGGAAGTAACGAATCAACATAGCTGCTGTATGCAGATGATGTGGCAATGCAGGCAGATTCTGAGCTAGAACTTCAGCAAAGGATAGGAGAATGGAATGCAAATCTGGAGGCACATGGGATGAAACTAAGCACAGATAAGATGGCGGTAATGGCAGCAAATTGGGGAAATCAGAAGAAGCTGAGAAAAGGGATAGAAGGGAAGATAGTAGAACAGGTAAACAGCTTCAAGTATCTTGGAGTAGTTGAAGAGAAGGATAGTCTGAACAAAGAAGTCAAAGCTAGAATCAGAGGGGCTGCACGCAACTGGCATTGAGTATCAGGTGTAGTGTATGACAGAAGAATGCCAAAGATGCTGAAAAGTAAGGTGAACAAGACAGTGGTGCGACTAGTACTACTGTATGGTACAGAAACCTGGTCAGTAAAGGCAGAACAGTTGAAGAAGCTAGATGTGATGGAAAGCATCTATATTACATTATTGTATGATTAAAATAGCGAATGCTATTTCATCGTACCGATAATGTCTAAACCACAAAATATCGAACACACGGAACAGCAAATTTTTTCCCAGGGAAAAAAATTTGCTGCTCTGCAAAAAAAAAAATAAATAAAAACACTTAAACACAAAGATAAGTGGGGGGCTTCACCCCCACACCCCCGATGTGGGGGGGATGTGCCCTCCACACCCCCCTACTTAAATATACCAACTCCGAGATCGCACCAAGTCCTGAAGACGGCCCACCAAATGTTTTCCCTGGGAAAAAATTCGATCTTCCGTGTCTTCACTATTTTGCCGTTTCGACAGTATCGGATCGACTAAATAGCTTTTGCTATTTAGTCCATTCAATACGCTAATATAGACCCGATGGAAATGAAGTGCCTGAGAAAGGTGATAGGATGCATACTGTGGGACAGACAAAGAAATGAGGACATAAGAGCAGAAGCCAAAGTACCTCCAATTGCTGAAAAGATCAAAGAGAACAGATTACAGTTGTTTGGGCACATGTGTAAAAAAGCAGAAGATAATCAGGTGAAGAATATTTGGGACAGACAGGAAGATGGTAAGGGGAAGCAAGGGCATTGATCAAAGAGGTGAATGGATTGTGTGAAAGAAGATCTGCGGAAGTCAGGCATGAGTGTTGAAGAAGGCAGAAGTGTGGCACTGAATCGAGAGAGTTGGTGACAGTTAACACTATACCCCAACCCCATGTAGAAAAATGTGAAAAAAGGGGGCTGATGATGATGATGATGATGGTAATTGCTTGGGTTGCCAACACACACACATTCAAGATGATTCCCTTGGCGTTACACTGGACTTGGTAGTTAATAGAGTGGAAGCCCTTTCTGTTTATGAAGAGCCTTTTCTGTTCCATGGGTGTTGTCTTCATTTCTATATGTGTGCTAACTATAACACTCAGTACTTCAGGGTAACATGCTACAGGATAGAACTTTTGCATATCTCTGGCCTTGTCCTCAGAAGTATGTGGAAAATATATGTGGTCACTGGCATGTTGTAGCATAGCATTCAGGAATTGATGGAGTATCCTGGATGCTGATGCCTGTGACACCCCCAGTATGTCCCCTGTTGGTCTCTGAAACGTTCCTGTATTTAAAATAAATTCTAAGAGCTACACATACCATTGTCTTCACTGGTATAGGTTCCCAGTGGTTTGCCCTGGCTCTGAGTTAAAGACGACAGAGGTTGCAGAGTTCCTGTTGTGTGTCTCTATCCACCCTGTAGTACTCTACAATTTCCACCTCATGAAGATTCTGAAATGGTAAACAGGATCTGAAAACTCTTCTTCTTCTTGGCCATTATCTCTTAGTAGTAGAAGCAGCATAGACTTTAGTTAAAGCAACAGCGGCCCCTAGCATTCTTTTTGAGTAAACTCATTTATGTGGCCGTATTCCAATAGGGTTTGGAAATTGTAGGAAAAACCAGCACTGAGTCTACATGGTTGCTTTATAGTTTGTTGAATAGCTCCTTTATCTTGGATTAGTTAGTTAGCATACAGTTCAGCTGCTTATGCTGTGATTAGCATGTCATGGAGTTTGCCTTGTTTGTGGATCGCTAACCGCCATGTAGAGCCACTTACTGAATCCAAAACAGTGCACTACCATGTGTGCACCTTGATGCGACGTGCACACTGTGTAAATGGACCATGTAGGCTTTAATGAAAATGGCTATATCATGTTTAATATCTGGAAAACCCCTCCCTAAAAAAATAACTACCCCCTACTCTGCTGATCTTCAGCATATGTCTATTCCATCCACCCTTGCAAAATTCCTTTAAAAAGTAATATATCTCCCAATATAATCATCAATCCTCAAAATGGCATGGCTTTGGGGCTGGATAGAGCAAGTCCACTGTTTCCTGATCTTTTTCTGATAATATTCTTCTTTCTGTGGACAAATGTATCCTGACTGGTGCCATATTTATTGACCTCATCAGAACGTTTGATCTGATTAACCATAACATTCCGTTATATCATCTAATTGAAACTGGAGTCAGCCCTCACACAAAACCCTAATTCAAAAATGGCCTTTCCAATTAGAATTTCTCTGTCCAGTTTCAAAACACATTTTCTGCTTCACTCTTCTTCTTAAAGGACTCCCTCTAGGCCCCATTCTTGCTCCACTTTTTTTTTCCATTTTCTTTAAAAACTCCTGCTTGAATACCTTCACCAATCCATCTTACTGTTTGTAGACAACATAGTGTTTTTCTATTCAAACCCAACCGCCTTGAGGATACAGAGACTACAAGCTGACTTTCTGTCTTATCAATTGACTTAAAGATAAACAGAAAAAACAAAAAACAAATTCTTAACATTTCCCAAACTAAAATTGTACTTTTTGACACCACTCCCAAATTCCTCAACAACTCTCAAACTCTTTTTTTATCCATAATCACTCTGGTAGCCTCATTAAACAAGTCATCTTCTTCAAATATTTGGGTATGTGGATTGACACCTCACTAAACTATCACCTTTATTTTGTGCAGGTGCATAAGAAAATAAATGCCCTCCTGTTTTGGTCCTATAAAATTTCTCTTTTCTTTCAAGACCATACAAGAATCCTATAGGCAATAGAATACTACTAGCCCAACTATAATACACATGCCTGCTGGTTGCAACTTCCTCCAAGAGAAATTCCTCCACCATACAAATTATAACTAATTCCATCTGCCACTTATCTCTCTATCTCCTCTAGGAATGGGCCACATTGTATTACTCTTGATAAAGCCAATTGGCTACCTTTCTAACAATGTGCCAACATTCTCTTTGGTTCTCAACTCTACAAGCTTCTCAATGAAAACTCCTGCCCTCCTCTTGCCAAAAAACCTTTTAGGGAAACCCCCAGTTACAATCTGCAAAGTGTCAAGCACTCTGGTCCACATCTTCAGTGTCCCATAATTAGACATTATTGCACTGATCATGCCTTCTCCAAACTCTTGCTTGTAATTTCAAAGACATTTCTACATACTCTTCATTTCATTCACCAGCTAAGGAATATCTCAAAGCTCAGGCAGAATGTAAATGCTTTTCCACTGGCCAGGTGACCTAATCCTTCCTTCCTTCCATCACATCATCTTCATACATTAATTAGTTGAATTATTCTGACTGCAAACATAGTATATTTATCCTGTCCGTTTGACCTACTTTCACTTCATTACCCTACTTTTAGTTGTGTCCCCCTTCTGCACTCTAGTTCTCCTCCCTCATATCCTCACCATATGGCAACTTATATTTTTTACTATCAAGCTACCACTGTTTTTCATTTTTTACATAGTTCTTTTTTCAAGTCTTTGTAACACTCATTATTGTTTTATAAGTTTTGTGTCCTTTTTCTTTCTCTAGACTGAGTCTGAAATGAGTCCACTTAGATCAGTGCTCTACCCTGGTTACAAATATGAATAAATACATTAAATAAATAAAAGGCTTTCCAACATGGCAAATGAAATTATTTGTAAACATGATAGAAACTTTCCACCAACATTAAGACATGGTTTACTGAAATGTTGTCTAAAGAGTAAGAATTTTAGGAAAATATTCACCATCCACATGTGTTTTGCTAGTAGAGTTATTCTATTTATAATTAAGAACAACTGAAATCTATTATAGGGAATTCAAATCTAGCTACTGCAATTGGCATCACTCCTACTTTTGCTAAAAAAAATTGTAAGGATGTATTAGAGAAGTCAGAGACACCCCTAACCATCTTCCTCTCTGCCAAACAAATTGGCCATTCTAAATGGTGGAGCTGCAAATGGTCCAGTTTTATTAATGTTGGACTATTTTTAAATTTATCAATAATTGCAACTTTGGGATGAATACCTCTTAGACCTATAGAAGTAGAAGGGTGGTGTACATTGCCAAATGTTCAAGCTGTAGGAGTTCATACACAGGAAAAACACAAGGAAACTCATGTGGTATATTTGTGAACATGTATATACCCTTAGGAAGAAGAATTTGAGTAATGCCTTTTGTAAACATTCATTGAAATGTACTAATTTAAATAAACTAGTATTATTTATTACTAACTACATGGCACTTAACCTTAAATGAGAGAATGCTGATTATGTTTCGGAGGTTTAGGAGCTTAGATAGCAGTTTGCTGCTTTTTGCTACAAATGGCCTGGTTTAAATGAAACAATAAATATTACATTTATTTATTTATATTTATTTATCTGTTTATTTATTTATTTATTCATTATCTTTAATGGTTAAGTCTAACTGGGAAACAAGTCACATTTTACTGGAGGCAGGGGGAGAAAAGTTCAGTATAAATATACAACACATAAAAAATAAAATTTATTAGCCGGTAATATTACAAAAACATTTTACATGCGTTCATTTGGTCATATTAGAATAAGTGAAATTCCTTTTATAATCAGGGATTTAAAAGTATTTCAGGGCATACACATACACCACATTTGTACTATAGCAGGAGACAAATAGAAGTAAAACAACAATAGAAGCAGAAAAAGTTAAGTAGTTGAAAATATACAAATCTAGGGAGATCTTAAGGGTACACTAGATAAGTAAAGAGATGAAGAGCAAAAAGAGTGATTGTAGGGAAATAAGAGGATTGAGTATGATAGTTTAGGTATCGGAGTAATAAAAGTTGTAACAGTAGAGAAAAAAAACAAAAAATTACTGAGGTGAGTGTGAAAAAAGAGGTTGGTAAGGGAATGGATAGAATGAGAATGATGGATGAGTTTAGTCAGGATTCATAGTCATGACGAAGTTAGGTGATGTTTAGACTGTGTTTAATGCATGTAATAATGACATCTTGTTTTAGGGAAACTAGAATGGCGTTCTAGTGCTTGGTAGCACAGGTTGAGTAAAGGCTATCACTTGCACTGTTGTGAGACTTGGTGGTGATCAAGAGACTTTTGTTGTGTGATCAGAGATTCTCAGATGGCGAGTAGTTTTTGAAGGTGCTTTGTAGGGAAGAACAAGTGCTATGTTTGTATATTTTTATGGGCAGTAAGTGGTTTGGAGTAGGTAAGGTAATTAGATAACTGAAGTTAGCTTAAACGCTTTAGTGCTAGGCAGAGATGAGTTTGGTTTGGTAAGTGGATGCAAACTTGGCAATTTTGTTGCAGCAAGCATTTAGTTTATTTTCTAAGGCAGAAGGGGGATTAGTCAGGATAAATGATGCATAGAGAAGTGAGGAGAGAAGTTTAAGAATTAGTTTTCTTGATGGTGTTATGTGTCGATCATATTTTAAACTGTCATCTATAATGACATTAATATTTTTTTTTAATTGAACACTGTTTCTTTTATGGTATTATTTGCTGAGGTTATGATGATAGATGTGCTAGAAAGGTATGGCTGTAAAACAATCTTTATTTTGTTGTAAGCATTTAAGAGTAGCTGGTCGTCATCTAGCCAGGACTCAGTAGAGGAGAAAAAGTCTCAGGTTATCTTATGAAGTATTGGGAGGCTTGATGCAGAGCATATGAGAGTGGCATTGTCTGCATGTTGAATTATGGAGGCAGCCTTGATAGCTTTGTGATGGTTGTTTGTAAAAATGTTGAACAGTAAAGGGCCTAGAACTGATCCTTAATGCAAACCAACAGGGACAGACAAGAAGGGAGAAAGATCAAATTTCCATTTTGCAGCCTGTAGTCTGTAGGTGAGACAGCTGTGGAACTGGAAAGAGGTGACTAGGAGAGTCCTAGGGGAGATTTTGTGAAGCAGGCATTGGCGTGATACTGTGTCAAATGCTTTTGACATGTGTAAGAAATAGGATGATACTAAGCTGCTGGTATTTCTAATAGAGTTTACGGCTTCGGTAAAACTAGGTAAAACAGTGGTAGTGCTGTGGTGAGGTGGGAAGCCACGTTAAATGGTGAAGAGGCCATTGTTGTTACTGAGATGGGTTAGGAGTTGGAAATTAATAAATTTTTCTAATATTTTAGAAAGGGTTGGTAGAATAACTACGGTACAGTAACTGGAAAGGTCAGTGGATGTTCCACCTTTATGCAGAGCTACAATGTCGGATTTTTTTCCAGATGGGGGAGGGGGGTTTAGCTCACTATAAGGGATCAGTTTATCAGTATGGATACAGGTTATGTAAAAGCATTAGCAGCAATTCTGAGAAATTCTGGTGATAACTTGCTGGCATCTGGAGCTGGATTGTTTAACTTTAAGAGATATTTCTTGATAGTAGTGGGTACTGGCTGGAGGGAGAAAGGAGTCTGGTGGGGACTGTGTTTAGTAGGGACAAAATGATCCAGCCTAATTTTAACAGCCTGTTGCTGGAATTGTTTATTCTTGTAGCAGTAGTGAGAATTTGGGTGAAGCCAAAGAGATTAATGGAGATAGCTGGGGAATCAGAGATGATAAGTAGGCAATCTATATTAAGGTCACATAAAATAATGAATTGCCTTTTAAAATTATGAGATATATCATTAAACACAGGGGATGCTGGGATTCATATGCTGTTACGCTTGCTTATTTGAAGAAAATAGATAATTAATTCAGAGCTGGTAAAGTCGGGATAGGTATGGAGATAGGAAATGTGTTCCAAGATGTTTTTGTGTATAAGTCATGCCACCAGCCGTCTTAAGTTGTCTGTCATTTCTAATGATGTCATAGCCTGTGGGAAGAATTTTCTGGTCTTTGGTATCTAGTTTTAGCCAAGTTTCTGTGTCTATGTCAGGGATTTATGATGCTATGTTAGCATATATGTCCGGTAGTTTATTATAAATGCTTCTGAGATGTAAGTTCATCTATCTTCATTTCCTGGCCCTCTCTACCTCCAAGATATTCCTGACTTTTCTAACTTTCTCCTGACTGCAACTTTTTTTTCAGTCTGTAAAAAAAAAAACAAACAAAAAAAAAAAAAACAATAACTTTTGCACATCTATGTATTTTTGTTATTTTACTCTGCACTGTATTGCTTTATTATGCTTGCTCGTTATGCACATTTTATGTAAATGTATTTCCTGACTGCATAAATCTTACTCTTGCATTATACCATTAACTTTATGTAACCATGTTTCATTGTATTGCTTGTGGAGCTTTTCATAAATTAATGGATTGCATGAATCTTTACTCTTGTATTTTACCATTAACTTTATGTAACCATGTTTTATTGTATTGCTTGTGGAGCTTTTCTCCCCGGGCCTCCACTGAAAATGGGCACTTCTTGGCCCAGTGGACTTCCCCAGTAATCAAACTGAAATAAATAAATAAATCTAGAATAGACTATTATCTTGGTTGAAAGGAGAAAGAAAAGTTGGGACAGTTGAGTTTGAAGAGTTGCACATGTATAAGAACTGTGTAGAATTTGGATGGATGTCACCATCAAGGGCGAGTGTGGAGCAGATTGATTGTAGTAAAATAATTTTTTTGTATTTATATTTCATCTTTAAGTTATCTCTGTGTAAGATTAATTCTTCTTTGATACAGTTGTATTTAAAAAGGAAGTGCCAAGCAATAAGCATAATAAATACTTCATAGGTTCATAGATTAGTACTAGGCTAACTGCCCTTGCGAGCCATTTTAAGCCTAGCCAGTTATCCCTTGTGAGACTCAAACACTGCACCTTGTGTTTGTAAGGCAAACACCTTAACCATTAAGCCACCCTATTTGAAATCACTAGGTATCCATTAGATGCATTATTTACTTTTTAGTATATTAGGGTAACGAGTTTTTTAAATTTTGCTAAATTTTCATGTTTTTAATTTATTTATTCTAGTGATATATGATTAGGAAAGTGGTAATTTTAAAATGCTTGCCTTTCATTTTTATTGAGTTCTCATGAAGTTCATTTGCATATAAACAAAAGTGCTTAACTAATTATCGTTTCCATGTCAGTGGAATGTGTTACTGGTTTTTGTTATGTTCTCATGCTCATTGTCTGGTCCTGTGCTGCCTGCTTTTCTGATGGATTTTACTGGTTTTCTTAGGAAATGGGTTACTTCAAGGGAAGAGATGGATATCAGCAGCAAACCTGAATATTTGACACAATTGACAAAAGACCTGAAATTCCCTTCAAAAATGAGCTGGGGAGAGTCACAAAGGGAGAGCTAAGACAGGCACAACTGTCAAATCCTGCTTTATGGAACTTGAGAGAGAAGTCATTGAGGAATCCATATACAAGGACAGTGGGTTATTGAAGAAAGAATGGGTTCTAAATGAAAGCTAGAGGGAGAAGTAGGAGTCATAAGGACCAATTAACAGAGCTGTATCAAATGAGTTATTAGGATGATACAGTAATAAGCATGCTTCTTTTACATTTTCTGTACTGTCTTTAATAATTATAACCAATATGTTTATATAATGTGTTTTTATTAAATCAGTTGCCTACAGTAGTCTATTAAGTCATTGCGCCCTTAAAAGAAACAGAATTTGACAGTTTATAAGTTGTCATTAAGTGATCACAATTGCTTCTGGACAGCATACAGCTACCTAAAAGGCCAGCTTGATAATTTGCAATCTTTCTATCTGTCTATCTATAAGCAATTGATTGTTATGGATTAATGACAGTCTGCAAACTACAAACCATTCCTTTTTAAGGGGGAAACAGATTGCTTCCTTTAAAAGATAATTTTGATAACTTAGAAACTGTCTACAAACTGTCTTAGTTTTGACTAACAACATCTGCTGAAAATGAAACTTTGTTTTTAGAAGAGGCACATGCTCATCAGTAGCCATTACAAGATGGTACCTGGAGCAGGTACCCACTCTACCTCACCTTCCTTACGAGTTTGACATTAGGTACTTCCACAAAGTCCACAAAGTTCCTGTTTTTCAGGTAATATGATCCTGAAGCACACAAAAAAGATAACTTTATGCAAACTTTATAGCAGCCTGCTAGTTGGAGGAGTTTGAAGATTTATGAGCAGGGGCAGCTGGCAAGGCAAGATACAAAGCTTAAACTGTTTTGATGCTATTTTCTGTTATTGAAGAATTACTACAGAGACTAGCCAAGGACATGGACATTTAGGGCCCTATTAGTATTCCAAGCCCCACAGGTAAGAAGTGTATTTTCATGATGGTAGACTACACTACCACTCTAGGATGTTGACCCTAGTGGTCAGTAGCCTAGTACACACCTAAGAACCTATTAACCCAGAGGTTGTTGGCTTTGTCCTCTTCTAGGACAGAAAAGGTAGTAAATGCTCTGTTAGAAATTTTCAACAGGATGGATTTCCTACAAAAAATACAAACATACAGAGGAGCTAACTTCATGTCAGCCCTGTTAGCTTGTTTTTCAGAGTACTGTGGAGAAAAGCAATTAAAATCTAGTCACTACCTTTCACAAACAAATTGTTGGTGGAGATGGCAAATTCTACCCTTATGACCATGTTGACAGCATTCATAGCCCAGACTAACAGCAGGGTAAGTAGCCATCTCCTCTTTACATACTGCCAGCTTTTGAACACTTTGTTAACATGACAAAAACCATATTATGAAAGAGAGACATCGATACTCATTATTTGCAATGAGAATCAGGGGATGATCTGTGGTAGACCTTCTCACCGAGGTATGGTCAGACTCTTCAGCTAATTAAGTAATACTGTCTCAGCAGCTATCCCCTACCCAGTTTTAGGAAATCCTAGCAGTACTACAATAATCTGCGGGCATGTTTACTGCTAAACATGTATGAATTCAACTGGTTGGACACCATGTAGATAGAGATATTGACTGACCAATCAAATTAACTGAATTAATTATTTTTTATCATCTGCTTGGCCATCTAAAATGATCTACTATTGTCACCCATGTGAGCCATTTATTACTCTTGACGGACTAAGACTGAGACTACTGCATGAGCTCACAACAGGCCCCCTACACCCCCAACACCCATTGTGGATAATATGGTAAATCCAGGTGAGTAGTCTTGTGATTTATTCTTTCCCCCTTTTGAGCTCACCAGCTTCCCTATTTGGAATGGAGGTTGGACACATTATTTTCCTTTGGTAAGAGCTGAATAGCCCATTTATTTCTCATGTTGAGCTAACCGGTCATGTTGCTTCCAAGGAGTGAGGGTAGAGTGGCTTCGAATAGACCACAAATTGGTCAAGCATAATTCCCATCATCCTTTGGAACTTCTGTCCCTCTCTGGCATATGCTCTAAACTCTATTATAACTGTCTAACCCTCAAAAAAGTGTGCTTGCTTTCACACACACACATGCAGCTTCCTGAGCTTGCTAACTGCCTTGCAGTACAGGGCAGTTTGTTCTCATCAGAGTCATACACCACAAGTGCAATACCTTGTGCCTTCTCCCAGTGCTTTACAGAAGCAGTGACCACAACTACCTTCTCTCTCTCTCTCCACATTGTGTTTTATACAGTAACTTTTGTTACATTATTTACTTTTAATAGGTGAGCCATTCAGAAAGGACATCAGCAGTGAAATAAGCAGCTACAGGAGGTAAATCTTTACATTTCTGAAGTTAAAGATATGGTAGCTGCAAAAAATGGAAAGGAAAGGAAAGGACAAGAAAAGGAAGGTAAGGAAAGGAAAGGAAAGGAAAGGAAAGGAAAGGAAAGGACAGGAAAGGAAAGGAGAGGAAAGGAAATGAAAGGAATGGAAAGGGAAGGGAAGGAAATGTCGTTAGGGGCTATAATGGAATCTAGATGAACACGGAATCCCAGTGAGAAGAATGAAATCAGTTAATACAAAGCAAAAGAAAGCCAGCTTTATAATTTTTCATTTTTCTTTTGACTTACTGATTAAATTCAGCTCAGCCTTATCTAAGAAAGTACATCCAAAGCTAGGTGTAATGTCAGTCCACCATATTGCATGACTGCTATTCTTCCCTAGGGTAGCATGCACCATGCACATTGTGGTCACTGCACAGAAGAACAAACACAGTGCCCATCAAGAACAGCTGGTGCATACTGATTTAACAATCACCACAAATGCTTCAGATTTCTTTATCAACACTGCCATTTCAGAAATGCTTTACTTTACTTTCCCTTTGCCCACTCAGTTAAACTGATTGCTTCTTCTATTAAATTACCTTATAAAACTATTCCTCATAAGGTATTTTATCTTTTTCTCTTGCCAAGTAATCCAGTCATAACACACTCAAACTCTATGGTGGGGCTTTAAATAATGAAGGAACTATGCAAAGTCTACTTTGATATTATGTAATGGAGTACAATCTACACACTCCACCAGTACTTTCTAGTTCCTGTATGTTTGTGTAACAATAGTTCATGCTCCTAAAGTTAATCCTACAATATAAAGCCATCTTTCATCACATGCATGCTTTAAAGTATTTGGTTCATGCAGGCTGTCATTTACAACTCACTTGACATTGTTTCATGGAGCTTTGAGAGAGAGACAGAGAGAGAGCATTGATGGTTCAGGATTTCTATTTCTCTTTATTTATTTAGTAAGCTAGTTATTTTAATGGAATGGAAGTTGTCAAATCTCAAGCACTCATTCCATTGGTGGTGGTTCATAGGTTCATATGTGTGTACACTAGGCTAATGGCCCTGGAGCCTTTACAAGCCTAGACCATAGGATTACCCTGGCATCATGCCACCTGACCTTAGTTCACAGTGCCTCTGTCAAGTAAAGCCATTGGAGTGATCCCTGGTGTGAATTTTCTATTTCCCATCCACTCATCGGGATTTCTCTTGAAGAGGGTGAGTGAAGTGCTCTGTTTGACATGTATGGGAATTCTATTCTATAGCATGGGCAGTCTCTTTGTTATGAACCTATCCTTCCAGCATGTTCTGTTGATTGTGGTAATGAGGTTGAAGTCTTTAGAGCGAGTGGTGCAGAGGAATTGGGATTTCTTTAGGTGCAGCATTTCTAACAGAGCTGGGTCAAACATGGCTTTATAAGTCAAGCAGAGATCACCTCTAAGTAGGTGATAGGAGAGAGAAAATAGTTGGAGTTTTTTAAGTCTGTTCATATAGGACAAGTGTTTAAGGCCTAGGATCCTCTTTGTGAGGTACTTTTGCGGCCTCTCCAGTTGTTGCAGGTGTCTTGTGAGGTACATGCCAAATGGGGCATTGTACTCGATGATTGGCCTAATTAGAGAAGAGTAGAGGGAGACAATGGCCTCTTTCTTCCTGGATGCAAAACCCTTAGTAATGAGATGTGCCACATAGAAGGGTTTCTGACCACAGTGGCAGTGTGTTGGTCAAAAGAGAGGTTGCTGTCAACCTGTGTTTCCAGATCTCTTATAATGCCTTCTGTGTTCAGTGGACTACCATTGATGTGGTAGTTCATAGAAATTGGGTTTTTCCCAAAGGGGATGAGGACACAATTTTTGGCATTGAGCTTAAGGCCATGGTTCTGAGATCAGTTGTTGGTCTCAGTGAGCCCTTTTTGTAGGATGTCAACATCACTTGGGGAGTTAATAATGGCACCCAAGTTGCAATCGTCTATGAACTTTGTTAGCCAGAGTCCCTTCGTATTGGACTAGACTTCTGAGAAGTAGATACCAAACAGGAGAGGATCCAGGACTGATCCCTGTGAGACTCTACTAGTGACTGGTCGGCAGTCTGACTTGGAGTCATCTACTTTCACACTGTGGGTTCTAACTGTGAGACAGTTTGCAACCCACCTAGTGAATTAGGGGTTGATGCCTAGCTTAGTGGGTTTTTCTGTGATTCCTGAGTGGGGAATGGTATCAAAGGCCTTGGCCAGATCAAGGTAGGCTGTATAAACTACCTTGCCTTCATCCACAGCTCTGTTGACTAACTCAAAAAAGTTGACCAAGTTGAGCAGGCATGATCTACACTTCACAAAACCAAACTGTGTGGGATCCAGAGTTTGGAGATTCCCTATATCCTTATTTATTAGGTCCACAATGATGCCTTCCATAGCTTTGCATATCAGACTTGTCAGGCTAATGGGGCAATAGTTCCCAGGGTCTGTAGTCACTCCTCCTTTGTGGAGAGGGATGACTATAACAGTGCGCCATTAGGTAGGGACAAAGCCTGAGGTGATGCTGTGATTGAACAGGGCACAGAGGTGAGGTGCCAGTTCACTCTGTAGTTCATGTAGAACACAGCCAGGGATATTGTCAGGTCCCACAGAGGCTGTATTTTTGGCCTTGGACAGTGCTGTTTTAACCTGTGCAGCAGTAATACTGGGTGCCTGGCAATCTACTGGCATTGCGATTGGTCCTTTGGGGGGGGGGGTTGGCACTGAATCTGTCGGCCAGTATATTGGCAATATCTGTTGGCTCAGTATAGGAGGTACCATTGTGCAGTACCTCAGAGCAAATCTGG
Organism: Protopterus annectens; assembly: GCF_019279795.1. NCBI lineage: Eukaryota > Metazoa > Chordata > Ceratodontiformes > Protopteridae > Protopterus > Protopterus annectens. The sequence goes on from NC_056731.1 coordinate 685,188,554, forward strand.
GTATTGCCATGGAGGTTCTTTACATAACTATAGAAGGCCTTGTAGTTGTCTTTACTATCTGCTGCAATTCTGTTTTTATAGCTAGCTTTAGAGGATTTGATGATGGATCACAACTTTTTGTCTTAAGGGAGTTTTTCCAGTCTTGGGACTTCACCTTATTCCGCATAAGTTTCCTCCTTCTGTTGTAGAGTTTGTTTATGGCAGGGGACTATCAGATTGGCTTCCTTTTTTTGGAGGAAAGCATCTTGGTTCTATTGGGTATGGTGAGATCCATGCATTGGTGTATGTGTTCGTACAGTGCATTGGTGTATGATTCGGCAGTCATGCAACTATTCTCCATTTGCATGGGTGCCATGAAGTTAGCCGCATATGTTCTTAGAAGCCCAAAGTTAGCTTTAAGTTTTTCATGGTGGAGAGGGTGGGAGGGATGTGGATTTCCAAGGTGATTAGTTTGCAATCTGATCTAACAAGGGAGGAGTTGACTATTGGTGTAGAACAACGATCGCCCATGTTAGTAATGACCAGGTCAAGGATGTTGCTAACTCTAGTGGGGGTCAGAATGAGCTGGTCCAGGGCATTGGAATTAATGAATTCCAGGAAACAGGCAAGTGTATTGGTACATGAGTAGTTTTCCCAGTTAAAGGAGGGATAGTTGAAGTTGCCCAGTATGAGTGTGTTAGGGTGGATCCTAATATGCTCCGGGGTGCTTAAAAATGTGGCGTGAGTGTCTTGGGACATGGTTGGGGACCTATAACAGGCTACAACTTGAATCGCTGTTTTACCCAATGTTAGCTGCACCTGAAGTATCTCTGATGCATTATGCTGGGCTACCAGTCTGGAGGTGTGCACATCCTTTATGAATATGGAAACACCACAACCTTTGGAGCTTTGGTCCAAATTCTGAAGCTGAAAGGTGTGGAATGAGTTATAGCCTGGTATTACAGGGGTGCTTTCTGTTACCTTGAACTAGGTCTCTGTTACAGTGCAAATGTCGATGTTCTCCATTTTAAGGAGTGCTTTGAGTGAGTGCCTTTTGATATTTAGACTTCTAGTGTTGAGCAACATGACCCTCAGATTGCATTTGTTTGTAGCTGTTATGGTGGTAATTTAGTCTTTGAAACACCACCTAAAAAAAGGCACTATAGGGGTGGCAAGAGCCTTGGCCAGTATCTGGAAGCCCAGGGGTGACAAATGCAGGCCATCTGACAAAGCATTGAGGTCTGTCAGTCATGTCATCCCAGGCAGACAGATACTGGATCCCCTTAGAATGACACCAGAAGCTTAGCCAATTGTTGAAATCAATCATTTTCTGCTTGTACTGTGGTATCATTCTGGGTGATGGTAGGATGCTGCTCAGGGCTATGGTCATACCCGCCTCGCTACATAATCCGAGAGCTCCTCCATATCTCTTTTCACGTAGTTCAGGGAGATATATCTCAGGTCATTCACACCCACATGTACAATGACAGAGTCATATTTGTACCTGTTTTTGAGGGACCTGAGTGCGTGCGTTATATGGTGGATCCTGGCACCTGACAGGCAGCTGAATGTAACTTTCTCCTTTTTCAACCTAGTGAGTGGGACATCAGTGTGCCTCACTATCAAGTCACCTATGACTAGTGTACTGGGCATGCTATTTTGCCTTAGGGGCCATTGTTGAATGGCACATTGTTTAGGAGAGTTATGTGTCTCGTGATTAGTGTTGTGTTGTGGTGGTCGAGTGTCTTTCTGCCTTGGATATCTCTGCTGTTAAGTCCTGGTTAAATCAATAACTATTTTGAGCTTCTATGCAGAACAGTGGCTTCCCCTAAATGATGTTGTCAAGCATGTCACAATCTTCTAAAATACTGATGCCTTAAAACAAGCATTATATGTTTTTATCCATTAATTGATCAACTGATTGAGTGACTGATTGTTGACCATTTATTTATTTATGTATGTACCTATGTATGCATTTATTTATTTATTTATCAATTGTAGACTAGGTTAGTCCCACTAGGCTAGTAGCCTCTCTTCAGGGGAAACCTGAAGTGGCATTTATACTACTGGGGAAATTTGGCCATGGCATCTGGGAACTTTCCCTATTCATTATTGTTGATAGTGGGACATATTTTGGAAGAGTACTTCATGTTTCCATTCCAGGCACAGAGACAGCCCATATTTACAAGAGGCAGATGGAGACAGAAGGGAGATGATGAGGTGGTGAAACAAATGGAGAAAAAAGCAAATGTCAAGACCGGAGAATGTGTGCAGGATTCTGAGGAAATATTTCAAAGAAATCTGTTTGATGGAGATGAGTCAGCAAATGATGGTTGTATAATTAAAACCCTCCAGTCAGAAGGTTTGCAGGATGATTTACTTAAAGAAATAGTGGTGCACAGTGAGCCAGAAAATGAAGGAGATGTTTCCTGAGGAGATATCATGGTGAAAATACATAATATAGGCTGCAGAAACAATCCTGAGGAATAGTGGTGAGATGGAAAAGAAAACATTCAGAGAAAGTAAAGGAAGGCAAACGTGGAGTAGCAGAAAATAAGGCAGAAGAAAATGAGAAACAGAAGTATGTAGTAAAGATTCAAAGTAAAGAAGACAAAGAAACGGACAGGTATTATGTGGAACAATTTAATAGCTCCATTGAGTGTAAAAGCACATGAGGTAACAAAGAGACATTTTGTGACATTATACTTGAGATTGTTTTTTTTAATGGAATTTTTTTCTTGGAAAATATGAAAAAAAGAAAAACTGTAACCCATGGAATTGTTATGTGATAAAAGCATTTAAAAGTGAAACAAAAAAAGAAAATGCGTGTACAATTCCAAACAGAGGTAGAAAGAGAGACTTTGGAAGGATATTTGAAAACTTTATGTAAGGAAGTACTGGACATTGTAAACATTTATAATAAATAGGAACTGCTGGCTGGGACTGTAATATTGTGTTAAAATTTGAAAGAGAAAAAATTATACATATACCAACAAATTCGGAGGGGGAGCAGTGGTGCTGTAATATACCTAGAACAACCCAAAACATCTTTTTTTGTAGAAAAGAAAGACACTCGATAAGTAATTGTGAGAAAAGGAAATGTATTTATGTGGAAATGGGACATAGTTCAAAAAATGTGAATTGAAATGTTATAAATGTAACAAAATTGGACTTTTATGGATGGATTGCAAACATGAAAATAAGAGAAAGGAAAACGAAAAAGAAAGAGAAGAAAATGAGCAAAGAGAAGAAATTTCAGAAGTAGTAGAAACAGAAAAAATAGAAGAGAAAGAAAAGAGGACATAGAAGAAATTTCTGAAATAAGTGATGAAGAAGACATGAATTGGGAGGTAGTAAAAGAAAAAATCTATTGCTAAAAGGGTAAAAGAAAAAGAAACTTTAAAGGGATAAGTACAGAAGAAAAAAGAAAATAAATGGATGAAAAAGAATATATACAGCTAGTGATTGGGGATTGGCCTAATGGTTAAGGTGTTTCACTCTCAATTGGCTAGTCTTTCAATGGCCTAGTAATTGGCTATGAGTTTATGAAACAGTCATTCAAAGGGAAGATTACAATTTTAGTTTGCTTTCTTTAAATGTCAATAGTGTTACAAATATAGTAACCAGAATATGGATTTTGGAGTTGTGTAATACATGCAAATGCATGTAATGTTGATATTAGAAGGCACAAGATGTTTAGCAAATGAAAGATTACATGTAGAGAAACTAAATGAGATGTTCTGCAACAGAAGTATTCTGTAGAAATACAATAAAGATATTAGATGTAACTTTAGCAAAAATGGGAAGATTAACCATTGTGGACTTAAAATGGAAAGAACAAGTATACAGAATTATAATATTTATGCTTATACTAATTGTAAATCTTATTTCATTAGATTTTAATGTTGTTATAAATATGAATATTATGATTACAGAAAACTTTAATTGTGATTTAAGAGACAAGCATAAAAAGAATGGAAATGTTAAGAGTTCTACAATGTGATAAGTTAAAACTTTGGGACAAAAGTTATGAACATACAAAAGGGGTATGCATAGAACTAAAATAAATTATTTTATACCATCAGAAGATTTAGTTATAGGAGAAGGGGAGGAAGTTGAAACAAGATTTTCTAATCATCTTGCAATATGGCTAGAGATATAAAGCAAGGAATATATAAAATTAGGCATAAAAAGGATAAATGAAAAAGCATGGAATGAAGATGGAAAGAGATTAATAATACAGCACACATGATCCTGGACTATATCAGAATAATACCACAAATAATCCCATGTGTCTGACATAACATATGTGATTGTGAGAGATCATAGATGGCCCTTCAAGAACACACTTGTACAACTATTATAAGTTGTCAGCAATCTATAAGGGGAATCAAGCTAACCATCCTGAAACTTTAACATCTGCTGGAGGTGTTGGGGGGACACTGCTAAACCTGTATGTGACATTATGATCAATCCAGGTTAGCTGACAGGTATGCATGGTATATATATATATATATATATATATATATATATATATATATATATATATATATATATATATGTCAATACTTTTATATGGCTAATAACATGTGTGAGAGCTCACTGTGGCAAATATGGTACACTTGAGTAGCGCATCCCTGGAAGATGAATAGACAGGTACATAAAAAAATTGCATTGTACTCAATTATTGGGGTCTATATTACTTTGTTGAAAACTAACTTCAGCAAACAGATGTTCATCGAATGTTCAACTCATTGAATGTATTTCCAGGGAAGTGAGTCACTTGGCCAACTTACCGACACCCCCCCCCACACACGCACAAACACACTGCAGTATATCAAACCCATCAAGGTCCCCACTTTTATATACAAATTCCGAGATCGCACTACAGTGGGGAAAAAGGGCAATTTTCCTAATGCTGGCCAAGTAACTCACTGCCCTGGGAAAAACATTCACTGATGTGAACATTTGATGAACATCCATTCTCTGATTTATGTTTGATGAACGGCTGTTCGCTGAAGTTAGTTTTTGAGAAACTAATATAGACCCCGGTTATTGGAATGATGATGGCTGTGAACTATGGAAGTATAATTGCCTTTCATGCGGATGTCCTGCACATACTCAGGAGTTATGTTACATACAAGGGAGTAGTCACGACTGCGTGCTCTTTCTGGTGGACGTTTTGCATAAAATCTATCTGAGTGCACAGGTCACATGCCACTTGGTCTGCTCATAGGGGTGTGCTGTCTACATTATCATTAGGTTTTGTGTTTGCTGCTATAATGCAACAAATCTCCCCATGACTTTTTTTCAACTCATGTCTTCATGGCTATGGCAGAAATCCTTTATGTGTGTTGATACCATGTACTGTATATTGCACTGATATCACACTTGGATTCAATGATTGTCCAGAATATGCAGTCCTCCAGAAAGCTGTTTGACAAAGGATTTGTACAGCATTCTTGATGTCTGTGACTTAAATAATGAACAAGAAAGAGACTAGCACACAGCCCTCAGGTACAGACCTGATCACTGGACTATAGATATAGGGCACTTCACACACTTCAACATATTTATATGTCATATATGTGACCCAGTGGCCTACCCACTTGGTTATATAGGTGCTTATGGCAACTTGTAACAGTGTCGCAGTAATACCTCAGTGTGGATTTGAATCAAATGCCTTGGCCTGGTCAAGTTCCACAAGATGATAGTGTTGTCATCATGTATGCCCTTGTTGACCTTCTTGAGGCCATCTAACAGATGTAACAGACATGGATGTAGCCTGAACAAACCACACATCTTTCATACACAGCTGGGATATTACCAGTGTCTATTTAGAAAAGGTCCATGACGACATGTTGGTCTACCTCATAGATGAGGAGAGTCAGGCAGTGTCTATATAGGCATGCATCATGATGTCCCCCCCAGTCAGATATATGCGTGTTGATGTACACCCCTTTTATAGGAACATATTCTGTCTGGAGGCTGTATTAAAGCATCAGTCCAACAATGTCTGGTAGGTCCATGTTTTGAGTCACACTATAAGCATTCTGCGATGTTGTCATGGCCCATTGATTCTGTGTTATCAGCCATACAGAGCCCTCCTTAGTATAGAAACTGAGTAATCTTTGCATATATACTCTAGCTGATGGACAGTGGCAACAGAAGGGTGACGTGAGACAAACATTTTGCTAGTGGATTGTCTATTTCCTCTGGATGGGTATGTCTGCTGGCATCCACATGCACATCTGTGCTTAGTTGTGTATGCCACTTAACATTTCAAATGCATTGGAATAAATGATTTGTAAAAAGACCTACAAATACAACCGTGGTCTTTCATCACATTCCACACACTGGTACTATGTACACAGTCGTACAACTGTAACAATGTCATGTACTTACATCAATTGTACAACATATGCCTATGTGTGTTTCATGGGCAAGTTATGTTTGAGTAGCCGGATGCCATATCAGGACACATTACATATCAGTTGTATGTACCCCATGCAGAACATTTCCTGACACAAATGATAATAGTCACACACCGGTGCTGCTGACCCCCTCGATAATCCTTGGTTATAGCAACACAACTGCATATACAAAGAATTCCGCAAGGCTGCAATTGTATCAAAACATGTGATACATTGCTGTGTATATCACAGCATAACAACATGTGTATGAGACAAGACGTGACCATGTAATCAATATGAATTTATATTGACGTGTATCACAGAGCATTTAATGATGGCATATAGCACTTGCACACCCGTGCCATACTATAATTGCCAGCGTGATGGTGGAGCATGAACTGTGTCGACGGCTGATCTGCTCCACTACAGCAACATGTCCTAATATGCCAACAATATACATACAAGTGTACCATACCATGTCACTTACATCTCTGAACAGCAAGTAATGTTATGACTCTGTCAAAGTTCATGTTGGGGTGAATTACTGGAGACATGCCTTTCTGGACTATATGAAGAGACACATGACTGGACTCTCATATTATGTGCCCCTGGCAGGTATGACCCTAGTCCTAAACAGCATTTTACCTTCACCCAGGTTGATGTCACAATATAAACAAAAAATGATCAACTTCAACAATTGGCTTAGCTTCTGGTATCAGTCCAGGGGATTCAATATCTCTCATCCTGGGATGATATGGTCGGCAGGTCATGCTGCTTTGTCAGAGATGGTCTGCACCTGTGTCCTCTAGGCTGTCAGATACTGGCAAATGCACTTGCCTCCCCCATAGTGCCTTTTTTAGGCAATGTTAAAGCAACAAAAGTTCCAAAGTAACAAAATCCATTGGATTCAAACTCAAAGTTATGCGGTTTATTCTACTAGGAGTCTAAACATGAAGCTGCAGTGGAGGAAATTGCCATCCTGTTCGCTTACATATTTGGCACAAACTTCACCCACCTGGCTTTACCGGCCATACCCCAAAGCATACCTAACAACAGTCCTCTGCCTAGTATCTCTAGGTGTCAGGTCATATCTGCACTCTCTAAGGCTAAAACATGGCCTCAGTGCTACCAGATGACATCCCAGGTTGCTTACTAAGCAAGCTAAAACAGGACCTACCAGACCCACTTAGTGTCTTCTTTAACCATAGCCGGAGAACTGGCTTTGTTTCAGCAGAGTGGAAAACAGCAACAGTAATCCCCTTACACAAAGGGGGTCCTCAACCATCCCTGGGAACTATAGACCCATAAGTCAAATCTGTCTCATCTGCAAGGCCATGGAAAGAATCATTATGGACCTTATCAACAAAGACATAGGTGACCTTCAAACTCTAGACCCAATCAAATTTGGCTTTATTAAGGGTAGATCATACTTATTAAACCTAGTAAACTTCTTTGAGAAAGTCACCAAAGCCCTGGATGAAGGTGATAAATTACATACCTCCTATCTTGACCTAGCCAAGGCTTTTGACACATTCCCCCACTCAGGTATCATTGATAAACTCTCCCAGCTGGGGATTAACCCTTATGTCGTTGGATGGATAGCCAATTGGCTTACCAACAGAACACATGCTGTCAAAGTTGCAGTTAAACCATGATAAAGGAGAAATTATTATTCCAGGGATTAAAATCCAAAGGGGTATATTAAAGGGTGACCCTCTGTCACTGTTGCTCTTTTGTCTTGCCCTTAACCCATTAATCTCTCTGCTTAATAGATTAGGTCATGGTTATAATTTGGCTCCCAGAAAGCAACAAAGTGTAAAGACTTCTCACCTTCTCTTTATCAATGATTAAAAACTGTATAGTTCATCAGATGAGGAACTGAAAACACAACTGCAAGTAGTCAAAACTTTTTCAGATGATATAAGAATGTCATTTGGTCTTGATAAATGTGCAAAAGCAACCTTTAAAGCAGGAAAGCTGCAGCACCAAGAAAATCAGTTTGGGCCAAGAATGCGATATAAAAGAACTAGAGCATGAGGGTGTTTATAAATATTTGGGAATTGATGAAGGATCAACAATAAAACATTAACAAATGCAAATAAAATTTAGTTAGCAATATTTCAGAAGACTTAAATTATTCTTGAAAACAGAATTGACATCTAAGAAAAAAATTCAAGCTATAAACCAATTTGAGCATCCAGTCTTAACTTACAGTTTTGGAGTGACTACAGCGTCTTGTGTACAGAGACACAAAGTCATAAAATATCAGGGTTTGCATGCAGAAATGAGAGCAATTTAGAAAAAAGATACCCAGACAGTTCCGATAGTAATAGGAGCAACGGGTCTTATGAAAGAGAATCTACAATCATTTTTAGATATGCTACCAATACATGTAACTCCATATGAATTGCAGAAGGAGTCATTACTAGACACATTGTGGGTGCTACAAACAGCACTTCTGGGTGACATCAAAGTTTGAAGCAATACTAATTTCATGAATTTTAATCAGACTTTGCTTAGGAATGGGGTCCATTCCCATCATGGTATTAGAAACCCAAAAGATTTGGAGAAATTAAAAACTGAGGATTAACCCGTATGTCACTAGATAGATAGCCAATTGGCTCACCAACAAAACATATGTTGTCAAAGTTTGTGACTCAACCTCTACCACTAGAGCCGTCACCCGTAGCATACACCAAGGATCTGTGTTGGGCCCTTAACTGTTTGGAATGTATTTCTTTGAAGTTCAGGATAAAGTAGACAGCTTTTGTCTTACCAGTTTTGCTGATGATTGCAAATTGGGTGCAATTGTTGAATACCCCAGTGATGATATATTACAGGACAGAATAACACAGACAAATGATTGGTGCCAAACCACTGTCTAAAACTAAATGCAAAAAAAGTGCCATTATTATTGTCTTTAGCAAAGAGGAATTCCCCACTAATCATAGTATTGACAACACCACCCATAAGCTTAAATGCAGTAGTGTGAGACCTGGGAACACAGGTAGACAGCAATCTGAACTTTGACCACCAAGTTTCCACAGTGGTAAGGAATGTCTTCTATGTCATGCACCTCATAAATAAGGGCATGACTTCTAGGGCTGAAAATGTTATAACACCACTGTACTCAACCCTCATCAGACCACTAATGGAATGCAATGCTTGCTTTTACCTGTACCTCCAGCAGCTGGAGAGACCACAAGGGTGTTTCACCAAGAAAATACAGGGCCACCAAACCATGCCTTGATTTACGTGGATAGACTGAAAGCCTTGTCACTGTACTCTGTATCATATAGACTGCTGAAAGGTGGCTTGTGCCTAGCCTGCAGGGTAGTCTCTATCCTGGCCTGATGGAAATACCGCACATCTGCAAATCTAATGGCACAAGAGCCACTTACTCTAGGAATCTTAACCTAGCTTGTGACATTGACAGAACATGCTTGAGAGACAGATATAGCTGATGACATCAGCAGAGTCTGGTGGGAGGAAGATGGTAATAGCAGTGTCCCACATGCTGATGTAAAATGCCCTCTCTAATGTCAACTAATTGAGCAAAAACATGTAGACACACACACACACACACACACACACACACACACACACACACACACACACACACACACACACACACACACGTACACACACCAGCTGACTGCACTGCGAACAGAACCCCTACCTAAGTACACTGACTACAGCCGTCAGTACTAACTGTGTTGAGAACAGAACCCCTACCAAAGTACACTGACTACAGACTTCAGTATTTAATGCAAGTGCCACAGCACAAGTCTGAACAGAAAGTGCTGGACAACACTTTATAAGTGATGACATCAGCAGGGTCTTGTGAGGAGAAGCTGGTAATAGCAATGTCCTACATGCTGATGTAAAATGCATTCTCTAACATTAACCAAGTAAACACACACACACACACACACACACACACACACACACACACACACACACACACACACACACACACTACACCAGTTGACTGCAGCAAGAACAGAGCCTCTACCTAAGTACATAGACTAGAGAACAAAGTACTTAATGCAAGTGCCACCACAAAAGGCTGACTATTACAAGACTGCAGGACAATTTATAGTGAATGACATCATCACTGGCTGTTTGAGAGAAGATGTTGGGAGGCCTGAATGAAATGTATGTGGGATTGTAGCGATGATTGCAGGATACACAGTTATGCTTTTCTGACAAGACAGACACAAACACATTGGCTGCAGTGAGATTAGAATCCCTACCTAAGTACACAGGCTAGAAACACAGTACTTAACATAAGCACCATGACACAAGTCTTACTTTTACAAGACTGTGTGGCAATTTATAGTGGATGATGTCATGATTGGATGTTTGAGAGAAGATGTTGTGAACCCTGAATGAATATATAGGCATGTACAACTGTCAAAATATTGGTACTCCGTGGGATTGTAGTGATGACTGCAGGATACAGAGTTATGGTCTTCTGACTAGATAGCCACACACACACACACACACACACACACACACACACACACACACACACACACACACACACACACACACACACACACACACACACACACACACACACACACACACACACACACACACACACACACACACACACCAGTTGACTGCAGTGAGATTAGAACCCCTAACTAAGTACACAGACTAGAGAACTCAGTACTTAATGCAAGCACTTTATCACAAGTGTTACTTTTACAAGGCTGCAAGACAATTTATTGTGGAGGACATCATTGTTGGATGTTTGAGATGAGATGCTTAAAGGCCTGTCTGAAATGAATAGCTAGCCATGTACAACAGCCAAGATATTAAAGATCTGCATGTTACCTGATTGATGAATGTGCAAAGTGTAGCATGTGTTGTTCTGTTTCCAATGGAAAGGTATACCTTAAAAAGACAGATTTGCAAACTATATGCAAACAGCTGTCCACATTACCACAAGTACTAGAAAATGTAAATGTGCAATTTAAGTATAAAGAAGTCAATGGTATATAAGAAAGCATTTTTTATTTATTTATATAGATGATATATTTGTGAACAAGTACTGAGAAACCAAGTTTCAAGTGCACGGGTGCAGGTAACAGATGGCTACAGTGTAAATATGTGCTCTTTCCTTAAAATGTGCCTTCCCTTTGTTTGTGTATTTACATGTAATTTAATGGGATGAAGACTAAATGGACAGTAAACATAAATAATACATGCTAAGGAGCACTTTCCATAGCGCACCACCCAACAGTGTGTTTGTGCGATAGATGACAAAGTATTTGCACAGGCGAGATACACATTTGTACTGCTTTCCCAATTTGCATGCAGTTAAGTGGCAAGCAAATACAGGCCTGTGCTTCACTAATAAAATTATGAACGTTCTGTTTAAGTGGTAACGTGTGGCAGTCAGCAGTGTGGATATTACTGAGCTTAAGAAACACTCCTGCTGCTTAGCTGACTTTGTGGCACCAGGTGTAACTGCATTCACAAATTTCTTTTGTAGCCCAGATGATATAGGGTTCAAATCCATGTGTATCTAATAGTCTTAAATATGTATTTATGATGCAATGAAATAATTTTTTATTCTGCATTCACTCTGTGTTAATTTACTCACTGTGTTTTAACTTAGTGCAGCATGTTTTAGCAGCATTGTGAGGAGGTCACTGCACCACTGAAGAGCCGTTTACCATTGCTCAACATTGCTGCGAGATGCCAAACTCCACGCAAACACAGAGGACAAAATTTGAAGGGCTTCATTGGGTTTTTTTTTGTTTTTTTTTTACTTACGTGTATTTTTTGAACAGATTAAATATGTGCAATGTAGGAATGTGCAGGAGGGAAATAGGAAAGAACCATAACTATCCACTACTTCAACAGTGTCAAATGAAAATATGTACAGAATATTAGCTGAATTTGGACTGTCACCTCAACGGGTGACAACACAATTATGTTGTATAGCCAATTGTACCAAATCAAGTGTGTCAAGAAGACAATGGACAGGTGCCCATTTATTTTTAACTTTAGTAAGAGAGGAATGTTGGGTAAGGGATGTAGGTATTTCTGGGTCAGGTAAGTAGGGTAGATGAAGCAGATGTAAACAAATAGGACAAACAAGACAAGACACAGAAAGGGTGAGAGACATAATAGTTAGGGCAACGCTATGACTGGGGTTAGGTAGTGGACAACAGATGCCCATGCCCATCAAACATGGGAATAGTGAGAATCTAGTCCTCACTCGCAGGACTGTCTTCACTGTCCTCTTACTCTGCTGGCTGTTGGAGTGCTTGACATCTTCTCCTCTGGACCTTAAAATGCACCATCCTCTCCATCTGGCTTAGGCATGAATCAATAGTGCTGTGCATGACCCTATGCACCAAGCTGTCAACTCTTCTTGGGTAGTAAAATCCCCACCTCTGCCAGTACTCCCAGATGGTACCACAGCACCAGCTGCTAGGGTATTGCTACCTGATGTGTCGTGCTCAGTTAGTGCAGGGGCAGCAGAGGCAGTACTGGCAGGTTTGGTCCCAGATATGCTGGGCATTGATGCAGGAGCCAGTAGAGTGGGGACAGGCTCAGCCATGGGGACTAGCCTACCTCCCTGTGCTGTAAAGCATTTTGTGGTTTGTCGGAAATGGGTGACGTGAAAACATTTTGATGACAGAAAGAAAAAGAAAAAAGAGACATAAGGGTTGGAGTAAGAGAAAAAAGTGATATAATTAGTACCATCATATGTGACATACAATGCATTGTCACAATAATAAAGTATTTTATCTTTACTCTTACATTTAAGTGTACTTCTTAACAACTACAATAAGTAAGGATTGCTCAAAGTAGTCCTTGCAATGTGCATATATTACACATATGCTTGGTCCAGTTATAGAGATTAAGTTAACAGCAGAGCATTTAAGCCACTTTTTTAAATTAAATTCTGTAACATTTTAAAAGGATTTTACTATATATGTGCTATTTGAACACACATCTGACTAGAGTATTAGATTTATTTCCTACCATTGGATTGTGCTACAGACTGAAGTATGCATGCTTGCTTTCACAGTTAGGATATGCATGCTTTCTTTCCTACAACAGTATAGAAGAGCAATACTTTAGCTAAAATAATAATTATGTTGTGCTGCACACAAATTTCCTTGCTTCCCTCAATCTCTCTAGATGCTCAGCATGGGCATCTCTATTCACCATGATCTCTTGGTTGGCTGTTGAATAAAGAGAAGAGAATAAGAGAAGAGCATTATGCATACCAGTGTTGTTCATCAGTATACATGCACAACTGAGAGATGTCAGCAGTCCTGAACTCATCCAGCCACTGGTTAAGTTTATCCTGAGTGCACCTTTTCAGTTCATTAAAATGATGTCCACACTGTTCTCCTGTGCATTGAATGTCAGTCACACTGACTGGAGACAGCCTTGGTCAGACTATTCCATCTCTCAGACTTGTACTGGGAAATGGTATAGTCCCCCTGCAAGACCCTTCAGTTGTGGCACTTTACAAGTCCAGTAACGATTCTGGACTTCTCAACAACCCACCTCTATGCCCTAAATTAGGCACCTTCCCTTCTACCACCAGACATGTCCAAACAAGGCAAACAGCAATAGTTCAAAGTGCTTTCCAGCCAGTGCATATTATCACATTTACTGGTAGTAAGCAAGCTACAAACAATGTTGCCAACCACAGTTGCACAATGCTAAGCAAAGATCAGCAGTGCTAAACAGAGAGAAAGCAGGTTTTGAAACAGGAAGGTTAATCTGACATTTGGCATTAGTTTGAGGGTTGTTTGCTGCCATAACTGTTAGGTGATTTAACTTTTAGCCATGTACTGGGGCATAAATTCTATGACCTGATTCATATTTGTGTGGCTTTACACAATGATAAAATTAATTTTTACAATGTGGGACTCAAACCTATGCATCAAGGGCAAAACATTTTCTTCTACAACAGTAATTTTTCATCATTGCCACAGAAGAAGTGCTTTTCAGCCATACTCATGAATTATACATAAATATGGGTCTACTTTGCTTGGTTTAAAGCCCATATATTCGAACGTTATTTTCATGAGACGAAAATAATGAAAATTGAAATCCCAAACTGGGCAGTTTTTCCCAGGGCAAGTAAATTCTTGCCCAGCATAGGGAAATATGCCCTTTTCCCCACTGTAGTGCAATCCCAGAGCTGTTATATATAGTTAGGGGGGTGTAGGGACCACAGCCCCCCCCCCACACATTGGTGGGTTTCAGATACTATGGTGTGTTTTTGTGAAGTTTACAGCAAGGAAAAAGGCACGGTTCAGGATTTTAGTTTTCATTATTTTTACCTCGTGAAAATAATGTTTGAGCATTTGGGCTATTGACAATAAGAGTGTAAATAAACCAATGAAAACCAAAAGAAACGGAATTGCTTGATGAAAGTGTAAAGGCACAAACCCACCAAAAACGAGTATCCAACTTGAATAGTACTCAGCTAGGGTTAATAAGAAAATCCACGATGCATAAAAAAGACAGTTGAAGTTAGCGCTTTCATTTGGCTCATGCCAAACTTTTTCAAAAACAGTTTTGCATCACTTCCTGTGGTTTAAATAACTTGAGTCAGTGATGTAATCAATTAAATACATTCAAAAAATTAAAGACAGCATGCTTTAAAGCTTTTAACAATATAAAACCAATACGTAAAATAGTGCTGTAGTACTGTAATAAACAATACAAGTACTATCATGAGCACAACGCTGAAATCAGTACTGTACAAATACTTATATGATTAAAGCGTACACCCAATAATACATATAAAATGCATACACAAAATGCATCAAATATGCATCCAAAATGAAGCAGCGTATCATCAGTAAATAAGGAATAAATGAAGGATCATTGAAAAAGCAATGCGTAATTAATAAATAGTAATAAATGGTAATTAAAGAAAGAAAGTTTGCTCTCCACTGTAAATCCTTATACAAAATAACTCCAAATTAATAGGATGTAAACATTAATCTGAGTAAATGTTTGTAAGTTTAAGTGAACCATCATTTAAATGTATATAAAGCTAGCGAGTGTGCGCTTGTATATGAAAGCGCTCAACCTGTGTTAATACGGTTTATAAGCTAGCCTCTGAAAATATACAATAACAGTGATTAAAGTAATAATTATAATTGTTACTATATTCCATCAATGATATGTAAATTGTACATTGTGTATGTGTTAATAAATACTTGATACCCTTGATTATGTAATTGTATAAATAATTTCTTCGTTGAACCATTACTATATCTCTAAAATAGACATAATACGTTAATGGTAATGTCATAATAAATTTAAATCCAATTAAATGTATGTGCATAAAAATAAAGCGTCTCTTGCATAAGTCTAATGATACTAACAAATGTGCACTTGTATATAAAAAAGCACTCAACCCAAATTTATAAGGTTTAAGGGTGACATCTAAAAAATTCAGTAAAAATAATATAATAATTATAAAACTCATTAATTTAAAAATTATAATTATTTATTTATTATTTTATTGTTATAATTCACATTTAATATAAAATTTTAGTTTAGTATGTTTGTAATGTATGTAAATTGTATGTAGTATGTAAATGTTTAGTATACCCCAAACTTTTTACCGCCCTCTCTTTATTAAACACTACCTGGCCAGCCCATGCAGATGACCTATTTTACTTTGGTTGTCTCTTCTTTTGTACTACTTTATTACCTATATTGCTGCTGCATCCTGGTACACTCGGAAGGAACTCCTGCTTTAACTGTTACATTTTTTTTTTAATTAAATGTTCCTTACTTGCCCTTTATTTGCTGTTATCACAGAAGCAATGGTATTATTGTAATGATATGATGAATAACCAGGTTAAATAACTTGTACTATATATATTTTATTACTCAACTTTCGTTTATTACTGTCTTACTGAAATGAATTGCATATACTAAATGATTCTTAGTATTCTGCCTTGCTCATATGTATATTTTTAATATGCTACCTAGATTTTAATTTTGTTAAGTAGATCAAGGTGTTAGACTGATTGCTATTACCTGCTACTGTACCTCTGTTAGTGTGTTAACTTTTTACCTTATTTAATACCAGTGTTAACTCTATATTATTTTTTTTCTTCCTTTCTGCCTGCCTATCTTTCCCCCCAAAGATCCAAGCTCAACTTGAACGATTCCTGCCCTAACTTACTCCCTACTGGTGTTGGACGAACCTGGCCCTTCCTACAGTGACTGAAATTCTGCTTGTCTCATATTTTACACTCTAACAAGAATCAGAAAGTAGGTCTTGGGCATAGCAATGTTAGTTTGATAGCCTCCTATCGGGTCTTCCTATAGAGTCCTTTAGTTGCCTGTGCTTGAGTCCCTAGCAGCCAGTACTTCTCCTTCTCAGCCTCCCCCTACCCCTTTTGCTTCATTAACTCTTCCTGCTTATATATTTTTTACCTTTTCCCTGTACCTTTCACTGTCCTATTTTGCTTCCCTTATTTCTCCCTCTCAGTTACCTGCTCTATTTCATAGGTGGAACCCTCCTCTCTCTGTTACAACTCTGCTGCTCTTTCTGGCTATTATTAGCCCTAGTCTAGTCTCATCTGTTAAGTCAGTATTTGGTCTCCGTTACTTCCCTTAGCCCTAGCTATACCTTGCTGTCTGTCTATCTCCCTCCTAACTCCAGATTTACACTTGTAACCTGCCGAAATTATCATTCTACACTTTCACCCTTTCCTCCTCTTTTCCTACTGTATGCTCTATTCTAATTTAATCCTACTTAATTTTATCTCATCTCACTGGTGTACTTTAGTTTCTATCCTACCCCTTCCTTTTATATACACTGCTCTTCTACCATTCTTACCTGCATTTCTGATTGTCTCCTCTCCTATCTCACCTTTAGTTGTTTTTACCAGTGTTAACTCTATATTATTTTTTTTCTTCCTTTCTGCCTGCCTATCTTTCCCCCCAAAGATCCAAGCTCAACTTGAATGATTCCTGCCCTAACTTACTCCCTACTGGTGTTGGACGAACCTGGCCCTTCCTACAGTGACTGAAATTCTGCTTGTCTCATATTTTACACTCTAACAAGAATCAGAAAGTAGGTCTTGGGCATAGCAATGTTAGTTTGATAGCCTCCTATCGGGTCTTCCTATAGAGTCCTTTAGTTGCCTGTGCTTGAGTCCCTAGCAGCCAGTACTTCTCCTTCTCAGCCTCCCCTACCCCTTTTGCTTCATTAACTCTTCCTGCTTATATATTTTTTACCTTTTCCCTGTACCTTTCACTGTCCTATTTTGCTTCCCTTATTTCTCCCTCTCAGTTACCTGCTCTATTTCATAGGTGGAACCCTCCTCTCTCTGTTACAACTCTGCTGCTCTTTCTGGCTCTTATTAGCCCTAGTCTAGTCTCGTCTGTTAAGTCAGTATTTGGTCTCCGTTACTTCCCTTAGCCCTAGCTATACCTTGCTGTCTGTCTATCTCCCTCCTAACTCCAGATTTACACTTGTAACCTGCCGAAATTATCATTCTACACTTTCACCCTTTCCTCCTCTTTTCCTACTGTATGCTCTATTCTAATTTAATCTTACTTAATTTTATCTCATCTCACTGGTGTACTTTAGTTTCTATCCTACCCCTTCCTTTTATATACACTGCTCTTCTACCATTCTTACCTGCATTTCTGATTGTCTCCTCTCCTATCTCACCTTTAGTTGTTTTTACCCGCTCCGTTAAGCCTCTTGGCTCACTCCGCTCCCCTCCCTACCCCCAATTCCCACCCACCCCCAGGGGGTCCTAATCTTATAGCTCTCTAGACACACACCCTTTCCTTGCCTTCCTATCCTCTTCATTCCCGCTAAACTTAAATCCCCTCCCCCCTATACACCCCTCCTCCTTGATTACTTCCCCACCTTTTCATGTTACTTGCATCTTTCCTTTTCCTCTGTCATCATTCCTCTTACATCCCTCCACTCACTTTACCTGTCTCTTCTCTTTCTTTACCCTTTAAGATCTGCAGCTCTCCTCATTCCTTACCCTGTAATATCCTTAGCTCTCCTCTTACTATTATTGAGTTATATTGACTATTTAAAATAATCTTTACTGGCTGTACGTCCATTTTTTTGCCTATTTACTTTATTTTATGTTTTGTCCTCCTGTGGACAGCACACACGTGGCACCAGCTAAGGTTGTCTTGTCCCTTACCTATCTGCAGTTTAACAGTTCCCCTTTCATCTATTATTGCTTCTCCCTCCTGCCCCTGGTTGACCTGAAGTCCCCCTCGTCCACTAGCTTTACAATAGCTGTGACGTCCTGCTTGCCTAGCCTCTCCTGTTCTCTCACTGTCTCTACACTACTTCCCTAGCTGTTGCACTCCTTTCTCTCTTTTTCCTACATTTTAATTCACCAAATGACTGTATCTTAATATTCCTGCTTACTTACTTTCTATTACCCCTCTCAGGGTCCCACTGCAAACTGTATACATCCTACACATACCTTGAGCCTGTTATATTCTTGTTTTTTGCCTTCTCCTTTCCATCTTCCTCTACCTAACTCTCCCTAACTTACCACTTAAACTACTTAGCATATGAAACAGTACTGTTCAGCTTCCCTGCTAAGCTGATTGACTCACTCTCTTCTCTAACTGTTTCTGCCCCGCTTCGCTCCCCTCCCTACCCCCTTATCCCACCCACCCTACCAACTACACCTTCCGCTCTTACCCTCCTATCTTCCCTCCCCACCCAAAGATAAATACTTACTCTAACTTATCCATCTAACCTGTCTTACTTATTCTATAATCTGAGTCTAATTCCTTTGCTTCATCCTTTCTTTCTCTCCTCAACATGTCCATCAAAGCTTACAAAACTTCTTCTAAGACCTCTGTAACAGAAACTACTCTGTTAAAGCTAACACTTCTGCTGAGTACTTCTCTTGCTCTCACACTACCCTACTTCCTGACCTGTTATGAATCACACCTTAACTACCACCTTATCTACTCTCCCAAACATACAGCCTTTGATTTGAAAGCCTAAACTTTACTCATGTAAATATTACATCTACCCCTAGCTACCTTCTAGCCAGATATCATAGGCTGTCTCATATTAAAATCCAGAATCTCTTGCTTAGGAAACTAAAATACTTACTGAACTTCTCTAACAAAGCTTACCTCAAATATAACCACTCCATCTTGGCAGATGGGGACATTCACCCAAACCCAGGGCCCTTAGCCTCTACATCTGATACTATACCTGTTACACTAAACTCTTCCCTACTAATACCAACCTCCAATGCAAATACTCTACTCATAGGGCACCTTAATATACGAAGTGTCAATAACAAAATCACCCATCTCCACTCCCTTCTTGAACACCACTCCTTTGATATTCTCTGTTTAACTGAAACTTGGTTAAAACCCTTTACTACAGATAATGAAATTATTCCTCCAGGTTACAACATCTTAAGACTCGACCGCAAAACTAAAAAAGGAGGAGGAGTGGCAATATTATTCAAAACTGAACTAAATAGTACCCAATGAGAACCTGGACATTACCAAGACTGAACTTCTTATCTCAAAGCTTCAACTAAACCCGAAAAAATCTATCTATATTATCTGTATTTATCTACCTCCTGGAAATAACTCTACTACCATAGAAAATATCCTTAGTTGGGCCACCTCCACCTACCCACAAGAAACCATAATACTTGGAGACCTTAACCTTGACTGGTCCTCGTTAAACACTAACAACCCAGCCTCTCATATTAACCTCCATGGCTTTACACAGACAATAGACACCTCTACTAGGACAAACAAACCTAACAACAAAGAAAGTATTCTTGACTGGATTCTCATTAACAAACCTCTACTAAAATATCAATCCGGAACTTTACCCGATGACTTTAGTGATCACAAACTAACCTATATTATAAGACAAAAAAACGCCTCTAACAATACTCCCATCTATAGGACCCTACGCGATCATAAACGATTCAACCCTATTCAATTTAAAAGTGAACTAAATGCCTGTAACTGGAACCCACTAAAGACACTTCCTCTTGAAGAAGCTGTCCTTTACTTCAATACCACATTCCTAACAATTCTAGATAATCATGCTCCAAAACGCTCCATCCGAATTAAATCTAAACCTGCCCCTTGGCTATCTAAAGATACAAGACAAAAAATGTTACTTAGAAACAAAGCTTGGTCAAAATGGCGAACTAGCAAATCTCCAATAGACCATCAGACTTTTAGGCACCTAAGAAACATTACCAAAAAGCTATCTTCTCTGATAAAAGGAGTTATTATAGTAATCTCCAGCAAGCAAATCATAATAACCCTCAAAAATTCTGGACAACCCTAAATAAACTTCTTCACCCAGGACAGACTACCACTCCATCCCCTTCCGGGTCTGAAAAGAATTCCGCCCTTGATACGGCTAATACTTTCAACTCATTCTTTATTGATACTATTAATTCCTTGGCCTCTCATCTCTCTAGAGACAACACCAATATCCCTGACCTTGCATCCTTCAAGCTACCAACCTTTAGGCTACAACCCATCTCTACTTCCTTTATTCTGAAATGTATCCACAAACTCAAACCATGCTCCCCCTCAGCTGACCAACTGCCATCTGAATTCCTTCAAAAGCAGCCTCTGAAATAGCCTATCCTATATCCATTCTCATTAATAGAACTGTAAATGAAGAAACCATACCTGATATCTGGAAAATCTCTCACATCATACCCTTACATAAAGGAGGGAACTCCTATGATTATTCTAATTATAGACCCATAGCTCTCTTATCCCCACTTGCAAAGATCATGGAAAATGTGTTCTCCATCAGTTAATGAACCACTTAATAAAAAACAACATTCTTACTAACTGTCAACATGGCTTTAGGCCTTTTCATAGCACAACCACCGCTCTCCTCTCCTTCACAGACTTTATTAACAAGAATCGTAATAATAACATCCTGTCTTCAGCTCTCTTTATTGACCTGTCCAAAGCCTTTGACATGGTCAACCACTCTCTCCTCTTAAAAATTCTCGAATCTCTTTCCTTAGAAGCTAAGGCTATCCACTGGTTTAGTTCCTATCTCACTAACAGGAAACAGGCCGTCCTCTGGAATAAGGAACTCTCATCTCTTCTCCCAATCTCACTTGGGGTCCCCAAGGCTCTATTCTTGGACCTCTTCTTTTCTCCCTCTTTATAAATGACCTACAAGTAGCTATTCCCCAGGCTACTTGTATACAATATGCTGATGACTCCACACTAATTTGCTCTGCTAAATCCATTTCCGAACTTCAAACTAATACTCAAGCTGTATTTTCCAAAGTAGAAACTTGGTTCTTAAATCGTTGCCTGCTCCTAAACGCAAAAAAAACAAACTCTTATTCTTTAAGCCTACTACCAGATCCCCAGCTTTAGATTTCACTATCTTATCTAACAATGGAACCATTATATCACCTGACCCTACTACCAAACTGCTAGGTGTCACAATTGACAACAATCTTACCTTTGACTGTCATATCAATAATACCATTAAATGTGTAAACAGGAAACTTGGCTCTCCCTATAGAATTAAGACTTTCTTAACCTCCCCAGCCAAAGCTACTCTTGCCCACTCTCATCTCATTTCCACTCTTCTCTATGCTTCTCCCATCTATACTAACCTCAAGAAAAACAATCTTTCCAAACTGTCTACTACCTACAATAACATAGCTAGATTTGTTACTGGGAAGCCTTTCAGAACTCATCACTGTCTGAATCTGCAGCAACTGAACTGGCTTGAACTGACAAACATGTTACTTCTTTCCCAACTTACATTTGTCCAAAGAGCTTTCTACCAATCTCTTAACACACCTGTACTTTCTAACCTCTTAACCCCATATGCTAATCTGAACTCACTCCGCTCATCTAGCAAACTGCTAGTTACCCTAACCAAATCTAATAACCTAGCTGGTGACTCCCTCTTCTCAAACTCCATAGGTAAACACTGGAATCAACTTCCTACCGAACTTACTTCCATTCCATCTACTATTCTGTTTAAACAAAAACTAAGAACATACCTCAGAAGCCACTGGATGTGTTCCTGCTCTAATCCTGACTAAATGTTGATTCCCTTCTTAACCCTCTTTCTCGCCCTATTCTGTTGTGCCTCCTCCTTTCTCCCCTAATCTTCCTTCCACCCTACATACTTCTCTCATATATCTCTCCTCCTTATTGGCTATGACTCTTTTCCAGTAAACATGTATCTCTTTTAACTCTACTCTCTCTCTCTATTGTTGTTTCTCTTTCCTCCTTGGTCTTCCACTTTCTCTACTTGCTGTTAAAATAAGCAATAATGTTCAATATGAGGTTATTTAGATTGTCCAGAAAGTTAAACTCCTTTCCTTTTTAGTAACAATGTACATTTCTCTTTCCTTGGTCTTACATTTTTTTTTCTTGTTTTAAACTATGTAATAATATTCATTATGATGTCATTTAGATTGTCTAGAAATTTTTAAGTCCTATTCTTGTTTGGGTAACAATATTCATTGTCTAAGTCCTACCAGCCTGTAATCTGTTAACTGAGCTCATGATATATCTCTGATCTCTATATGTGGAGCATTTCTCCCCGGGCCTCTACTGAAAATGGAAATATATCCAGCTAGACTAGCCTGGTTAACAAATGTAAAATAAATAAAAAATAAAATAAAATAATAATAATAATATTGGTGATATTAATTTGTTCTGTAAAAAATATATTCAGAAAATTAATTGTAGATGTATGTGTATTCATAAATATGATACCAAAATTTATATAGATTTGTGAATAATTTATTGATTGGCCCACAATTACGAATCTATAGAGACGCAAAAGTGAATGGTAATGTCATAATAAGTGATAAATGAATTAATTTAATAATACATAAGATGATATTCATAAAAAATAATATTTTTTTTTGAAAATAATATTCCTTAAAATATTTGAATATTCATTTTATTTTGTTTTTGTTTAAAATATTTATAATTATAAAATTTTATATTAAATGTGAATTATAAAAATAAAATAATAAATAAATAATTATAATTTTTAAATTAATGAGTTTTATAAATATCCTATTAAATGACAATGAGTTGAATTTAAAAACACATTATCTAACTAATGATTTCAATTTTAAAATACTACCAATAGATAAACAATTGTTTAAGCCTACCCAATAATTGGTATTCAATCTTAGTTGCCATTCTAACTCACATCTTTCCAATAATAATTGCCAGGCCCCCCTCTAATGTCTACTTTCAGGACATCCAACACTACAAATTTAAAGTTGTGCGATGTATTTGTATTAATGTGTTTGGCTAAAGCATTTAATTCATTTCCATCTCTTATGGCCCTCACCTATACGTTCTTTCAATTTCCTTTCTGTTTTTCCTATGTAAAATAAAGTACAATCATTACATAGGGCACAATACACAACTTTCTCTGTATAACAGCAATCTTTTTCCTTTAAACAGATCTTAATATTGTTTATCATCAATTTGTTCGTTTCAAATACATACTTACAATATTTGCATCTACCACATCTAAAAGTTTTCCCATATTTTGTTTTATGTGTTTTTTCCAAATGTTTTTTCAAGCTCATACCTTTTTTGTACACTGTAGATGGATTGTTAGTAAAAAGGGGGTGCAATGTTGTGTCCACCTTAATAAGCTGCCAATTCTTCCTTAAGATGTTATCTATACAAATGCTGTCTGAATTAAAGGTTGTAATAAAACTCTTTGTAAATGATGACGTTCCTGTATTATTTAATGTTTCAGTGTCAATATGAATCATTGTAGTATGATTATTAGTGTTGTCTAAGTTTACCACATTTGAATTTGATACGTTTAGTGTAGTTTTATCTGCATGATTTAATAAAGGTATAAAATGTAACTTGTCTCTTTTGTCAACTACTTCATTCATAATATTGTATATTAAATTGTCAGGATAACCTCTGTTTTTAAACATGTCACACAATTTAAGACATTTAATTATAGAGTCATCTCTTTTACTGGTCATCCTAGAAGCCCTGACAAATTGACCCTTTAAAACAGTTCTCTTCTGGGTGTAGGGATGGCAGCTGTTAAAATGCAATAAACTATTACTATATGTCTCTTTTCTGTATATTTTTGATTTGAACTCTTTGTTTATAATGTCCTTTTCCAGTAAAACATCCAAATAAGATATGGTAGTAGTATTAATGGTAGCTGTGAATTTTAAAAAGGTAGTCGTTGAGTTAATATAATTTAAAAATTCATGTAGTTTATCACTATTACCATTCCACAAGATAAATATATCGTCCAAGAAACGTAGATAAATTTTACAAAAGTTAAAAAATATTGAACTAAAAACGTACTTCTTCTCCCACGTGTACATTACTATGTTTGCGTAAAGGCCACCACACGATGAACCCATAGCCACTCCTTCACTTTGCAAATAAATATTGTTGTTGAAAATTATGAAATTATTCCTTAAAATAATATCGATAAGTTGATCAAACAAATTAATACTCGTTTGATTTAAACCCTTTTCATCCAAAAATGAATTAAACCAATCTATACCTGTATCGTGAGGAATAACAGAATATAAGTCTTTAACGTCAATAGTGACAAATATATCATTCCCATTGTATTCAGTAGACCCAATAGTGGATAAAAAGTCCCATGAATCTTTCAGTAAATGTTTTTCCATGTGTATATACTTTTTTAACTTGTTATCAATAAATTTTGCTAAAGGGTTAATGATAGACCCTTGTGCATCCACAATAGGTCTAAAAGAAGGGTTTTGTAAGTCCTTATGGATTTTAGGCACCCCAAACATTGTTGGTGTCCTGGGGTGACAAATGTTTAAGTAATTAAAGTCATCTATGTCAATGAAACCTTCAATAAATAGATCGTAGATGATACCTCTAATGCGTCTATAGGCCGTGTTTAGTTCATTTAGTGAACTCAACATGTATGTTTCACTGTTTAATATTTTTTCTAAAGCATTATTGTAGTCGTAGGTGTTGAATATAGTCATCCCACCCCCCTTGTCAGGTTTAATAAATCTAATATTTTTTGCCTCCTTTAACATGTTTAAAGTACTATACTCATTTCTTGACAAGTTGTGATTCTTATGCCTATTATTGTGTGCATTAAGAGCACGAAAATCAAGTTCACACATTCTTTCAAATATATCCAATGTTGGGTGGAGAGGAGGGTTAAAGGAACTAGAAACATATAATGGTTTCATTACTTGATCGTTGTTATGAAATAATAAACTTAAATTTAATTTTCTAACGAATAATTTCAAGTCAATGATAGAAGACACCATGTTCATTTTGTTACTAGGAATGAACGTCTGACCTCGTGAAAACAAATCACAAATATTGTGATCAAAAGTAAAATCAGAGTAGTTGTACACAGTGAAATCACCAGTGGTGTTAGAGTACATAATGGGCTTCTGATTAGTTGACTTGCCAAACAACATATCATGCTCTAATGCCCCCTCCATTGACCCCTGTTGTTGTTGTTCCGCCCTCTGGAAAAACTTCCACGTGTGTAATTCTGATTCTGTGGACCCCAGTTTTTCTGATTTTGGTATTGAAAAGATTGTTGCCATTGAAATTAATCTTTCTGATCTCCGAAGGGGTGGAAACATGTCTGTCTCTAAAAAAGTGTTCTCATCAAATTCACTGTCATCACCCATGGTATTAGAAATAAAAATATTGTTATTATTATTATGCAAGAGACGCTTTATTTTTATGCACATACATTTAATTGGATTTAAATTTATTATGACATTACCATTAACGTATTATGTCTATTTTAGAGATATAGTAATGGGTCAACGAAGAAATTATTTATACAATTACATAATCAAGGGTATCAAGTATTTATTAACACATACACAATGTACAATTTACATATCATTGATTGAATATAGTAACAATTATAATTATTACTTTAATCACTGTTATTGTATATTTTCAGAGGCTAGCTTATAAACCGTATTAACATGGGTTGAGCGCTTTCATATACAAGCGCACACTCGCTAGCTTTATATACATTTAAATGATGGTTTACTTAAACTTACAAACATTTACTCAGATTAATGTTTACATCCTATTAATTTGGAGTTATTTTGTATAAGGATTTACAGTGGAGAGCAAACTTTCTTTCTTTAATTACTATTTATTACTATTTATTGATTACACATTGCTTTATCAATGATCCTTCATTTATTCCTTATTTACTGATGATACACTGCTTCGTTTTGGATGCATATTTCATGCATTTTGTGTATGCATTTTATATGTATTATTGGGTGTATGCTTTAATCATATAAGTATTTGTACAGTACTGATTTCAGTGTTGTGCTCATGATAGTACTTGTATTGTTTATTACAGTACTACAGCACTATTTTACGTATTGGTTTTATATTGTTAAAAGCTTTAAAGCATGCTATGTCTTTAATTTTTTGAATGTATTTAATTGATTACATCACTGACTCAAGTTATTTAAACCACAGGAAGTGATGCAAAACTGTTTTTGAAAAAGTTTGGCATGAGCCAAACGAAAGAGTTAACTTTAACTGTCTTTTTTATGCATCGTGGATTTTCTTATTAAACCCTAGCTGAGTACTATTCAAGTTGGATACTCGTATTTGGGCTATTGAGCATGCAAATAGAGCCATAAATACACATGACAGACTGAGGGGTTGACCATGTATGTGCATGACCTGAGAAGGTCCTGGTTTATAAATTCAGGTGTGTATCAATATTATGTAGTTTAAAGGCAATCTGAGGCCAGAAAACACAATTATTATTACAGAAACATAATAGTCAGTATACCCTCAGTCACACAAATAATTCATATGAACTCCACTATTGTTATTTATAATTATGTTAAAATTTTTTGTGAGCTCCACTATTGTTTATAACTATTATGTTTAATTTTTTTATGTGTTTATTATAGTGAGTGCACAACCCTTAATAAAATTCAGAGTGTAATACATTTTTTCATGCGGATTTTAATATAAAGTAAACTGGAACAACAGTAAAAATATTTGGAATTTGCTGTATTTGAACCCAGGATCATCTATATTGCAACCCTACATTCATACCTGCTGCCACAGAAATAGTTAAAAATATTTAGATATTTTCATATTCATTATTGACTTCTGTGAGTTAACTGCTGCACAACGCCACTTACTGTGTTGGCGCGGTGCTCAACATACTTAATAGAATGTATCTGTTTTGAAATTGTTAACTCTCTGCTTGTTGTCTGCAGGTGTTCTGGACCTGCAGGTGTTGAGGAAGATTGCTAACTGCAGGAAAATGCGACTTAGCAGGTTTGCATGATGGAACGCAAAAGATGTAACAATGTATCCTTTTTGAAATCAAGAATGCTTGCACCCTGTCTTCAGGTGTTCTGTCTGTTTCATGTGTGGGCCATTATTGCAAGTTTGCATCAAGTTAAGTGATGTGCAAATGTGACAAGTATAGTTAAACTTGTTTTATCTGTGTGAGCAGTGTTTCTTATATTTCATCTTTAAATGTGGGTCTTGAACCATGATCTACAGATAATATACACTGTATGGATCACTGTGTTTAGCAGATGTGCTACACATACACATGATTCACAGGTAGGGTTGATGCATCAGTTATCACAGAAGTACATTACATGGCATTTACTCTTTTTATTATTTCCCATGTTTGCACTAAGTTGTGCACCATACAAATACTGGTATTAAAAAAAAAAAAAAAACAAAAAAATTATATCATATAAGCAACATAACAAAATAAATATTAGTACACATGCAAGAGTTTTTACACAAGTCTGAATTTGAACTCTCACACTAATGAACTTACAAAACACTGGAACAGTGTCTTATCCATCTTTGCTACAGAAACAGCTTTGGAGCAGGATTTAATTCATTGTGCTTACAAGCAAGTCTCAAATCATCCACAGTATTAACAAGATATGTGGAACTTGTACTCTCCTGAGTTATTTGTAGATGTGTTAATTTTAGATGTAATGCAATGAGTGATCACCCAATCATTTTATCACTATTGTTTGCAGAAAGGCAGCTCTGTCTTATCATTGTACTGTCTTCATTCTTCTCTTATCTGAGTAGTAATCTGAGACATGCAGTTTGTAAGGTATTTTGTATCACTGTTCTTAAAATGTGTGAGAATATTAGATGGCAAGAATATATAGTTTTCAACAAATGCAGGGGAGTTTGGATATTACTGATCAGAAAATGAGAAATATGTGCTGCTTACTTACATTTAAAACCTTGATACAATTACTTTTATACTTTGCAAGTGTAACCTGACTGACACACCCACTGGAGGGAAGGGAGTCTGAATTGCTGATGTGTTTTCCTTCTTCCTAACATTAATCATTCATAGTTGCAATCCATTAACAACAAACACTAAGGGAGTGCCTGCACTATGTTTACATCTTAATCAAAAAAAGACAAGTCCAAGTGAAGAAATAAACAAGTCCGGCACCACAGGACCCGGAAAATCGGTAACAAATATAACTGGAACACAATGCGTGGTGAATCCCAAATGATGAAACTGTTGTAACAAATCTATTATTAGAACCAAAGTAAACCAAGCGCTTCCGCTCAGGTAATACTGAGCTTTATCAAGGTGAAACAAATGAATGCTTCGCTTCTAAGCTTTAAATATTCATCTCAAGTATCACATGACCTCATTAATTAAATCCACAGACCATTAAAACACATTGTTAAAATGCAACCAATTAGGCTCAAACTACTAATAGTAAAATCCTTTCTTGTAAACAAGAAGTTTAAAGTCTGTAAAGTCCTTGCAGAACAAATACTTATTTAAAAGTATATACATGAATATAAATGTTATTGCAATGTCATAGTTAGTTTTAAAATGAAAATAAAAATAACCTCTTAACACATAAACCAATGACATTAAAGGTGGACAAGTCCAAGTGAAGAAATAAACAAGTCCGGCACCACAGGACCCGGAAAATCGGTAACAAATATAACTGGAACACAATGCGTGCTGAATCCCAAACGTACATCTGCTACACGGAGCCAATAATTTGAGATTCACCAATTCTAATGAGTTCACATCTCATTTGCATATTCACCTTGCTCACAAACCTAAATCTACACTGTGTAGCTAGGGAACCTGAAGGTAACAATATCTGTGTATATGGATAACACAGAAAAAGATTACTATTACTTTGGATTTATCTACACAGAAGGCTTCTAATCTTGATAAAGTATGATTGCATTTTTCAATTATATACTGGATTTGCTCATATGTCAGTAAGAATATATATATATATATATATATATATATATATATATATATATATATATATATACTTTTATCTGTACACTTCTTAGAATTTTACTGATGGCATAGGCATTTTTTTCAGGGCATTTTACTTTTTTAGGTGCATAGCCTTATTAACTTTCATCACAAGTTACTGTTACAACTGTTTCTCTTTACACTCTTCTTTGCTGTTTCAGTGAAATGTAAATGTCCTATATAGTCAATGACACAGCGGTGTCAACCGTCTAGTATGTCACATAGACACCACAAGGGGAGTGCAGGGCACAGGCAGAGGTGACTGTTAGTTGCAAAAAAATGACTTTTTTATGGTAAGTGTGCACACATGTTTTTGGGATAGTTTGTTTAAAAGCACCTGTAACAATACACTGATGTTTTATTCCTTGTTCATCACAAAAATGTCATTTGCCTGTTGTTTTGGGGGTGGGGGAACTAAGTTCCATTTCCTTGTTGGCACAGCCAGAAAGTTTTTACAGAAGTTTGCTTTGCTATTGTTAGATCAAACCTTGATTTGTGTGTGACTATGATATGTTACAACCACATAATCCTTTTTTATATTTGAATAACTGAAGTTTTTGGTTTCTCTAGTGGGTAATACTAAAAACTAATAATATGCATTACATTTATACAGGACTTTTATTTATCTGATACTTATGCATAGTATTCTTCTTTTTTATTTTATGTCACCTAAGACTATGGCACTCAATAGTCCCAATCCCTGCAAAGCTCATTTCAGTGATTCAGAGAACGACATGATTGTCCAAGCCTTTTGACAACATGGTGCCTTTATTCTTGAGAGAGGATTTGGGGATAGGTCTGGAAGAATGCACATTTGGAAACAGAGACTGAACAATTTCATTGCAGTTGGGGGATGCAACAAGATATATGATCAAGTGGGTCTGAGAACCACTGACATAATTTCATCAGCCCAGAGGAGAGCAGCTACAGTGGCCCATGAACAGCTGGCTAACAGGGAGGCCTGCTACATAGCCAACACTGACACCAAATAAAGAGTTTTTGGCCACTGTCAGGCATCTAGAGAGTTCAGTGAAAAGTGCACAACAGCATGTTATTGATGATGGTGCTGTTGTTTCAGGGAGGACAAGTATGTCCCAGGATGAGCTGCCAGGTAGACTTACCTATGTCAATTTTGAAATATTTCTTGAATAGTAAAATGTTGAAAGCAATAGTTAAGTTGGTTTGGTAAATCTTTTGGGGAGTAACTACTTATTGACTGATACAGTTAACAACACATTCTGGTTTATTACACATGGACTTGATGTGAACATGTCATCCAAGTTTCGGTTAAATTATTTTTAATGGGCATACAAAGGCCAAAATAGTTTCCCTCTGTGTTATTGTTATTGTGATGATGGTGTCCTTACATTTTATTTAACTTCTTCCAAGACTATCCTCCCTAGCAAGTGTGAAGTAATCTGTACATGGTAAACCAAACATTTTTATTTCAGTGCTGATGAGCATTTGACAGGAAATATGCATTTATCCATGTCTATGAGGTGGGTGTTAGGACTGTGTGTGTATTGCTGTACTGTCTGTGATAGTGGCTCCAGTGTTACTTTGCTAGCATATATAAAACTGTAGTAGTATAGCTATTAATTTCTTTCCTGCATTTGTTACTTATTATCACAGGTGATTCTGACAGTGGAAGTATAGGACTCTTACCACTTGATGTCAGAGTATCGGCAGACTCTAATGATGATGGTGTCCAAACACAGGCACAGTCAAGGGGTGCAGAGGTTGAATGTGACACTGAGGGTGACATTCAGGAATCCCCTGTAATTCCACTGGACACAGCCAATAGGCCTATGTAAACCCATTCTAGTGAGCCCTCAGCTATTGGACAGGTGGAGGGTGACACCCTTGATGTGTAGTTACTGCAGCTTCAGTGCATGTTGACTCTTGCCATGGCCAAAGTGTGGGTGAGGTGCAAAACAGGATGGTTCTAAGGGGTGCCCAGAGGAGGCCTGCTGTCCATTCTCTACCTGATCCTGGTGTGTCTTTCTGTGTCACTCAGCATATGTTTAGGGCCATCATGGAGGCACAGTCACATTCCAATAGGGTGTCCAAGGAAATTCTTAGGTTTGCAGATGTGGCACAAGCTGACATGCATGATTACCTCCACCATGTTGCTGATTCAATGGATCAGATGAATAACATATTGGAATGGGCAGTGTCTGTGATGGAATGTTGCTGGGGGAGATGGCATCCACATGGGCATAGGTTAGTGACATCATCTGATGCTAGTTGACATGGCCATGCCCGATCATGCTCCTGTAGTGGCATTGCTTTCACTGCTCTGTCACTGGCTGAGGTGTCCACAGCCAGACATGGCAGGCCATGGGGTCATGATCCTGGGCATACTTGTGAGGACAGCTCATCCAGCAGACATCACCAACATTCAGGTAGTCAGATAGCAGTGGTGCATCTGACCATGCTACTAATTCGGCACATAGCTGGGCACTCCATTTTAGATTTCGGACATAGTTAAACAATGCCTTAGAATGCTATTTTAGCTTCCTAATAAGCTTTAGAAGACTTTACAAGACTTCTGATTTGCTAGTTTAATCTGTGGAGGGAATTCTTCTTCTGCAGAGGCAGTTGCCTCTTGTTCTTGGACATCAGTTTCTTCCTTTTGTTATACAATCTGTTTAGGGTCTATATTATAAAGACGAAAGTTCAGAATTTCGAACGCTCACATGAGCGGAAATTCAAGAACTCAAAATCACTATTGTGCGGGGTTGCACCCCCCACCCCCTGCTAAATATATATTCCAACTCCAAGATCACACTACAGTGAGGAAAGGGCAAATATTCCGATCCTCACTGTACTGTGATCAAAAAATAATAACATCGAGTTCCTGAATTTCCACTCTATGATATAGACCCTCTATTTATACATGTCCACCAAGGTGGCTTGTTTTTTTTCAGGAGGGTCTGGTTTTAATCCGTTCAGGTACAGCCAAGTCAATACAGTTGCTAAGATGATTACACAGGGCATTTGAGTACATCTCTGCATATGAGTCATTATTGCCTGTGATTTCAGGGGTTGTAAAACATTTTATATCATCACTTAACCGGCTGCAGTTTGCTTTGGAGAAGTGCCTTAGTTTTTTCTCCTTTGGGAGTGTGGGGTTCGACAGTTATTTCGAATGAGGTGGATTTATGGTCCGGCCTTACCAGCGAGGTTCATAGGGTCATAGGGGTTGGTACTAGGCTATCGGCCCTAGGGCCTATACAAGCCTAGCCATAACAATTCCCTGGATATTTCTTCCCACAATATTTACTTCTCTGGACCCCTGTCTAGTAGGGTGACTGACATGATCCCCGGGGTGAATTTCCTATCTCCCATCCAATCATCAAGGTTCCTTTTGAAGACGGACAAGGAGACATACGGCTTGACATGTATGGGCAGTCTATTCCAGAGTATGGGGAGTCTCTGGGTCAAGAACCTATCCCTCCAGCATGTTTTGTTCATTGTGATGACAAGGTTTAGATCCCTGGAGCATGTGGCTCTGAGGGATTGGGATTTCTTTAAGTGGAGCATGTCCAACAGCTCAGGGTTTGACATGGCCATGTATGTTACGATGAGATCGCCTCTGAGTAGACAATATGCCACAGAGTATAGCTGGAGGTTCTTTAAACAGTCAGCATATGGCATCTGCTTTAGGCGTGTGATTCTTTTAGTGAGGTATTTCTGTGGCCTTTCCAGCTGTTGCAGATGAGGTACATACCAAACGGGGCATTATACTCTATAACGGGTCTAATGAGGAATGAGTACAGCAGGACAATGACCTCCTTTTTTCTGGATGAAAAGCCCTTAGTGATGAGGTGTGCCACATAGAAGGATTTTCTGACTGTAGCGGCGATGTGGTTATCAAAAGTGAGACCACTGTCCACCTGTGTCCCTAAGTCTCTCATCACACTTTTGATGTTTAGTGTACTGCCACCTATGTGGTAATTCATGGGTACATGTTTTTTTCCAAAGGGGATAACTATACATTTCTTGGCATTAAGCTTGAGCCCATGGCTCTGCCACCAGGCATCTGTTTCTATAAGGCTCTTTTGTAGAATATTCACATCATTTTGGGATTCAGCAATGGCTCCCAGTTTGCAGTCATCTGCAAACTTTGTTAGCCAGAGTCCCTTAATGTTGGCCTGTACTTCAGAGAAGTAGATGCCAAACAAGAGTGGTCCCAGGACTGAACCCTGAGGTACTCCACTTGTCACTTGTCTGGAGCTGGATTTGGAGTCGGCTGCTTTTACAGTCTGGGTTCTGTCAGTAAGCCATTTGGCAACCCATCAAGTGACTTAGGGATTTATGCTCAGCTTAGTAAGTTTATCTATGATTCCAGAGTGGGGGATGGTGAAGAAGGCCTTGGTGAGGTCCAGATAGGCTATGTGGACTGCCTTACCCTTGTCCACAGCTCTGGAGACTGATTCAAAGAAGTCAATCAGGTTCATGAGACAAGATCGGCCCTTCACAAACCCAAACTGGGTGGGGTCCAGTGTTTGAAGGTTGCCAATGTATTTGTTTATAAGTTCCATGATAATGCGTTCCATGCCCTTGCAGATCAGGCTCGTCAGACTGATGGGATGGTAGGTCCTGGGATCCAAGGTGGACCCCCCCTTGTGGATAACTGTAGATGTGCGCCACTCAGTGGGCACGAAGCCTGAGGTGAGGCTATGATTAAACATGACACTTAGGTGAGGTGCCAGTTCATTTTGTAGTTCATGTAGTACACAGTCTGGGATGTCATCTGGTCCCATGGATGCTGTATTCTTTGCTTTGGAGAGTGCAGTTTCTACCTGTGTGGCTGTGATTACCGGACTTTGGCAATCTTTTGGTATTGAGATGGGCCCTTTAGGGGGTGAGAGGGGGGTGAAGTTGGCACTAAATCGAGGTGCCAGGATATTGGCAATATCCTTGGGATGAGTATATTTAATGCCATCCTGTTGAAGCTCAGAGCAGATCTGAGCATTGCCATTTAGAATCATGACATAACTATAGAATGCCTTATGGTTGTCTTTGGAATCTTTGGCAATTTTATTTTCATAACTAGTTTTGAGGATTTTATGAGGGAGCTCAGCTTCTTACTGAGGCTGGTGAGGGAGTTTTTTGCATCCTGGGATTTTCCTATTTTATGCAACAGTTTCTTCCTTCTGTTGCATAGTTTGTTTATAGCAGGGGACCACCAGATTGGCTTCTTTTTTTGGAGGAGAGCATCTTGGTTCTAGTTCGGCTGGCACAATTCATGCACGAGTGGATGTGCTCATACAGTGCCTGAGTGTAGGATTCTGCAGTCGAACTTTCAGATCCCTTCTGCATGGGTGTCATGAAGTTTGTCACTTCTGACTTCAGTAGCATGAAGTTGGCTTTGTAGAAGTTTTTTAAAGAGGTTTCCTTACTGGGAAGGGGGGTGGGGGTGGGATGTGGATGTCAAGGATGATTTGCTTATGGTCAGACCTGACCAATGAGGGGGTGACCACTGGTGTGGAGCATCTATCTCCCATGTTGGTAATGACCAGGTCTAGGATATTGGAGCCCCTGGTGGGACAATGGATTAGTTGATCCAGGGCATTTGAACTTATGAATTCCAAGAACCGTTGGGAAAAGGAGTTGGTACCTGAGCAGTTTTCCCAGTTAATGGCAGGGTAGTTGAAATCACCCAGTATTAGGGTGTTTGGTCGTATCTTAATATTTTCCAGTATGTTTAGAAAGGCGTAGTGAGAATCTTGGGGCATGGTGGGGGATCTGTAGCAAGCTACAACTTGTATTGCAGTCTTACCTAGTGTTAGTTGCACCTGGAGAATTTCAGATGCATTGTGTTGGGCAACTAGCCTGGAGGTGTGAATATCCTTGGTGAATATGGACAGTCCTCCACCTTTATTGTTTCGGTCTTGGGTTTGTGGCCGAAAAGTGTGGTAAGAGTTGTAGCCTGGTATTGCAGGGGTGCTCTCTGGAGCCTTGAACTAAGTCTCAGTTACTGCACAAATATCGATGCTCTCCATTTTTAGGAGTGCCTTGAGAGAGTGCATTTTGAGATTTAGACTTCTAGCATTGAGTAGCATTACCTTCAGATTTTGCATGCTTGTATCTGTTATGGTGGTGGTTTTGCCCTTTGAACCTTGCCTAAAAAAGGCACTATAGGGCTGGCAAGAACTTTAGCCAGTAACCTGAATTCCAAGGGTGACAGGTGCAGTCCATCTCTGGCAAAGCATCGTGGTTTGTCGATCATGTCTTCCCAGGCAGACAAATACTGGATCCCCTTTGAATGACACCAGAAGCTTAGCCAATTGTTGAAGTCAATCATTTTGTCCTTATACTGTGATCATTCTGGGTGAAGGCAGGATGCTACTCAGGGCTAGGGTCATACCTGCCTGGGCCACATGATCCAAGAGCTCTTCCATGTCTCTTTTCATGTAGTCCAGGGAGGTACATCTCAAGTTATTCACTCCAGCATGGACAATGACAGAGTCGTATTTGTACTTGTTGTGGAGTGACTTGAGTGCATGCATTATGTGGCAGATCCTGGCACCCAACAGGCAGCTGACTGTAATTTTCTCCTTGTTCAGCCTGGTGAGTGGGACATTAGTGTTCCTGACTATAGCCACCTATGACTAAAGTTTTAGGTACATTGTCTTGCCTTAGGGACTGTTGTTGGGTGTCACACTAGTGTTGTGAGCTATGTGTCACTTTGGTTGTGACCAGTGTTTGTTTGCGTTTCAGCTTCAGAGGTCCTTGTTGCTTGGGCAGGTTAATGCTAAGGGCCTCCGCATATGTGGGTTTACTGTTGCTATGTGTGGGTGTTGATGGTGTGGGCTTTGAAGGGCTATGAGTTGCTTGAGGTGTAGTGCAGGTGTTAGGGCATCACACAGGGGGCAGTGAAGTGACCACCCATGTTGATGAGTTCTATGCCAAGGACATTAGAGCCCCTTATAGGGGTGTAGACTGTCTGTTCCAGAGCATTTGTATTGACAAGTCCAGGAACCTCTGCGTGAGCATGTTTGAGCTTGTGCATGTTACCCATTCGATGGAGAGATAATTGAAATTATTTATTTTATTTTTATTTTACATTTGTTTACAGGGCTAGTCCAACTGGATATATGTCCATTTTCAGTGGAGGCCCGGGGAGAAAAGCTCCACTATAAACTACTAAAACAAGTTAAGCTTATACAAAAAAAATTATAAAATAATGCAAAATTAAAAAGAGTATAAAATAGTATTTAAGAAACGTATCATATCCGACTGCAAGTTATAAAAGCATCAGAGTACACAATGAGGCTTGGCAAAGAACAGAATAATGAAAATTAACTAGAAAACTGTATTACAGAAATAAATAGGAATAGAAAATTTAGATATGTATTGATTTGAAGAGGAAATTCAAGAGGGTAGAAATTGAGAACTAGAAATAAGGGGATAAAGGAATCAGAGGGCAAGTAAGAAAAAAAAGTTCAACTAGGGTTGGGACAAGAGCAGAGCCAGTGGTTGGAAAGGAAGAGCTTTAGTTTAGCTTTAAGAATTGGGAGTGAAGATAGTGTAGTGAGGTATTGAGGTAGTTGGTTCCATATTTTGCCAACTGAGTTGGAGAATATGGAGTCACCTGCTAAGTTATTTGATTGGGAAATTTGAATCAGTATTTTGTAAGAAGAGCGTAGGTTCCTCAGATTATTGTAGGGTTGTATGAGAGAGGAGAGTGTTGGAGTGTTGTTAGGGTGATAAAGGGCTTTGTGGGCAATATCTCAATATCTTAGTTATGGGAAATCTCCCATAACTAAGGTGTAGGATTGTATTGCAAGTGACTCCAGTAAGTCCAGGTAGGCATTGTTCTTTTTTGGTTCATGGAGGAGGACCTATAGTTAGCAATGATGTGGTAGGGCATTTTGCCTATAGTTAATTGGGCATGGAGTAGTTTGAGAAAGTCATAGTTTGACCAAACTTGAGGTGTGGTTGGCTTTAATGAAGGTGTGTACACATCCACCTTTGGTTCTTTTCATGCTCATTCTGAGGTCTGAACATGTGGAAGACATTGTAGCCTTGCACAGCTGGGGTGCTCTCCACAGCCTTGAACTATGTTTCAGTGATTGCACAGACATCAGCATCTTCCAAGGTGAGGAGTGCTTCCAGGCAGTGCAGTTTTGTGTTTAGATTCCTAGAATTAAGCAGCAGAACTTTGAGTTTGTTTCACAGAATGTCAAGAGTTTTTGTGGCTACTGGTACTGGATAAATAGAAAGATAATAGATAAACTGCCATTGAAAGGAAATATGCCATATAAAAAGAAAAGTGATATGTTTATGCTGCCAAGAGGAAATTATAGAATATGTGTTTTTGAAATGTAAAAAGGTTATGTGGAAAACTATGTAAAGATGATTTTTTTCGAACAGATAAAAGAAGTGGATAAAATAAACATGGGTTTGATTAAATATGGATATTATAAGAACAATAGTAAAGAATGTGTTAAAAGAATATATAAAGTTATGTTATGCTTTATGGGCTGTATGGAGTGAAAGAATAAATTAAATTATGTTTAATGGTAAATGGATTTTAGCAACAATATTAAATAAAATCAGATGGTGGTTATGGAAAAAAGAGTGGGGGGTCTAATAGGGGTGAAATTTTAATATGATAGTAAAGGAAATTCTGAATATATGTAAACAGAGTTGTATATTTTTATATTTGTACATTTGTAAATATGTGTAAATATGTAAACATTTTCTAAATAGTTATTTTTGTATATAAATAAAAGACCCCTACTCTTTTCAGTAGATGTCATGGGATCTTTTACTTCCACCTGTACTACCATCAGCTCACATAGATGGAGCCTCAGTTTAACATGCAGCCAAAGGATAACACACTCAAGAGTGCTGCACTCCCCTTAAGCTGCACTGCAGTGTCGGCAGTCCATCTAAGTGGTGTAGGATTGCTGATTAATGCTATTACAGTATTGGTAGCTTTAGGATTTATTCACATCACTGGGTGTGATTTTGTTCCGTTAATGGCATTCTTTTGCTTGGTACTCTTTCACAGAGGACTGCATGAAGTATTATCAGCACAATGTGTTCTTCACCATCTGATCAATAAAGCCTTTGCATTTAATTTAAAATATTTTAAGAGATGTTCAAACATAATTAGGAAACAGAGTCAGTATGTATTAAATACAGATACAAAAAATAATGAATGAGAGTCATCTTTGCCCAATGAAGGTCCAAACTGCAGTGAAGAGGTAAAACTAAAACAAGCAGTGCAGTAATATGAGAGAAGACAGTTAATAGTTACTTGGCATGCTAAACTGTCTTTCACAAAAGAATGTTACAGTGTGCATTGACTACTTGGATGTAGTCCCAACTGACTGATGGCTGCATTCTGTTTTATCATAAAAATATTGCATTCTTATTATAACATACTTAGTATTTATTTATTTATTTGCATTTGTTTACCAGGATAGTCCACGGGGCTGTTAAGAGCCCATTTTCAGTTGAGGCCCAGGGAGAAAAGCTTCACAATAACACACACATGCAGGAGAATATAAACAATATGAATAAGATTAACAGAGTGTAAGCAACATAGACAGATAACAATAAATTAAATTAATGTTAAAATATAAATTCTCAAATTGGGTTCAATGAAAATACAGACTAGGAAAAAGAATAAAACATGTTAAAACAGTAAAAAATAAGTAAAAATGATTAACATTACATAAAACTTTCTGACATTAGAGTAGTGAGGTTTTCACAAGACAATAGTAGATAGTGGATTTAGAAAAATTAATATCCACATTAGACAAAGGCAGTTAGATTATGAATGGTGAAGATTTGGTGCAAGTGTAGTTCCACACAGAAGATAGGTAACCGTATAGAGAAGTTTTTAAAAAGGCAAGCTTCTGAGTAGTCCTAATAATTAATGCTCAGGTATTCCAATTCTGGCTACAGAGCATGAGTAAAGAAGTTGGCTGGCTGGAAGGTTTGGTTTGTGAGCCGGCAGAAGGTGTTGATTCTTAGATCTGACAGGCCTCTTTGGATGGTAGTCACTAAATATAGAACTAAGAGCAGGACAGTCTAGTGATTTAAAAATTATTTTGTGTGCTGTTGTTAATTGGATGTAGGAGAGGTAGAGTGGAAGTTCAAGCCAGTTCAGGGATTGTAGAGCGGTACAGTGATGGGTAGAATGTTTGACATTTGTAGTAAACTTGGTGATTTTGTTATAACATGTCTCAAGCTTAGTTTTTAGGTAGGATTGGAGGTTGGTAAGTAGTGGGATGCCATAGATGAGAGAGGGTAGTAGGTAAGTGGTAATTATTCCCAGTAGTTTTGTGTGAATAACAACTCTGATTTGTTGCTTTGAGAATGTATAGGGAACTTGTTTTTTAAGGGGGATGTCTTCTTGGGTACAAATAGAATTAGCTTGGTTTTGTTAGGATTAAGGGGTAGATGATTATTGTACAACCAGGTTTCTGTAGAGGTAAAGGCCGTTTGAGTGATTTGTTGGAGATTGGTCATGGAATCAGCAGAACATATAATAGATGAGTCTTCTGCATACTGAATAAGAGCTTCCTGACTGAATGAAGAGTGCAGACAATTAATAAAGATGCTGAATAGGAGGGGACCTAGTTCTGAACCTTGGGGAGCCCCTGTAGAGGTGTTGAGATGTGAAGAGAGAGAGAGTGTGTGTTGCTGTTTAACAACCTGTTGTCTATCTGATAGGTAACTTGAGAACCAGTTGAGTGAGAGGATGGCCTATTTTTGAAAGCTGGGTTAGACGTAGGGTGTGAGAGACTGTATCAAAAGCTTATGATAGGTCTAGAAATAGGGGAGGAGACAATTTTAACAGCATCTCAAGCTCTTTTAACTGTGTCCGTAAAGGATATTAAGGCATTTGTAGTACTATGGCCTGGTCTAAATCCATGTTGTGTGGAAGATGGGATTTGGTTTTTAAGTAGGAAGTTTAAAAGTTGAATATGTATACATTTTTCTAGGATCTTGGAAATTGGAGAAAGAATGGATATACTGTAGTTTGAAAT
This sequence comes from Protopterus annectens, assembly GCF_019279795.1. Classification (NCBI taxonomy): domain Eukaryota; kingdom Metazoa; phylum Chordata; order Ceratodontiformes; family Protopteridae; genus Protopterus; species Protopterus annectens. The sequence continues at coordinate 685,229,323 of NC_056731.1, forward strand.
ATCAGTAGTGCTGACACCTTTATGAAGAGGTAGAATAAATAATTTTTCCAAATTTTTGAGATATAGGATCCCTGGATGGAGTTATTAAGTAATAGACTGATAGGGTAGGCAATAGCTTCAGCTGCTAGTTTGAGATATTCCATGGGCAGATTGTCAGGTGCATTAGTGCAAGATTTGAGCTTGAGAAGTAATCTTTTTATTGTAGTGGCTGGAATGCGATTAACTGTGAATATGGGTACAGAATGGGTTGTGTCCTTATGGGGATGACAGAAGGGTGTAGAGGAATGGGAGTGGGAGTAAGAGAATAGTTTTGATGGTCCAGCATAGCTTGTACTGCAGTGTACTTGGTGAAAATTAGCAGTGCTGTGTGCAATGGTGTTGATGAAGTAAGAATTAGAGACTGGCTATTTCTTGAGGAGTTTTGTCAGGAAGTGAACATGGGTTGCTCTTTGTGCCAGGATTTAGTAGTTATGTGATGGATGCCCAGAATTTTGAGGGATTCCACTTATGGTTGTTTTGAAGTTTTCAATAATGTTCTTTTTTGTCTTTGGTAACTTGTCTTTTTACTTGGTTGCAAAATTGTTTAAAGTTTGGAGGGCTTTTACATGATAAAAATTGCTTCCAGATTTTGTCCCCGGCTAGTATACGTTCCTTAGTAGGTTTAGTCAGCCACGGGGCATGTTTCATTTTGATCCTGTTTACATGAAGGGGTGCAAGGCTATTTAAAGTATTTAGGAATGTTGTATTAAAGTAGTCAACTGCATTGCCAAGAGGGAGGATTTTAGTGAGCATGAGTTCATCTTTTTTAGGGTATTGCTGAAGGTCAGTTGATTGAAGTTAGTCAGGTCCCTTATTTGTTTATACTGATGTTGATGCTAAAAAGAGGGGGCAGCTCAGTGGACAAAGGCAGGGAGGTGATCACTAAGGGCATTTTGGAGTGTACCAGTTGAGGATATTTTATTTGGGTCAGTAACCAGAATCCAGTCTAAGACAGAGCCATTCTTATTGCTTTTATTTAATCTGGTTGGAGAGATGATAAGTTGAGTGAAATTAAATAGGCTAATATTTGAAGATGGGAAGGTGGAACAGAAGGTTAGCCAGTTTATATTAACATTGCTCAGAATGATATTTTCATTTTTAATATTACTAGAGGTCCAGATGAGGATCTGGTATGTTATTGCCAGGGGTCTGTATAGAACTGTGATACACACTTTTTTACAGTTATTCATATTTAGGAAAGAAATCAGAATTACAGCATTAGAAAACTGTGGAATAGTATTTGTGTAGGGAACAAAAAAGTAGTGCAACCAACACCACCTCCTTTTTTATGGGGTCTATTAGACTTTATTGTTTCAAAGCCTGGAAGTAGAAATTTATAGTCCTTTATATAAGGTTTTAGCCAGGTCTTGATAGCAGCAATTATGTGCGGTTGATTCTGAGCAGTCCATTGGTGAAAGTCAGAAATTATATTTCATATGCTTTGGAAGTTTAGTGAGATCCTATATAAGGATTTTCAGGAATTATTTATGCACGGTAGTGGGGATGGATTAGTTGAAGTGGGACCTGGATTGGGGTGAATGCCTCCACATAGGGATAGAGTCATAAACTTGAATGAGTAATGTAATAGCTATTGGTGTCTGATAAATTTAACAATGTATGTCTGAAAGTAGATGGAAGTATTATTTAATGAAATAAGGAAGAAATGATTTTTTTAGTGGAAGAATTTTTAATCTGTATAGGAGAAGGGGATTTATTTGACAGAGGATAGAAGATATGTCTGTGTAGCTTTCATATTGGTTAGATAAGAAGGTTGCTGCTGTGGATGAGTATTTGGGGGGGGGGTCGAGTGTACTAAGATGTAATAGTGAAAAGAAACACACGATGAAAAGGGTGAAAAGCAGTACAAGTATGCTAGGGTGAGGTATACTGGGCAGGATGGGATGAAGTATTTAAGAAAGGGAAGGTTTACAGCAGAGTTGCAGTGCGATTTAAGGATAAGGTGAAGTGGAGAAAAAAACAGATTAAGTCATTAAATTAGCGATGTTGGTGTGGGAGGTAGATGGCATATAAATTATAGTGGAATTAAATGTAGAGTGAGTTTGGTAGTAGAAAGAGATATAATGCAGGAAATGAGGTGTATATTAATAGAGTAGAGGATTATATGGGAAGCAATGGGATAGTAGAGTAATGGTTGGAAATCAGAGTAGACAGAAGTTGAATGAGGGAAGTGGAATGGGCGTTGATAGGTGGAAAGGTAATTGGATGGGTTGCTTCTGGTTGGTGTGGCGAAGTGGGTGGAGTTATTTAACTATGAGTGTAGTAGTAGTGGGGTGGGTGAGAATTGGGGGTAGGTAGGAGATTGGAATGTTACTCAAGTAAAGCAAGGGCAGAATGTAGTAGACAGACTCACAACAGTTGTGGGGAGTGAGCAAAAAACAACCAGGAAGGTCAGAAAATGTTCTTGCCAGAGTTAGCATAGGAGGATCTGTCTGGTGTTGGTAAAAAAATGCGAGTTTAACAGAAAAGACCAGTCTATGTTTCTACAGCTTAGTACAACTCAGAAACAAAAATTATGCTTTAGTAGAGGTTATATTGGAGAGAAGCCTCTAATTATCAGTAGTGGAGACCTGCGGCACAACTTAAACAACTGATTTACAGTACCTTGAGGTGGAGTTTGAGAAAAGATTTCCAGAGGGAGGGGAGATGGTTGGGCTAATAATCTGCAAAGTATCAGACTACTGGGTAAACTCAATGTGGGTGTATTAGTGAGGACTTTAACTTCTCTTGTGTGACTGCTTTTAGTACTGAGATCCATGGTACAAAATAAATAACTCTTTTGCAGTACCATAAGGTGGAGTTTGAGAAAATATTTTCATAGGACAATAGTTAGGCTGATAAATTCTTAAGCAGGCACACAGCTTGAGGGGAGATGTGAGTGTACAAACTGGTTTAACGTGGTGGGGGGAGGTTACTACTAAAAGAAATACAAAAAAGTCATACTCAGTAAAAAGTTATCATGATCTCTAAGATCATTGCAATGGAGATTAGCACTTTTCATGAAGGTCTAGTGATCTAAGTGCATGTTATATAAGCCAGAGATGTAGGGAGCACACCACCCTGGTTGTGGAAGGTTCTGCCACCTGCACGGAGCACTTTGTTTGGGAAATAGTATTTTGTCAGCAAAATAGGTTTTATTCAGGTTTGCTGAAAATGTCACTCATAAATTACATTTCAGGAAATCATGGTAGAACTATCATGTCACCTAGATTAGACATATGGGCATGGTATTGGTCAAACTACATAATATTCAAAACTACCTGCAAATGTGAAATGAGGCTACAAAATGGTGATGCAAACATTTTATTAAATGATAATAACTGTATGTGCTCATGTGCCTTCTTTAACTACTCTTGAGGCCAGCAGCTGCAAATCTGTGGGTGGATTGACTGAAGCATGTGTGCACTGTTTCTGTAAGAAATAAGGTAGTTCTTACCATTGTCTTCTGCCATATAAGACTAGTTTGCATATAGTAATCAAGGAATGCATTCTATTATTTTTTTTTAATTAATTACTGCTGACAATTTTCTCCCTCAACATACATATACACACACAAATATATACCCGATGACCCAACTTGAGAGTGGCTCAATAAACTCCGTTGGCTTGCTCAGCAAATGTAGCACAAGGTTTAACTTCTGTTTACTGAAAGTGAGATGAACAGCATTATTTTTGTAGGCTGCCATATGTTCATTTGTCTTCTAATTGGGCAATATCCTGCGTACGTAGGCTCCACAAAAACTGATTCCTCACATCTGTGTATTGCTCTAAGTATATCAGCAATTGATTTTAATTAAAGTGTATGCATCATTCTTTGAAGCAAGTGTACGCAACAAACTTTTGGAGTTGGATGTAACCTCCTTACCAAATAAAATATGAAATTATACAGTTCTGATGCAGAAAAGTTGTTGATTTTGCATGTTATTTTGTTCACAAAGATGTCCCCCTGGAATTTTTTCTCAGTTATGAAAATCCCTGCCGTGGCATTATAAAAGTTCATACCCATAATACCTCACTTCCTAAACTAATGGAAACATTACTATATTTTCATGTTAAATGCATTAGTAATATCTCTTTCTTCATAGAAAGATAAGTTGTCAGTTAGTTCTTACAGGTGGGAAACCTTGCATTGAAAATTATCATATATGATTAGTAGTCAATCCACAGCAGTATCTTTCCCATGGTGCTTTGCTGTAAATCACTGGACTACAATGGCATCATTTTGTGGATGGGGTTATAGAAAAAAAAATGAATGAATAGTGAAACTAAAACAAAATCAAACACCTCCTATAATTGCCACTTTTTGAAAAATCACTAGCAGCTGTAAGATGAGGAAAGCAGTTGTAAAACAGACACTTCCGAAAGTGTCCAATGCATTTTAAAACAGTACCAAGAACACAAGGTACAACCCACCATACACTTTGTTGAACTTGCTTTCTTACACATTTCTTATTTCCATTATTTATCGATGAACCCCCTTTTATATGAAAGCTAGATTTATGGTCTTGAAAGGTGTCTCTTATACCATTAAAGCTAATTACTTGGCAACAGACTATGATGTCATAATGGAAAAGTACGACATTATGACAATCAGTTTAGTTATATACCACACTAGTCTACACCTCACCCACTCTTAACTCCCCTTACCTGTGTCACAGACAATATGATAAGGCAAAATCTCTAAGAATGTAAGGCTTGCACCTCTGTGTGAGCTCACAAGTAGCATAGAACTATATGCATATTCTACCTCTGGTCTGTACTTACCAGACTTACTTAGCTTTAATTACAAACGGGTGATTCAATAAAGCCTACACTGCCATTTTTCATTGTGTGCACATCGCAGTTTGATGCACACATGAACGTGAATACTTTTAGATTCAGTAAACTCTCTCTAGCAGTGTGCACTCACCTGCATGCTAATTACAGCATAAGTAGCTGAATTGTATGCTAATCATATAAACCGATATAGTGAAGCAATTCAACAAGCTCTAAGCAACCAAACTGACTCTGTGCTGGTGTCCCCTGTGTATTTGAAAACTTTTTGACTACAGCCATAGAAAGGAGTCTACATGGACAGAAGAGCAAGTAAAAGTTGTTACATTTTACAGAACTGACCTTAACATGTGACAGCAGACACTTAATTCTGGTTTATAAAGGGTGAATGCAACAAAAGGAGAGTAACAATAGCAACATATCCTTTTTAAGTGCCATGACATAAATGCAGCTTTGCTCTCCCCTCCCCAAGTGAAGAATATACTTGTAACTAATGCAGACAGATAAAAGTGTAAACCCCATGAAATACACTATTCATTGTGGCATGCAAACATATGCACTATGTAGCTGATGAAATACAGGTATAATGTCTCAAAAACAATACTCCTCAATGCAGATATACGGCAAAGTGTCCCTTGTGTGTTCAACATTCAACTCCCATTCAGGTTCCCTGGCTACATGGTTGCCAACCATGTAGATTCAGGGCTGTCAGCATGGTGAAGATGCAAATGAGGTCTGAACTCATTAGAATTGCTGAATCTCAATAAACTGGAACCATGTAGGGATGTCTGCATTGTGTAGGCACTCCCTCGGTGTTTGTTTTCAATGGATAACAGTGAATGATGACATCAGGGGTGTGTGTCAGGTTAGACTAACAGGGGTGTGCACATAGGTCTATGAAGGGTGAAAATGCATATAAGTAGTGCACAACTCAAAAGTTCTGTTTCATTAAGATGCAACCTCCTCTTCATTTGTTGGCAAAATGCATCACCTCTGTCTACTTTAAATGCTTTTTTATTATTTTGGTCATTGTGCGATATGGCGCTTAGCTCAATCACTGCAAATTTAGGAATGAATGGCAGGTTTCCAAGTGTTTGTCATGTAACTATTCCTGTTGCAGCATGTGTATGTGTAGAGCTTGAGTATAGAAAGTTCTTGGTTCTAGTATAGGGTGTGAAACCTTTCCTTTATTTTTGTGTGCACCATGTTTGCATGATATGATGAGAATGGAGGAAAGTAATACCATTTTTGCTTGTGTTTACCTTATTTATGCAGTGTGCACTAATGAGCAAGCAGCAGGTGTGTTTAATAGATGTTAATTAAAGCATAAGCAGGTGAATTGCATTAATCCCTCCAACATGGTGGAGCTATTCAACAAGCTATAAAGCATCCATGTAGACTCCATACTGTTTTTTCCTGCATACTTCAATATTATTGAAGTGAAGACATGGAAGATCTATAGAAACACTATGCTAGGGGCTGCTGCTGCTGCTTTGATCTATCTGTATGTACTAGAGGCTGAAGCCAATTGTACTGCTGATGCCAATAGGCCTAGACGGAGAAGGGATTTCAGGCTCCAGGTAACTTTTCAGATGCTACAAGACCTGATTATTGTAGAGCACTACAGGATGGACAGGGGCACAATACAAGAACTCTGTGACTTCTGCTGCCTTCAACTAAGAACCAGAGCCAACCAAGGGGAGTCCATTCCAGTGGAAACTAAGGTATGTGTAGACCTTAGAATCTTAGCTACAGATATCTTTCAAAGACCAACTGGGGACATGATGGGTGTGTCACAGGCATCAGCATCCAGGATCCTCCACCAATTCCTGGATATTTTGCTCATACATCCCAGTGAGCACATATGTTTTGCCCATAGTTCTGAGGAAAGGGACAGAAATATGTAACAGTTCAACCATCTAGCACACAACCCTGAAGTACTGGGTGCCATAGATTGCACTCATGTACTCATTAAGGCACCATCTGGAAAACAAGGTAGAATCTACATTAACCACAAGGTTACCACTCCATCAACTGCTAAGTCATGTGTGATGTCCAGGGAGTTATCTTAAAGGTGTGTGCTGGCAACCCTGGTAGTTATCATGACCCCTATATATGGCACACATCACAGCTGTATCAGATGTTTACTAAGGAGGACATCACAAAGTGCCATTTATTGGGGGATGCTGGCTATGCACTGGAACTGTGGCTGATGACACCCATCAGAAGTGCACACACAACCACAGAAGCACCCATTAATGAGGCACATGCTCAAACCAGAAACATCAGATAGCATGTGTTTGGGCTGCTGAAGTCACAGTTCCAGTGCCTAGATACATCTGGTGGAGCCCTGCAGTATAAATCACGTGCATGTACACAAATCTTCACTATATGTGCTATACTACAGAATCTCATCTTGCAAAAACAGCTGCAGCAGGATCAGCAAGGGGAAGAGGCACACATCTACCCACAGCCACAGTCAGGGGAGGACTCAGAGGGGGAAACACCAGCTGCCGTGGCTGGAGGCAGATGTAGATGTGCACAGTACACCCTTGCTTTGGCTAAGAGAAAACACATTCATTGACCACTTAAGTGTCTAATACCCTTCTTCTGCTCACATACATACAGTAAAATTGATGGCAGGCAACTCATACAACCTTTATCTCCTCATATACTGGCTTATACCTCTTGCATCAAAATCAGCCCTGAACTACAACTGTATCAACTGCTTCATTTGCAAGGTAAGTCCTGAACCTAAAGTGTATTCTTTAATAATATTATGGCATATCCATGTATTTCTTAACTTGGTACAGTAATCAAGTAAATAGCGGGGGAGTTGTACAGAAAGTACCTTAACATGTGACAGCAGAGATTTGTTTTACTTATATGTGTCCATTAGTAAGTAGTAGGCCTCAGGCATCAAAGATTCACACAGTCATACCTCTCAAAAGTACTGATGATCACTGCATGCCCTCAGTTTAGCACTACAGCTTTCTACTGATAAATCATTAAAGAGAGAAGTTAGAAAGTTATTATATACATTGCAGTTTCTGACTTCACAACCCTTTCCAAGATCAAACAACAGACAGGAATCAGACCAAGGAGAGTAACAAGAGCATCATATCCTTGTTTGTGCCATAGCAGTAACTCACCTTTGCCCCCCCCCAAAAAAAAGAACAGGCTATGCTTGTTTGTGCCATGACAGTAACTGAAGTCTTCTCCCCCCCCCAAAAGAGCAGTGTACCCTTGTTTGTTCCATAACACCTATGCTCCCTCCAAAAGAACAATATACACTTGTTTGTGCCATCCAACCTAGCCTTCAGTTGCTGGTAACTGTATATCATATTACTCCCAGTTAATATCCCCATTTATTTTAAGTCCAATGATATGGAATGGCTTACACACTGATTGTCCCACGCTACTGGTCAGATAAGTGATGAATTACCAAGAAACACAGAAATGTATGACAGAGATGTATATTTGCAAACATAATCATAACAGGTTGTGTAATCACTAAGTGCACTATGTCCAAATATAATAAAGATAATTATATGTACAAATAACAGCTCATTGTATGATAGCATTCTACATTCTGTTGCAGTTGGTTGTGTGAAGAATGACTTCAGTTCTTTACTGCAAAATAGTTTGTGTGCCAAAGAGGAATAAGGCATCCATCCTGTTTTCTGAAGCTGCATTGGTATGAAAGTTCAAATCCCGAACTATGTAGAAATATTCAATGTGTACTATCATTTTCGACTGTGTATATCATACATTGCTTTTGCTCATTTCATGTATTTTCCCTTTATTTTTCTTGTCTTGTCTTATGTTTCTTGATTTTAATTCCAGTTTTTGCAGATGTGCCACACAGGACAAACAGGGGAACCGAAGAACAAATACATTTCATGTTTGGCTGAGCTTGTTTGCTCTGCATGAAGCACAGCATTGCAGAAACAGGAAAAAAACAGACCACCTAGGAAGCAGATATCCAAAAATAGAAACCAGATACATTCAATTAATGCTCTTGGCATTACAAAAACCTGGCCTGGAGTACAGATGGCACTGGTTTCTAGTACAGGGTGCGCAACCTTTGTTTTACTGCTGTGACATTGACATTTACAGCAATGAAGTGCAACAAAGACAACTCCTCAACCTTTATGTGGCAACAAGTGTAAGTGTAAGACTGCCATACACATGGTCCTTGGTTTGAATACAGCATATTCCATACATTATTACTTGCTTGACACATTTGAGTCAACATTGTCACCAAAAATGTGACGTGATAGCTGTATAGGAGCTGATGTAAATCAAACTCCTATAAAACATATCACATTTTTGCAGGGGGGCAAGCCCCCATGCACTCCCACAACCCCTGCTACTAATATACTCCAACTCCAAGATCGCACTACAGTGGGGATATGGATGAGTTTCCAACTATCCCCACTGTACCGCGATCTTGTACATATAGTTGAACACACTTATGTGAATGCACTACTGCATTTGCATAAGTGTGTTCAACTATCCAATACACTTGTCATTTTCTGAATGACATTCTGATTTTTGGTAGCATACCTACCGACAGAATGTCATTCACACAACTTATGGTAAACCATTAGATACTCAATACTAAAGGTCAGATGTTAGCAATGCGACTCACGTTTGCACACTGCTTACCCACATGCAAACGTGTATCATGCATGTGTATGCACTTTGCTATCCATTGCACAAAACTGCTGCTATATGCATTGTGGAAATGTTTATATTATGCTCTATTTCTGCTGCTTACTGTTCATTTCCTGTATATGACATGAGATTACATGAGCAAATATTACAAACTTAGGGCCTTATCTAACAATATGTCACATATTTACAATACATCCATCTGTTGCCACCCCCCAAGCACTGCAACCCTGGTGCCTCAGTACTTTTTCCGCACATATATCAACCACAGTACAAAATGTAATATCAAATGTTGTGTGTTGTGCAATGCACATCAATCTGGTAACATGCATAAATACAACTTTTGACTCGTATGCCTAAAACACTTATCTGCAAGGCTAGGGAAGGAATCAGCATGGACCATATCCACAGGAACAAAGGTGACCTTCAACACACCTGACCATACCCAGTACATCTTGCGTATTGAACCTTGTGGACATCTTGGATTCTGGATGAGGGATAACAGGACATACTGCCTATGTTGACTTATCCAAGACCTTTGACACTATCCCCCATTCATGTGTCATAGTGAAGATCTCCATGTGGGAATTAAGCCATAAAGTAGTACAGGGATGGGTAACTGGATGACTGACATAACACACACTCTCAGAGTTGGGAACTGAACCTCAACCAGTAGCCAATTGCCATTAGAATACCACACGGATCTGTGCTTGGCCCTCAACTGTTTGCAAATTACTTCCCTAAAGCACAGGCAATGGAAGATATCCTGTGGCTTACCAAGTTTACAGATGACTGGTAACTAGATGCACTAATATAGATTCCCCCAATGATAGTAATATATTATGGAAGGAGCTGCCACACACAAATGATTGGTACCAAACTCATTGAACTTTAAAGCATACAATGGCTTATTGTCCCCTTTGGCAGTGAAGTACCCCTGCTAATTATGATAGACATTTCACTACTCTAAGCTCAAACACAGTGTTGTGAGACTTGGGAACACATGTTGACAGTAATCTACACTTTCATCATTATGTGACCATAGTGGTGACACACACATTCTTCATTGCACACATCATGCATACTGGCATCACATCCAAGACCAGAGTGGTCATACCTCTGCTGTACTCTACCTTTATCAGACCACTAATTGAGTACAATGATCCCTTCTGTATGTACCTTATCAGACACCTGCATCAATTGGAGAAAAAACAGGTTTCTGTCTGGGACACTCCACAGCCTCCAAACATGACATACATGGAAAGACTGAAAGACCTATCAATGTACTAATTATCATGCTGGGTACTGAAAGGTGACCTATGCCTGCCTTAAAGACCAGTCTCAGACCCTGCCCTACTAGAAATGCTGCACATCCCCAAATCAAATGGAGCAAGAATAACTTGACCGCGGGATCTCAACCTAGCCTGTAACATAAACAGAACATGCTAGGGAGACAGATATATTGCCCAATGACTCACGCTCCTCTCTAATAGGCTCCCACTGCCTGTGAAATCAGTGTTCCTTAATGACTCTCTTCAAGAGCAACCATGACTACTGGTTGGGTGATTGTAAAGTCACCCCTGGGGTGGCATCTATGTCCATCATGGTCAAGGCCAGTTAGTACTGCTCACAAAATCATTCTGCTAACAATGACCATCCAAATATGCTCAATAAGAGTACTTGTGTTTTACACAGCTAGGATTCTAAACACCATAGAGCTGTTAAGCTAGTAGCCTCCTATGTACATATAAAACCATGAACCTATGCAGGTCTCCCAACATTTTGTCTCCCACATGGCCTGCTGATGAAATCTACTATAAATTCATCTGGAGTCTTGTAAAAGTCAGATTTGTGCCATGGCGCTTATGTAATGTAATGTACTGTGTATTGTAGTCTATGTACTTAGATATGCAGGGATTCTGTTCTCACTGCAGAAAACTGTGTGTGTGTGTGTGTGTGTGTGTGTGTGTGTGTGTGTGTGTGTGTGTGTGTGTGTGTGTGTGTGTGTGTGTGTGTGTGTGTCTAGCTAGAAGAGCAGAAGTGTATATCCTACAATAACTGCTCCAATCCCATGAATTAACAGTATGTTGATACTTGCATGTGCCCAGAGATCCATTTTGTGCAGGCCTCCTAACGTCTTCTCTACAACATGCACTGCTGATGTCATCCAGTATGTTGACCGGCAACCATATAAAAGTTAGACTTGTGTTGTGGCATTTGCACAAAGTACTGTGTTCTGTAGTCTGTGCACTTAGATAGGTAGGGATTATGTTCTCACTGCAGTTGACTGTGTGTGTCTAATCAGAAAATTAGACATGGTATCCTACAGTTACCTCTTCAATGGCATGAATTACCAGTATTTTGATGTTTGCATAATCCTACACATCCATTTCATGCAGCCCTCCCAACTTGTTGTCTCCCACATGGCCTACTGATGTCATCTACTATAAGTTCACTTGCACTCCTGTATAAATCAGACTTGTGCCATGGCACTTGAGTTAAGCACTGTGTTCTGTAGTCTGTGTATTTCGGTAGGGGTTTTATTCTCACTGTAGTCAACTGTGTGTGTGTGTGTGCGTGTGTGCGTGTGTGCGTGTGTGTGTGTGTGTGTGTGTGTGTGTGTGTGTGTGTGTGTGTGTGTGTGTGTGTGTGTGTGTGTGTGTGTGTGTCTGTGAGCTGTTGCTTGACATTGCCGAGAACATTTTACACCAGCACATGAGACACTTATTCTGGCCTCAACAGGCTCTGCTAATGTCATTAGCTATATGATAGTTTTGGATATGCAGTAATCCCACCATGGCATGGTCAGACAGTGGTCTGAAGGCTAGGCAGACATAATCTCAACCTATAACAGACAGATTATAGTGGCACAGCTTTAAATCTATCTAAATAGATCATGGCATGGTTTGTAGCCTCTGTGTTATGTTGATGAGAAAGGCCTATGGTCTCTCCAGAGACACTTTCTAGATTTAAGCTGACACACCCTGTGGAAGTAAGACAGATTACAGTGCTGTTGTGATTCCCTCCTCCCAAACAGTAATCACTCACAGCTGCAATCCCTTAATAATCTACACCATATAAAAAGACAACCCTGTAGATAGGGAAACGGATGTTTAGGAGAGTTCCATATGTTTAGAACAGTGAGAAAAAGCATTTTCTTCAGAATATCTGTACAGAGGAGTACTGAATTTACAAAGGTATGTTTCCATTTTGTCACCTCCACCTGGCATATGCTGGAATGCATTTAACAATAACGTGAAACACAGGCTTTTACGCTGTTATCTGTATGTATTACTTAGAAGTCTACTGATGGCAGGGCCATGTTTATCAAGCCATTTCAGAGGTAGACTTATGATTTTATGAGGATTTTGAAGTAAGAAACTGCAATGTGTATGATTACTTTCTAACATGTTTCTTACAGGATTTTCCATTCCAAATGCATGGTGCACATCACAGGTCACACTATGATATTCAGATCTTAGGACTGTATGACAACACAGCATTTTCTTTTCCCTTTCCTCAGTTTTCTTCATTTAAATTTCTTTTTTTGCCACTGTTTGCAAGATGCACCACATAGTGCAAACACTGGAACTGGAGAACCCGGATCACCCAGGAAGCAGACAACCAAAAATAGAAAATATACTGTGTACTACATTCCTGTCAGTGTATTCCTGCTATGTGGACTAGCATAGCCTTCACTTTTGCCTAAAACACAGGCACAGAGGCCTGTACATCTAATAACCCTGAAATTGCATTGCTTGCCAGTGTTGCACTCTGCTTACTATTATGCACTGCCGAGCATTGTGTTTGTGCGATGGTAAGCATCGAGCAACATTTTCAAGCAGTGTGCAAACTCCCAGTAAATATGATAACTGCAATTGGTGGGAAACCATCATTCTATATCTGTCTTGATCTGTGGTAGGCATAGCAGGCCTTCATGGAGAGGGGTTGAGATTTCAGGCTCAGAGATGGGGTGTCCAGAAGTTCAAAGTATTTGTTGGACTCCTAGTGAAGGAACATGGGCTCAAGCTATTGCAGAAGGACTATTCTGGATCAGAGTACAAGTCAGAGGTATGGGATCGTCTTACCCAGGCTCTGACCAGTGCTTCTGATATCCCCTGCACTAATGAGCAATGCAGACACCACTACGATGACCCCATTTCCACCCATCCCCATATCACTTAAATGTATATCCAGGCATACCCTCCCACTCCATTCACCCTATCCAATCCCAACCCTTGAACCATCTAGCTCCTTCCAACATTTACACAGATACAATTACACTCCAAACAAGCAAAATCCTCCCATCCTTTACAAATCAGTCAGACTCTTTACACACTTCCCATCCTCTACAAGTTTCATATCACACTTTCTTTGAACTAAACCATATAAATTACTGCTTACTACCTCACCTCATTTATCTACTAACTTACCACTCCTACTCTACCCACAGCACTTTTTGTCATTCCAATTACACTCTTCCTATAATTACTAATAGTACTTAACACTACAACTTTATTCTTCTACTTATATGCTCCCCTGCACTGCAATGTCTCTCATTTCCAATAGTATTCTCCTCAATTTCTCTTTATCCTTCTACCTTCTACTACAAGCAACATTACACAATACTGTTTGCATTATCTCATAAACCTACTTCTACAACAGCCTCATTGACAGTTTTTCTGAAATAGCTTCTAGTCGATATGCAACAGACCTAGCTCTACAAATGAAAGTAAAAATCTTTCCCCTCCAAATAAAAAACTGCACATATTTTGCTACACACTGTGAATACAAAACTAAGAAAAAACAGAAAAATGTAACCCTCCCTAATTATAGCAACTTAACACAATGTGGAAATATACATCCAAACCCAAGTCCCACCCCTTCCACTTATTATTCCCCTAACTCTTATAAATCCCTAAACTTCACATAGCCCTTATCATTCAAAGTATAAAAAACAAAATCCTTCACTTACCTTCATGGATAGCTCAACACAAACCTGATTTTACTGCCACAAAAGAAACTTGGCTTAAACCATATACCAAAGAAGCTGAATTCCTACCCCCGGCTATGCTTGCCTTAGATCTGATAGATTACAGAACAAAGGTGGAGTTGTCATCTTGATATACCTATATAGCTTCATCACTTTTCCCATACACAAACCCCATCCCACAGTTCTCTACAGCAGAAATACTAGTAGCCTTCCTAAAACTTAATAACAGTAAAAGCCTTTGCATTGTAGTGCTATACATTCCCCTTGGAAACAACCTTCCCATTTTAGAAGACACCCACACCTGGATATCTAATAACATTAAAAATGAAAAAATCATCCTAGTAGACATTAATATTAATTGGCTAGATACTTCACAACAGCACTCTTCTATTAATATTAACCTATATAACTACACCCAGCTAATTACCAAAATTACCAGACCCAGCAATAACTACAACAAAGGTTCAATTCTTGATAGGATCATGGTTTCTGAACCTAATAGAATCTCCACTTCAGGCACATTATCAAATAGTATTAGTGACCACTTACCTGCCGTCATAATACGCAAATCTACCTCATCATAAAATAATCACCAGTATAAGCAAACTATAGATGTATCCCATTTCTGCCCAACCATCTTTAATGACATCTTGCAAAGTATCAACTGGGAAATTTTAAAATCTCTACCCCTTGACAAAGCTGTTGAATTCTTCAGTTTAACATTCCTTGGGATCTTAAATATCTTAGCCCCAGTCCATCAAAAGAGAGTAAAAAACTATCATGTCAGATGGCTTACCAGACCCACAAAGCAGCTGATGACCACCACAGACAGAGCATGGAACACATGGCAAAAAAAATAAAAATTCCTCTGACCTCTTTCAATATAAACAGTTACACAACCAAGAAAAAATGCCTAGTCACTAAAAATAAGAAAGAAAACTACCTCACACTCCAAAACCAATATAAACAAAATCCAAAGAAGTTTTGGAGTACAATTAATTACATACTTTACCCTGGCTTCAATAATAATCCTTGTCCTAACCAAGATAAAATACTCACTGAGATAGCCTCACTCTTCAACTCCTATTTTATCGACACCATAACTAACCTCACCACCACATTTGCACAAACTAACTTCAACCTAGAAAGTCCATTTTCACCTCACTCCACTGCTTCCTCCTCATCCAACATTTCACTCTCACCCATACCAACCTCCACAATAAAAAAACTCCTCCTTAGACTCGAACCCTGTAGTAACATGCCTGACAGCCTACCTGCAATATTCCTACGACTATCAGCCAGTTCCATTGCCTACTCCATCAGTATACTAGTTAACAGATCTATTCAGGAGTCACATGTACCACTTATCTGGAAAAAGCATACATTCTACCTCTTCATAAAGATGGCAAAAATTCTGACATATCCAATTTCCAACCCATCACCATTCTTTCTCCCATCTCTAAAATTTTGGAAAAATGTGTCCATACTCAGCTTCTTAAATATCTAGTTTAAAACCAAATCCTTTCTCCTACTCAGCACGGTTTTAGACCAGGTCACAGTACCACCACAGCTCTTAGTCCCTTTATGGATACAGTTACCGGGTTTGTGATGCAGGCAATATTGTCTCCTCACTCTTTCTCAACCTCTCTAAGGCCTTTGATATAGCATCCCATCCCCTTCTTCTCAACAAACTTTCCAGCTTAGGCATTTCACCCCCAACTCTGAATTGGTTATTGAACTACCTTACTGACAGGCAACATTCTACCAAATGGCTTCATTCTTTCTCACCTTTTCTTAACACGACCTCAAGTGTTCCTCAAGCATCCATACTAGGACCCCTTCTTTTTATCATATTCATTACCACAATTAATTCTATCTGTACTCTTACTATTCACAACTTTCTATCTCTCAATTCCCACACAAATGACATGCTTGCACTACCCTATTAATTTACCACCTTTTCATACCTTTTAAGTGTTGAAAATCTCGAAACATATATATTCTACCATATAAGCATCTTTATTTCAATAAGTATTACTGTAACATGACTATAACTGGCTCAACTGCAAGCTTCCCATGTAGTGTATTGATTACAAAGATCTATATGCACTGAATAATGTCATGTATTGTGCTTTGTGTAAATAAATAAGAGGGATACCCTTGAACATTGGATCAAGGAATGTAGGACTGGAGACACCCCACAAATGTGTAATTATCATTTACAGACACTACCTGTAAGAGTTAAAAGCCGAATATAGTCAGGATTGGTATTCATAATGGTATTCTGTTCTGCATTTTCCACAGCTGTCACAGAGAGATAAGTGAATTTGAGAACCCATGGTGTTAAATTTGCCCAGATGAGATAAGCATGTGGTATGTTTGCAGCAGAACAGTGCTGTAGCATTAAAAGTTTAAGTAAGTCTTTTGGGGGATCTTATACAGTTGTATCAAAGTGAGCATGCATATCTCAATTCTAAAAGCAAGTATGCATGCATTACTGTGTAGCACAAACCAGCAATTCAATATTCTAATATTAAAGTGAGCCAACATCTCTCAACTGTAAAACCAAACTGCGCATACATTAGCCTGTAGGCCAATCCAACAGTACATTATTAGGCAGTAGTTAGAGGTCATGGGTTCACATACCACACTTCTCAGCTACACAACACTGTTAATTTGTCATCAATATTTTAAGGTAAATTCAAACCTCTATAACAGTGTCACAAACGGCTTGCTGTAAACTGTAATCTGTATAATTAGAACATGTATATGTGCAATATATGCACACATCAAGGATTGCTTGCTGCAATCTGTAGTATAGTGTGCATCTGTTATGAGTTGGGTAGTCTTAAAAGTAAAAAGGTTATTTATTAGGAGTTGGTAGCTTTAAATGTAAATTTAACAGAATAGAGCCAAATAACTGTATCAATGCATTGTATGTCACATATTAAGTTACTAATGTTATTCCCTTTTTTCTCCTCTCACCCAACCCTTACCTTCTCTTTTTTATTTTTTTCCCACAGCACATGGGTAAGGCCTGGTCCACAGTGTCCTCTTGCCCCCACTCCACTGATTACAGTACTGAGGCCCAGGACATCTCGGATGCAACCTGGCAGCACCCCTATGCTGCTCCTGCACTACCTGTCCCCTCAGGTAGTTTTGGGCTACAGGATAAGGCAGTGGCTCCCTCCAGGACCAGTGGCTAAAGTGGTGATTTTGTCACCAGTGACAAACTGCCAGGGTTGGTGCATAGGATTCTGTTCTGCACAGCTGGTGCATGCCTACATTGGATAGAGACGCTGCTCTCCATCATTGTACTTAACAACATGAGAAGGAGATGCAGACATCAGGCACTCAGCCATCTGCACAGTGAGGTTACAGTGATGACAGTCCTGTATGTGAGGACTCCATTCTCACTGTCACCCAGCTTAAAGTCCATGGCTTCTCAATGTCCCCACCCTCACCCCAGCCATGGTGTTCACCAACCTCTTGTGTCCTTCACTTTCTTTTCACTGTGTCTTGTCTTGTATGTCCTGTCTGTCTGCAATTGTTTCCTAACCTACTCAACCTACCTGACCCAGATATACCTATGTCCTGTCCCCAACATTTCTGTCTCTCTCAAAAAAAAATGGGCACCTGTCCCCCCTAAAAAAATTGTCCCATATATAGCTCTCCATTTCGAACACGTCTTCTTGACACATTTGATTCAGTACAATTGGCTATACAACATGATTGAGTTGTGGTCACTCCTCTCTCCAGAGGTGACAGTGCAAATTCAGCTTATATTCTGCACATAGGTTCATTTTTTACTGTTGAAGAAATGGATAGCTAGGGTTCTTTCCTACATCTGTCCTGCAAATTCCTGCCTACCTTTCACTTTGTTCTTCCCCCTGCTTGCTCCCCATTTCACCATTGTCCTATCTTTCCCATTTCTTTTCTTTAAAGCATTATTGTGTGATAGTGCGCATCTCACAACAATGTGCAGCAGCAGTTATGAAAAAAAGCAGTTAAAAGTTCTAAAGATGTCAAGACATGATGAAAGGACTTAACTGTGGAGTGTTTTTATTTTTTATTTTTCAGAAAGTTTTTATTGTGTTGTTGCCACCACACTATTTGTTTTATTGGCTTTATTAAATATGATTTAGAAGAGAGCTTTGGGTGGCCTGGTTCTTGGTTTGTTTGAGATTTTAGCTAAAAGTATTAGATGAAGCTCTGTTCTTGATAAAGCATAGCTGTATATTTCCATAGCACGGCAACCAGTGGGAGTGCATGTAGGTAAGCAGTGTGCAGACTCGAGCTGCATTGCTAACGTCAAAAAGATTGTATTGAGTCTCTAAAATATACATGCGAATTAACTCACTCTGTGGCAGCAGGTGTTCATGCATTGTTGGAGGCAGATGTTACTGGGTTTGAATACAGGTGTAGGTCATATTTTTACAAATGTCTATGATACTTTTAAATACATTTACATATATTGCTGCTGTTCATTGTTGTTCTGTGTTGGTGCGTGATGTGCACCATCATGCAATAAGTCTTTAAAGAAAATAAATGGGGATGATGGGAAAGTGGTGAAATGGGTGCAAGCAGAGGGAAAGCCAAAGTGAAAGCAGGGCAGGAATGTGCAGGAGGGAAGTAGGAATAAACCATCATTTCCATTTCTTTAACAGTAAAAAATGAACATATGTGCAGACTATTATCTGAATTTACACTGTCACCTCCAGAGAGAGGACTGAGCATAGCACAATCATGTTATATAGCCAATGTGACTGAATCAAGTGTGTCAAGAAGGCAAGTGTGTGAAATGGAGAACTATGTATGGGATGAATATTGTTTGTGGGACAGGTTCCCATTTTGTTTTTTTTTTCTTTTGAGAGAGAGAGGAATGTTGGGGAAGAAACATAGATATGTTTGGGTCAGGTAGGTTGGGTAGGTAAGGAAGCAATTGCAGACAGGACATACAAGACAAGACATAGGGATGGTGAAGGACACCAGAGGTTGGTGAACACCATGGTTGGGGTGAGGGTGGGGACATTGAGAGCCCATGAACATCAAGCTGGGTGACAGTGAGAATTGAGTCATCACCCACTGGACTGTCATCACTGTCACCTCACTGTGATGATGGCTGCAGTACCCATCTGTGTCTACTCCTAGTATTCTGTACAATGATGGAGAGCAGGTGCTCCATCCAGCATAGGCACACAATCCTATGCACCAATCCTGGCTGTTCTTCACAGGTGACACAATCACCACCTCCGTCACTGCTCCTGGAGGGAACCACTAGCCTATTCTGCAGGGCAGCACTAATTTATGGGCCAAGTAGTGCAGGGGTAGCAGAAAGGGTGCTGCCAGGTTGCATCCCAGACTTGCTGGGCCTCAGTGCTGTAGCCATTGGAGAGCGGGGGCAGGATGATCCTGTGGGCCAGGCCTACCCTGCTGTTCTGTGGAGAAAAAAAAAGAGAAGCTAAGGGATGGGTGAGAAAAAAAGGGATAATAGTTACTTCATATGTGACATACAATGCATTGATATAATTATTTGACTCTATTCTGTTACCTTTACTTTTAGGGCTACCAACTTCTAATAAATAACTTTTTTACTTTTAACACTATCTACCTCATAACAGATGCACACAATACTACAGATTGCAACAATCAATCATAGGATCATAAGATCATAGGAAGTTACTAGGGTATTGCCCTTGAGGCCCTTACAAGCCTAGCCAAGAATTTAGCCCATGTTCCAATAGGTCAGCACTGTATGGCACTGTCCAGCAGGGATACAGGTAGAATCCCAGGGGTGTATTTTCTGTTCCCCATCCAGTTATCCAGGTTCCACTTAAAAAGGTTTAATGAGGTACTCCTTCTATGTGTGCATATATTACATATATATATATATATATATATATATATATATATATATATATATATATATATATACGTTCCAATTTTACTGGTTATAGATCAGAGCAGGCCATTTGTGCCACTGATATAGAGACCTGAGGTTACATTGCAATACTGATGAAATCCTAGTATTGTATAATTGGGAAGTGTGGTTTTTGAACCCACAACCTCTGACTACTCTGTAATATTGTTCTGTTGCATTGGCCTAGACACTAATAGGTTCATAGGTTCATAGGTAGGTACTAGGCTATCTGCCCGAAGGCATTTATAAGCCTAGCCAGAATGTCTTGGCTTTCGCCGCCCCCTTAGATTAGTTTTCTGTGCCTCTGTCCAACAGAGTCACTGAAGTGATCCCCGGGGTAAACTTTCTGCTTTCCATCCACTCGTCAAGGTTTCTCTTGAAGAGTGTTAGTGAGGAGCTCTGCCTAATGTAGATTGGAATCTTGTTCCAAAGCATGGGAAGTCTCTGGAACACGAATCTATCCCTCCAGCACATCCTATTTATTGATGTGGTGAGGTTTAGATCCCTAGAGTGTGAGGCTCGAGGGAATATGGTTTTCTTTAGGTGGAGCATGTCCATCAATTCTGGGTTGGACATGGCCTTGTATGTCAGGCATAGATTACCTATGAGTAGGCAGTATGCAACCGAGTACAGCTGGAGTTTCTTCAGTCGAGCTGCATAGGGCATCTGTTTGAGGGCAGTGATCCTCTTGGTGAGGTACTTCTCTGGTCTTTCCAGCTGTTGCAGGTGTTTTGTTAGGTACATCCCAAATGGGACATTGTACTCTATGATGGGTCTGATGAGAGACGAGTAGAGGGGCACAATGACCTCTTTTGATCTGGATGCAAGCCCTTTTGTGATTTGGTGGGCCACAAAGAAGGATTTTCTAACCACTTTGGAAATGTGATTATCAACGTAGAGATTACTATCTACTTGGGTCCCCAGATCCCTTATTACGTCTTCCGTATTTAGGGGACTACCACCTATGTGGTAGTTTGTGGGTACTTTGTTTTTTTAAATAGTGGATGACTATGCACTTTTTGGCATTTAGCTTGAGGCCATGATTTTGACACCAGATATCCATCTCAGTGAGACCCTTTTGGAGGATGTCTGTGTCAATTATAGCCCCTAGTTTTCAGTTGTCTGTGAACTTGGTCAGCCATAGTCCTCCTGTGCTTGCCTGTACCTCTGAGAAGTATATGCCGAAAAGGAGAGGCCCTAGGACTGAGCCTGGGGAATCTCACTTGTAACTGGTTTAGAGATGGACATAGCTCCTGCAACTCTCACCATGTGGGTTCTGTCCATGAGCCAGTTGGCAACCCATCCTGTGATGTAGGGCTTTATGTTCAGGCTGGTGAGCTTGTCTATAATCACAAATCTAGATGGGCTGGGGGATATCCTTCAACGGATGACCAAGATCTAGAATTTAAAATCAATAATGTGCACAACATTTCCTCTGTAATATTGGATGATCAACAAGTTGATGTACTGAATAAGGGACTAAGTTTTGTTCCTGTTTTTTTTGTTCAGGAGCATTATTTTGCTGATGATGTGGCAAAATTATGCCACAATTTGAATTTAAAATGTTTTTTTCATGCTTCAGATAATGTTGCCTCTGAGTTTAGGGAATTTCGCTTCAGGTCCTCCAGGTTCAGGCCACCTATGCAACCCATTGTACAAACATTCCAAAATGCTGTCCTTAAAGATTTACATATATATATATATTCCCCAGCAGGACAGGTTGAAGGATAATTTGGATAAACATCAGAGAACATGTTTAGAAAAGTTAATCAACAACAAGGAAATTGTTGTTCTCCCTGTGGACAAAGGGGGAGCTGCGGTGGTCCAGGATTTGGGGGACTATGAAGCTGAAGGTGATCATCAGCTGTCTAATAACAATCATTATCAAGAAATGCAAGTGGATCCAACTATGCTATTTAAAAAGGATATTGATAATTTTTTAGATATGGCTAAAGATGAGGGCAACATTACTGATGAAGTATGTTATCATTTGAAGGTTGATTGTCCTAGCAGGCAGTACATCTGTTTTCTGCCAAAAATTCACAAGGATCCCAAAAGACTGCCCGGTAGACCGATAGTATAAGGCAGGGGTTCCTTGACAGAACCTCTGTCTGAATTCCTTACATTGCATTCAAAACCACTTTTGGTTTATATACGATCAATAATTCAGTATACCACCCAGTTCCTTTCTATTATCTCTGAGACACAACTAGAATCCAATTGGCTTTTGTGCACCTTGGATGTCACCTCCTTATATACCAGTATTCCCCATTGGGCAGGACTTTTGGCCCTGCAATATTGGTTGGATAAGGCCAACATTTATAAGCCTGGTTTTAATACCCTTTTGATTTGCATGACAGAACAGGCCCTGATTCATAATGTGTTCTATTTTAAGGACAGATGTTTTTGGCAGATTCAGGGCACCGCTATGGGGGCATATTTTGCCCCCATTTATGCGGATGTATTCATGGCGTATGTGGAAGATCAGGTGATTTATGATATTGGTCACAATATTTATATCAATGAAATGGACATATGGAGGAGATATCTTGATGACTGTTGGATGGTGTGGAGAGCTGATGTGGAATTCCTTATGGAATTTTTAGAACATTTGAATGGCAATATATGGGGTATTGAATTTAAGTTGACTTATTCTAGATGTGAAATAACATTTTTGGATGTTTTGGTAAAAAGAACAGATACGAACACTCTTGAGAGTGAGATATTTAGAAAATTTCCTCAATTCAATACCATATTACATGCTACCAGTTTCCACCCCCAGCATGTCATCAAGAATATCCCCAAGTCTCAATTCCTTCGTGTCAAAAGGATTTGCTCCAGCACTTCCACATACGACCATCTCAGAAGGGATCTTATATCCAGGTTTAAGAGTAGGGGCTATCTAGGGGGTGACATCACAAGGGCCAATCGCTTTGCGAACCAGCAAGACAGAACTGAGTTATTATCCTATCGGGCTCGGGATTCTGTTAATTCAGATTTGCTTAGATTGGTAACAACCTATGGGAGAAATATTGTTGGTTTTATGAATATTATTCGTAATCATTGGCACTTGTTAAAATTGGATGAAGTTTTAAATAAATATAAAGGGGATCAGTGTCATTATTCATTTCATAAAGGGCGGTCTTTGGGTTCTCTTTTCAGTCACAATAAGAGGGTTTATAATAAGGATGAATGCTCAACTACTCAAACCAATTTATTTGGTGGTTCAATATTTGGTTGTTACCCATGTGGTCATTGTACCTATTGCCCTAGGGTGTTAAAATGTGAGACCTTCTCTTCACACAATTGTCAACAAGTTTACAATGATCTATGTTTTGCCAATTGTAGTACTTCTTGGGTGATTTATTTGGCCCAGTGCAATTGTCAAGCATTTTATGTTGGACAAACTTCCCGTCCCTTTAAGGTTAGGATAGGGGAGCATCTTAGTGATATTAAGAACAAAAAGAGGTCCAGTTCTTTGTATAAACAAATTTCTATACACCCTACAGGCATTTTTTGTTTTATGGTCATTGATCATATTAAGGTTAGGCATAAACAATCTCATGTTCATAGGTTCATAGGTTCATACTAGGCTATCTGCCCTGGGGCAATTATAAGCCTAGCCTGATCCTGTATGGCTTACGCCACCCCTTGATTTGAGTATACTGTGCCCTTTTAAGGTTTAGTTTACTGTGCCTCTGTCTAATAGTGACACGGGAGTAATCCCTGGGACAAACCTATGATCCCCCATCCACCTATTGAGATTCTTCTTGAAGAGATTCAGTGAGGTGCTCTGCCTCACATGAACTGGAATTCTATTCCAGAGCGAAGGGAGCCTCTGGGTTATGAACCTGTCCCTCCAGCAAGTTCTATTTATTTCTGTGCTGAGGTTC
Organism: Protopterus annectens; assembly: GCF_019279795.1. Lineage (NCBI taxonomy): Eukaryota > Metazoa > Chordata > Ceratodontiformes > Protopteridae > Protopterus > Protopterus annectens. The sequence goes on from NC_056731.1 coordinate 685,253,636, forward strand.
AAGTCCCTCGAGCATGTGGCTCTAAGGGATTTAGATTTACTGAGGTGGAGCATGTCCATTAATTCTGGATTTGACATAGCTTTGTATGTCAGGCATAGATCGCCTCGAAGTAGGCGGTATGCCTGTGGGTTCAGTGTATTTTTTGTCATTTAGAATCAACTCAGAACAAGTCTGGGAGTTGCATCCCAGGTTTCTAACATAACTGAAAAAGCCTTATGATTGTCTTTGGTGTCCTGTGCAATTTTTCTCTCGAAGCTGGCCTTGGAGGATTTTATGAGGCATCATAATTTTTTGCTAGTACTGATCAGAGATGCCTTCCCTATTAGGGATTTTGATCTATCATGTAATAGCTTCCTCCTTCTGTTGTACAGTTTATTTATGGCAGGGGTCCACCAGACTGGATGCCTGCCTTTGGATGATTGGGTCTTGGTTTTGTTTGGGATAGCATGATCCATGCATCCCTGGAGATGTCCGTAGAATGTGTTTATATAGGATTCTGCAGTTTGGGCCATAGTTTCCACTGGCCCTGGGGCCTTGAAGAATTCCACTTCAGTTTTGAGAAGTGAGAAGTTCACTTTTGAGAAGTTTTTCACTGTGGTTTTCTGGGTGGGGGTGGGGTCGGGATGTGGACATCCAATGAAATTAATTTATGGTCTGATCTTACCAATGAGGGATATACTTCTGGTGTGGAGCATAGAGTCCCCATGTTGGTAATGATTAGGTCTAGTATGTTGTCCCCTCTTGTGGGAGTGGTGACTAGTTGTTCCATAGCATTTGAGTTTATAATTTCCAGGAACCTTTGGGCTAAGGTGCTGGGGCTTGAGTAGTGCTCCCAGTCAATGTTTGGGTAGTTGAAGTCGCCCAATATAATGGTGTTTGGAGAGATCTTCATGTTCTCCAATGTTTTCAGGAAAGCCAAGTGGGATTCCTGACTTTGAGACGGTGGTCTGTAAGATGCTATAAACTGAAAAGCAGTCTTGCCCACTGTTAGTTGCACATGGATGGCCTCCGATACTTCGTGCAATGCCACTAACCTGGAGGTGTGGATATCCTTGATAAGTATGGAAACTCCCCCTTCTTTGGTGGTTCGGTCCGGGTTTTGGGGCCGAAAAGCATGATGTGAGGTATAGCCTGGAAGTGCTGGGGTGCTCTCTGGAGCCTTGAACCAGGTTTCTATTACTGCACAGATATTGATGTTCTCCATACTGAGGAGAGCTTTGAGTGCGTGCATCTTGAGGTTAAGACTTCTGGCGTTTAGCAGCATTACCCTTAGTTTTTTGTTCCTTGTGCTGTCTATGGGGGTGGGTTTGACTTTTGAGCCTAGCCTTAAAAAGGCACTATGGGGGTGGCAAGAGCCTTTGCCAATATCCGAAAGCCCAGTGGTGACAGGTGCAAGCCGTCCCTAGCGAAGCAACGTGGCTTGTCGAGCATGTCATCCCAGGCTGACAGACACTGGATCCCCTTTGAATGACACCAAAATTTTAGCCAATTGTTAAAATTGATCATTTTGTCTTTGTACTGTGGCATCATTCTAGGTGAGGGTAAGATGCTGCTCAAGGTCAGGGTCATACCAGCCTGGGCTACATGATCAGAGAGCTCCTCTATGTCTCTTTTCATGTAGTCCAGGGAGGTACGTCTCAGGTCATTCACACCAGCATGTACAATGACTGAGTCATATTTGTATTTGCTTTGGAGTGACCTGAGTGCTTGCGTTATGTGGCGGATCCTAGCACCCGACAGGCAGCTCACCGTGACCTTCTCTTTATTCAGTCTGGTGAGTGGGATGTCAGTGTGTCTGACAATAGAGTCACCTATTACAAGAGTATCAGGTGTGTTATTCAGCCTTAAGGGCTGTGGCTGCTTGGCACACTGACTTTGTGGGTTATGTGTTGTGCGTGTTTTGTTTTGAGGTAGCATTTGCTTGGATGTCTGCTTTGGAGGTCTCTGTTGCTTAGGTAGATTTTTATTTAGAGCCTCCGAGTATGTTTTTGTGTATTTATGTGTTTGGTTCACTGATGTGGTGGGACTATGTGATACTGGAATTATGTTGTGTGAGGTTACCTTCTCCTCCTGACTGGTTACACCACTTTTGAGATGAGAGAGCTCAGCCTCCACTTTGGCTAAATAGTTGCATCTCTCACATATATTTGAACCTGTTTGGAGGAGGAGAGGGTTGTCCGTGTACATGAGACAGTTGTAACATTGCCTCAAAATTCCCAGATTCACCAGCTGGACTGGAGAGGAAACCATTGACTGACCTTTGGACAAGCTAGAGTAATATAGGGAAACTGAATTTAAGACGGACCAATAGAGGACAGGGGAATCGTAGAGAGTATAAGAGTAAGTAGTGCTTATGGTTTAATAGTGCTAACTTGTAGGATTACTTAATTGGACCAGTGAAGGGCATTAGAATGAGAATATGGTGTTTAAATTGAGAGACAGAGCAGTTCTAAGGGAAAAAGTGAAGAGCAGACTTTGAGGAGACAGGAATAGTTTAAACCCAATTAGGCGGCGCTGCCCACTGTTGCGCTATGCTCAAAGACGCGCAAAACCGCGCAAAAAAGGGTTTTAAGAGAGGAAGATGAAGGAGTTTTGGAATTGACCCAAAATGGCCAATAAAACTACAGTTTCAAGTCAGTACCCACTCCCACATGGGCAGGCAGGCTGCTCAATGTTTTTCACTGCCACTGATCAACAGAGAGACTTCCCTTTAGTCCAAGCAAAAAATGGCCTCACAGAAACTTACAAACAGTTCAAGAACAGCAAGCCTGTAACTGAACTTTTTTAAATCTCAGAAAAGTGGGAAAAAAGCAAGTTTTTTTTGTTTTTTGTTTTTTTTTTCAGAGATAGCAGAGGTTCACAAGTATCAACAAGTTATAACAGTGTAGTAAATGACCCCACACAAGAGTGCTAGGCCAAAGACAGATAAAATGCAAGTTTTGAGAAAAAAATGATTTTAAAAATAGGTGCAAACAGGAAATTCAGTAAACAGCTCTAGGTTGTGCTCTAAATACAGTTGCTAATGCAGAAATCAAGTTTAACAAGCCAGACAATGCTCAAAATAGGTGGCTATGCAGAAAAACTTAGCAAATAAACAGAGGAAAAATACTTAAAATCTCAAAAGTGGTTCCTTTCTTCTCTCAGCGTTTTCTCCTCTTGGTGGGTGCTTCATCAACAGCCAACAAGCCTGAAAATATGCCAAACCACGAGGCAACCAGGTTTTAAGAGAGGAAGATGAAGGAGTTTTGGAATTGACCCAAAATGGCCAATAAAACTACAGTTTCAAGTCAGTAACCACTCCCACAGGGGCAGGCAGGCTGCTCAATGTTTTCACTGCCACTGATCAACAGAGAGACTTCCTTTTAGCCCAAGCAAAAAAATGGCCTCACAGAAACTTACAAACAGTTCAAGAACAGCAAGCCTGTAACTGAACTTTTTTAAATCTCAGAAAAGTGGGAAAAAAGCAAGATTTTTTTTGTTTTTTTTTGTTTTTTTCAGAGAGAGCAGAGGTTCACAAGTACCAACAAGTTATAAAAGTGCAGTAAATTACCCCACACAAGAGTGCTAGTCCAAAGACAGATAAAATGCAAGTTTTGAGAAAAAAATGATTTTAAAAATAAGTTCAAACAGGAAATTCAGTAAACTGCTCTAGGTTGCGCTCTAAATACAGTTACTAATGCATAAATCAAGTTTAACAGGCCAGAAAATGCTCAAAATAGGTGGCTATGCAGAAAAACGTAGCAAATAAACAGAGGAAAAATACTTAAAATCTCAAAAGTGGTTCCTTTCTTCTCTCAGCGTTTTCTCCTCTTGGTGGGTGCTTTACCAACAGCCAACAAGCCTGAAAAGATGCCAAAACAATGAGGCAACCAGGATTTAAGAGAGGAATATTAAGGAGTTTTGGAATTGACCCAAAATGGCCAATAAAACTACAGTTTCAAGTCAGTAACCACTCCCACAGGGGCATGCAGGCTGCTCAATGTTTTTCACTGCCACTGATCAACAGAGAGACTTCCCTTTAGCCCAAGCAAAAAATGGCCTCACAGAAACTTACAAACAGTTCATGAACAGCAAGCCTGTAACTGAACTTTTTTAAATTTCAGAAAAGTGGGAAAAAAGCAAGATTTTTTTTGTTTTTTTGTTTTTTTCAGAGATAGCAGAGGTTCACAAGTATCAACAAGTTATAACAGTGCAGTAAATGACCCCACACAAGAGTGCTAGGCCAAAGACAGATAAAATGCAAGTTTGAGAAAAAAATGATTTTAAAAATAAGTTCAAACAGGAAATTCAGTAAACAGCTCTAGGTTGTGCTCTAAATACAGTTACTAGCAGAAATCAAGTTTAACAAGCCAGAAAATGCTCAAAATAGGTGGCTATGCAGAACAACGTAGCAAATAAACAGAGGAAAAATACTTAAAATCTCAAAAGTGGCTCCTTTCTTCTCTTCTTACATGAAATGCTTACTTATAAAAAAAAATGTGGATTATGAAATTGAGGGCTCTTTTTCTTCCGGGTCTGAATGATCATTTTTGAAGCATCCAGTTCTACATTGTGTGTTTTTTGTACATTATTATATCTGTTTAGATATATAATTATATATTTATTTTAATGTGGTGTGCATTATTAATATATGCACTGGAGGGTGCTCCTTGTATTTAGTATGAACTTATTTATATGTAAGAAGACAGCATGTTAGTTTTTTTCATTTGTTGCATCATGTTTGGTTGTTGAGGAAGGCTTTGCCAAAACCGGTACAACCATGTTGGTGTGCGGTTATATTTTTTGCTGTTTCATGAAATAAAATAGCATTGCCTATGTTACAGGAGTCGGGTGCTGGCCTTTTCTTTTGGATTGAGCTTGTCTATAATACCAGAATGGGGAATGGTGTCGAAGGCCTTAGCGAGGTCTAGGTAGGCTGTGTGTACCACCTTTCCCTCATCTATAGCCTTGGTAACTGTCTCAAAGAAGTGCACCAGGTTCAGGAGGCATGATCTGCCCTTAACAAAGCCGAACTGTGTAGGTTCCAGTCTTTGGAGGTTCTCAATGTCTCTGTTAATGAGTTCCATGATGATGCGCTCCATAGTCTTGCAGACCAAGCTAGTCAGGCTTATAGGGCAATAGTTCCCAGGGTCTGTTGTGGCTCCACCTTTGTGGAGCAGAATAACTGTTGCTGTGTGCTACTCTATGGGTACGTAGCCTGTGGAGAGGCTGAGTTTGAACAGTGTGTTAAGGTGAGGGATTACTTCGACTTTGATCTCGTGTAGGAGGCAGCCTGGAACACTTTCTAGTCCCACTGATGCTGTGTTTTTGGCTTTGGAGAGGGCTGTTTTAGCCTGAGTGTCTGTGATTTAAGGGGCTCTACATTCTTCTGATATGGTTATGGGCATGCATAGTAATGGGCATGCATAGTTTTCTTTTATAGTTGAAAGATGCATACTCACTTTTATTTTAGAATATGGAACAGTTGCTTTGTGCTACAGATTAATGCATGCATACTTGCTTTTACAGTTGAGGGTGCATGGTCAGTTTGATACAATTGTATAAAATACCAATAAAAGCTGTCTTTAACTTTTAATTCTACAATAACAGTATTGTTCTGATGCATACATACAACATGCTTCTCTCACCAGAGCCAATTTAGCTGCATGGGTTCTCACATTCAGTTTTCTGTCTGTAGCAACTGTGGAAAAAAAAACAGAACAGAAGAATACCGTTATGAATACCAATCCTGACTATAATCAGCTTTTAACTCTTTCATGTAGTATCTGTAATTGATACTTACACATCTGTGAGGTGCCCCCAGTCCTACTTTCTTTTATCTAATGTTCAAGGGTATCCCTCTTCCTCCTCATTGAAGTGGTGTCTACATTGCTAAGCAGTGTAGGTGATTCCGGCAGCAATGGTTACAGCCTGGGCAAGGCTATCCCATGCCTCTGTCTTGTACTCTGATCCAGAATAGTCCCTCTGCAATAGCCTGGACCCATGTTCCTTCACTAGGATTCCAACAAACACTTTCTACTCCTGGACACCCCATCTTTAAGCACAAAATCTCACTCCCTCTCCATGCATGCCTGCCATGCCTACCATGGATCAAGATCAATGTAGAATGATGTTTTCCCACCAAATACAGTTATTACATTTACTGGGAGTGTGTACCTTGTTTGAAAATGTTGTGTGATGCTTACCATTGTGCAAACACTGTGCTCACCATTATGCACCTTCAAGCACCGTGTTTACGATGTTAAGCAGACCAAATGTAAAGGCATTTGAAAGTGTTATATACACCTGGATTAGAACCCAGTACTATCTGGACCCAAAAGGGAATGGATTAATGCATTAATAGGTTGTGCCACAGACTCAGTTAAGTAGCAGGGGTATTTTAGAGACTGAATAGCAACTGGCAGACTTAACCACTGTTGCATACACCCACTACTTAACTGACACTGTGGCAGCAGGTATTAATGCACTTAATGCAGTGATACATTTCTTTTTGGGACCTACTGAGTCTGCATACGGCTGTATCTATTATGTTTAACTGCTTTTGTATAAGTATTGCAATAATGCTTTAGGCGATATAAATGGGGAATATAGAACAATGGTGACATGGGTAGCAATCAAGGAGAAGAACAATAGGAATGTCCAGCTAAACTGTGACACTTAGGATTAATTCTATGAAATATATGTACTGCTAAACTGACTCTTTAACAGCATGTGTTAATGCTTTGATATATTCCTTGTTGTTTGGGCCAGATGGTACTGGATTCTAATACAGGTGTATGTAGTACTTTTACAGGTGTCTGTGATACACTGACATACATTTATGTACAGGTGTCATTCACCATTGCCTAGCAATGGTGTGCAATGTACACCATCACCCAATGATGCTTTATAAAAAAGAAATGGGGAAGATAGGACAGTGGTGATATGGGAATTCAACATGGAGGAGTACACAGGGAAATCCTTGTTAAATGGTGACAGTTATTATTGATTGTATAAAATACATGTGTTACTTAACTGACTCTGTGGCACCATCTATTCATGTTTTGATCCATTCCCTTTTTGGGGCCAGATGGTACTGGGTTCAAATCCAGGTGCATGTGTATGCTATTCAAACAGTTCATGCTAATATACAACCTATTTAATCTATCAACTTTTTAGGTGTGGAAGTGCAATATTACATATCTGTACATACTTTATGGGCCATTGTCCCCCCATTATGTATGCCTTTGGTCTTGCTGAACGAGAATGACTGGTATTTTTGCTTTTCATTGCAACACATTTCTATGCCACATTTTATGTCCCTATTTCTGTTTACATAATACATATCATTGCATAATGTTGACCTTTGTGGAGAAATGTTGTGCAGAATCAGTGCTATCTGTGTAGCTCTGGTGGTCATTGTGGCATTTTGTGCAAATCCATGGACTGCCTTTGCTTTGCCATACACGGAATTGCTATCTGGGTTCACTTGCAAGGTTTCACAGCCAGCAACAATACCGTGAGCTGTGAAACCTTGCTTAGATGCACCATGCCTCATTAATATGCATGGGGCGATGCCGTATGATAAGCACTATTGTGGTAGCAGGAACACTCCATGTAGGATCTGCGTGAAGCCTACAAGGAGTTTATTGAATCCTGGTGCAAGTCTTTTTACATCGTTCAAAATATTTTTTGCTTTTTTCTTTCAACCAACATTCCACAGCACCTTCTGCTGCAGTTCTGCTCATGTAGTACACACTCACAAGCAACCTTAGATCCTCTGAACAGTCCCTGTTAGATGAACCGTTTCTGCCAGCAAATTCATTAGAAAACTTTTTCTCCTTCTTTACTCATCTTTCTGAATCCTTTCACCTCTTTCATCAAAAGCAAGCTAAACGATCCATTTCTCAGCCTTAACCATTATGAACAAAGTGTAGCCCACCCATGCAGCATCAGAGATGCAAGAAGTAGCCCAATTGCCTTTGGTGCAGAAGACAGTGGGCTCTATTCCCACACCAGGTAGGTGGCATAAGGAAGTTGCTGCTGTGCCTTCAGCTGAGATGTTAAACCAGTGTTTCATCTGCCCGAGTTGGAGGTACCTCAGCAGAATGCAAAATATTCTGATTGGCTTAACTGTTAGGGTGTATAACTCATGAATATACTGTTTGATTCTAACCTTTGGTGATTGGCTAGACTTGGAAGGAAAACAAAGTAAGCTGCTTGTTAAAGAATGCTGAAACATAAATGAAATGGAATGTGACTTTTCAGCCTAAGGGTTCAGTATAATGGTTAAAGTGTTTACCTCCCAAACACAAGGTTTAGGGTTTGATTCTCACCTTAAGAAGGGAACTTGTTTAGGTAGAAAATGACAGATAAGGGCAGTTAGAGTAGAACTTAACTATGAATCCTGATTAAATTTGATTTGACCGGTCTCCTGTATCTCTTTTCATTTTTTTCCACACATCAGGCACTTGCAGACAACATAGAGTCAAACTCACTGTAAAAGATGTACATAAAATGGATTTAGCTATACACTGTACAGTTCTGAACTGATTAATTATATTGTAGTATTTATTTATTTATTTATTTATAGTCTGTACTTAGGAGAAGTAGATTCTGAACAGTAGAGGTCTGAGAACCAGTCCCTGTGGAACAACACTGGTTACAGGTCTGCTAGAGGAGATGGAGTCTTCTATTTTGACTGTATGAGTTCTATACGTGAGCCAGTTTGCAACTCACTTGACAATATATGGGTTGATACCTAGCTGGGTCAGCTTATCAATGATGCCTGAGTTGGGGGTTGTGTCAAAAGCCTTGGCTAAGTCTAGACAGGCCATATGCACAGATTTACCCTCATCTAGGTCTGACTGTCTCAAAGAAGTCCACCATATTTAACAGACACAATCTCCCCTTGGCAAAGCCAGACTTGGTTGGTTGAACATTTGGGGGTTTCCTATATCTTTCTTAATAAGGTCCATGATAATTTGTTCCATGCCTTTGGAGATATGGCTGGTTAGGCTAATGAGTCTGTTGTTCCCAGGGTCTGTGGATGTGCCCCCTTTGTGCAAAGTGATGAAGGTAGCTCTTTTCCATTCCACTGGGATGAAGCCAATACTTAGGCTATGACTGAAAGGTGTGCTTAATGGCGATGCTAATTCCTGTTTTAATCCATGTAGAACACAGCCTGGGATGTTGTCTGGTCCCATACAGGCTGTGTTTTTGGCCCTAGAGAGGGCATTTATGACCTGCTCCTCAAAGATACTTGGCAGGGGATAGGTGTCAGGGATGTTTTGGGGTATGTATGGTGGGGACAGAGGAGTGAAGTTTTCATTGAATCTGTCAACCAGCAGGTTTGCTATATCCACAGGTTCTGTATATGTAGTGCCATTAACTACGAGTTCAGTGCAAATCTGGGCCTTACCTTTGAGGTTATGGATGTAACTAAACAACACATTGTGGTTATCCTTAATTAGAAAAGTTAAGTTGCATTTGTAGTTAGCTTTGGAGAACTTCACTAGGAGTCTTATTTACATATTGAAGTTGAGGAGGGAGTGTTTCCAGTTTTGAGACCATTCCTTCCTACTCTTAGACAGCAATTTCTTTATTGTATAGTCTATTAATGGCAGTTGTCCACCAGGCAGGTTTGTTTTTCCTTGAAGATCTTGCTTTGGTTCTGTTGGGTATAGCAGAGTCAATACAATTGTAGAGGTGCTTGTATAAAGCACTGGTGTATAACTCAGCATAGGTGTCTCTTCCATCAGTTGGGGGAGGGGCTATGAAACTATTTATGCCATCAAGTAAGAGGTTGCAATTGGCCTTGGAGAAATTTTTTAGTCTAGTTGTTGCTGGGGTAGGGGTGGGGGGGTCTTGTGTTATAGTTACTTCTTCTGAGACTAATTTGTGGTCAGCTCTCCAGGGATGGCCACACACTGGTGTCAACCACCCATAAACCAACAGTCACTGTGTCTCCACTAAAAGAATAGGCCTCCAAAGCAAACTATGAGTCCAAATTAGTTTCCTCAACAAAGGACAACCACAAGCCATTCTATAGTTGCATCTGTGACCTAAAAGGAAAGGCCCAGATTTGTGTTGAAATGGTAGTTTATGATACCAGATATACTGAGCCTGTGGACATAGCTAACCTGTTGGCTGACAGATTCTGTGAAAACTTCACTCCCTTGTCCTCACCAAATACTCCATGACATCCCTACCACCTGTCCCCTACCTTGTATCTCTAAAGAGCAGGTCATAAATGCCCTCTCCTAGGCCAAAAATACAGCATCTATAGGCTCTGATAACATCCCAGGCTACATCCTACATTGGCTCCAACATGAATTAGCAACACCATTGGGTACTCTTTTCAATCATCATCTAAATGCTGGCTTTGTACCAGCTGAATGGAAAACAGCCACTGTTATTCCCTTGCACAAAGGTGATGCTTCCACTGACCCTGGAAACTATAGATCTATTAGCCTGACTAGCCTTATCCACAAGGCCATGGAATGAATCATCATGGACCTTATAAACAAAGATATAAGTAATCTCCAAACACTCAACCCTACTCAGCTTTGATTTGTCAAAGGGAAATCATGCCTGTTAAACCTGGTGGACTTCTTTCAGGCAGTCATCAAGGCCCTGGATGAAGGGAAATCTGTGCATACAGCCTACTTGGACTTAGCCAAGGTGTTTGACATTATTCCCCACTCAGGCATCATTGACAAACTCACTCAACTGGACAGCAACCCTTACATCCCCTTAGATGGGTCGCTAACTGTCTCACTGATAGAACTCATAAAATCAAACTAGGGGAATCCACCTCTAACAGCAGACCTGTAGCCAGTGCTGCTTCACAGGAATCAGTCCTGGGACCTCTACTGTTTGGAACCCATTTCTCCCAAGATCAAGAAAAAGTTAAAGGTCTGTGGCTGACAAAGTTTGCTGATGACTGCTAATATTAATAATGTTTTAGCAAGACATTGTCAATCATTCCCTAAACATGTTTTCAAATTTAGAGTATTGCAGATTTTGTACCCAAATAGGAGGGAGGGTGACACACTAGGAGCCCTTGAGTTAAGTGAGTTAAAGTGGATTCTAACCCTTAAGGCGCATTTAGAACCTGGCTTGAACTCGGCACTTAGCATTAGACCAGCCCTTTTGTGATCAATAGTGATGGTCTCACTGACCTTACCTCCTCCCTTTTTCCCTCATTCCTTCCCCCCCTCCCCTCCTCTCCCGCTCTTCCCCCTCCCCTTCCCCCCCTTTCTTTGTCTTTTTCATCCACCTTCCATCCCTCAGTTCACACTGAGTCCATGCTCCATTCAGTATATGCTACTGATGTCATGTACACTGCATGTACATATTTTTTAAGAAATACATATATTGTCCTCTTGTGTTTCTTTCATGTGATAAAAATGTTGGAATTTTATGAATACGGGATAAGGAGTGTTATTTTCTGGGCTATAACGTTAGTTTTTTCTTTGTCTTTCTCTTTTTGCTTTAATTCGAGCCTTACTGGTTGGGAAGCATTTGTAACTTGATTCACCTATGATAGGAAATAGCTCCTGTTTTATATTTTTTATATTTATTTGTATATAGGTTAGCTATTAACGTCAATTTTAAAGTATGCAATATGTGGTGGCTGACTAAAAAATTTTTTGAGGGGTTTTTTATATATGCTCAATGTTTTTTATATATGCTCAATGTTGCACAAATATAATGTGACTTTTTAAATTGTGCTTAGGTTTCTATGGAGATGATATAAATTGTTTGGTTTGCACTAATTAGTTACTAATTAGGGCGTATTTTATGTATATAAGGAACAGGGCTAATTTTGTATAATGTAACCTGATGAAGCGCACTTGTTTGAGTGCGTGAAAGCGCTTGTTCTTCTTTTTTATATTAAACTACTGATTTACCTATCGTGGTGGTTCCAGTGATTTTGTTGGATGATGACTGCAAACTGGGAGCAGTCATAGAATTTCCAAATTATGTCAACATCCTACAAATGGGTCTTACACAAACAAATGATTGGTGCCAAAGTCATGGCCTTAAACTCAATGCAGAAAAATGTATTATCATTCCATTCGGTAAAAGTGAAGTTCCTGCTAACTACCATGTCAGTAGCAGCACCTTTAGTATGCACTCAGTGGAAAAACACCTAGGCACACAGGATGACAGCAACCTTACCATTGATCAACATGTCTCCACAGTGGTAAGAAGGCCATTCTATATTGCTCTTCTCATATGTAAGGGCATTGCCTTCAGAAAAAAAAGAAGTTATAACTTCCCTGTACTCTTCCCTCATCAGGCCAATAATTTAGTGCAATGCCCCTTTTGGTATGTACCTTTCCAAGCACCTGCCCAATTGGCAAAACCACAAAGGTTCCTCACAAGGAAAATTCAAGGTCTTCAGCATCTGTTCTATGGGGATTGTCTGAAATCACTGCCACTTTCTTCTGTTTCATACAGACTATTCAGAGGTGATCTCTGCCTTGAATACAAGGCAATCTCTGACCCTGCTTTACTGGAAATGCTGCATATCCGTAAGTCAAATGGTACATGGGTTACTTGCTCTAAAGACCTTAACCTGGTATGTGACATTAATAAAACCTGCTGGAGGGACAGATTTCTCTCCCAGAGGTTATCACACCTTTGGAACAGACTTCTACTTCATGTCAGAGTACCTCTTTAGCCTTCTTCAGACACAATCTGAATGGTTGTATGGGTGACCATAAATTCATCCCAGGAGTTCAACCTGTGTCCCTCTTGGACAGGGGCAATAGGCACTGATTGTGGAAATAAGGGTAAGAACTTGGCTAGGCTTGTAAGGGCCCTAAGGCCATTAGCTTAGTAACTTCCTATGATCCTATGATCCTATGAATAAATAATTTAAAATATTTAAGTAATACTTAACAATCACCCTATACTTTGCTAGCCTTAGTTTTAATACCGAGGCAATGAATACTTGGTTGTTAAGGCCATAACCATAAGTTGCAAGCTTTAGTTGCCAGATCATTTTTCTTTGTTCTAATTTTAATTCCCAAGAACCTCCTCTCATATCACTGTGGACAACTTCCAGAAGACCAAATGCAAATTTGGAGGATTTACATTCCAAAGTGTTTTTAAAAAGGACATTACTGATGTTGTTTCTTGAAATAGCATACAGATGATCATAAGTCCTTTTTTCTAAATATTCTTTTGGTCTTTCCTACATACAACCTGAAGCAATCCTTACAGATAGGTAGATACACCACTCCATTAGTCTCACAATTCCCACAGGTTAGATATATCTTATGGTGAAACATTAAAGACGATAACCTGTTGTTCCAAAATGTAGGGGCATTGATTACAAGCCCCACATTTTTTTGTACCTCTAAAATTGTTAATTTTGACATTTATGGGGTGCTCAAAAAGATATTTCCAATTCCTTGCTGTCTTAAAGACAAAGTTTGATTTTCAACCAAGTGTTCTAATAATTTCATCATTCACCTTCAAAATATTCCAATTATTATATACAACGTTTTTAATGTTACTTGGACAAGTATTGAAAGTGAGAACAAGGGAGTTGGTAAAATCATTCTTTCCTGGATGTTCAATATCCCCACACTGTCATGGGGCGTCTGTGCTACTCCCACAAGAGGGACACATCTAGTACCCCAACAATAACAGCTGCTTACTTGATATTATTTAACAACCAAGGGGGGTGATGCCTATCTAGAAACATATCAAAAATGTTATCAATGTCATTCAAGAAGGTTATTTGTTCCAAGCACATTCTTGCTGTCCTCACCAGTTGCCCCTTAAATATATTCTTCTTAGTAAAATGTTAGAACCAAAACAACCTTTATCATAATTCTTGTAAATGGCACATATTGCTTACCATTGTGCAAACATAGGCAACATGTTTGCGTGATGGTAGAGCTAGAAGTCAATACAGACATTAATACATAAGTACACAACTGACACAATAATAGTGTGCCAGCCATTAGGAAAATAATTATGATATAAGAAATACTAGGTCAACTGCTATGATTGAGAGTGACTATAATGTGAAATGGGCATACCACTCAGTCTGGAAACATCAAAAATCTGGACAAGGCCCATGAAAAATAGGTACATATCTGCACTCTGATTAACATAAAAATTGCATACATAATTATGTAACCCCACCCACTCCATTAGAATTGTGGGATACCAACTTTCAAATGCAAACTGAAGAAGAGACAACCAAAATATGGCACCAGAGCCCCCTTGCAGCCATTCCAATGTCCCATTACTTTGCTATTTTACCCCCTTTATCATAAACACTAATGTATACATGCATACTGCTTCACTTCTGCAATGATTATTTGGATTTTATTTTTTACATTTTATAGCACAATGCACAAACACTAATAGATATCTGCTAAACAAAGCAATACTGTCTCACAATGAAAATAGACTTGGCATTAAATCTTCTCTGCCCTTGAAATTCACATTCATTGAAACAGCATTGAAACCCACACCACATCAAAGAAAATGCATCTGGCCAAAGGTGGACAAAGATTACCTTTGGACTGTTTTCAAATCATAGCCCCCTTGCACACAAAACAAGAAACATACATGCATTCTTTGATACACCTTCCTGACTTTAAATTATATTCCTTGTATAATACAGCACACCTGTTTGACTTAAGTTATAGTGCATTTTAAATTTATTGTTTGAACATTTTTCCAGTAGGCAATGAAACAAAATGCATGAACTAATAATGACAAACTGCCCAATTCAGAACATTTCCATCATAAAAGTCTACTTCCACACACACAATAAATATGGGTCCTATTTATTTTGTCAAAAGTTCGGTTCAGTAAACTGCACTTTATCTAACCCACTTTAGCGAAAGTGCATTTTGTCGAACATGCACTTTTGCTAAAGAAAAAAAAGCAAAAAAAAAAAAAAAACATGCAGTTTGCATGCATCATTAGTTGTACATCAATGTATACTGTTAATGTACAACTAAGGAAACTCCTGTTGAGATTGCAGTACAGTGGGGATAAGGGAATATTCCCTTTTCATCACTGTAGTGCGATCTCGGATTGAGAATATTAAAGCAGGGGGAGTGTTGGGGGGTGCGAGGGGTGCAAAGGGGCTCCCCCCCTGCATATTAGTGTTTACTGTGTTTTTTTTAATATTTAGTTTTGTTTTAATTTTTCCACGAAGTATGGTTTCATTTGCCGTACTTTCGATTAAAAAAAATACATCCATATATATATATATTATGACAGTACTGTAAGCCATAGGCATCTTGCACAGCTTTTCGCACTTAAGAAGACTGAAACTTAAATGACTATCATTTAGTGAACTCAGTTCTCACTTCCCGCCATAGCTCTCAACCTCTTAGCACAAAAAACCTGGACAAAGCCAATAATGGAGGAATACAGTCCCAAAATAGGGACAAATTTCCAATACTGATCTTACAAACTTAGAAAATTGCTAGAATAAAAGGTTTTGTGTTACCATTTATTTTCTGAAGAATATGAAGTCTGAAATTAAATTGCATGTCATTATTTACTGAATTCAATCCTTCAGTGATTTGCCACAAAAATCCTGAAAATCACAAATTTAATAAGGAACAGAACAAAAATATGAGGCATAAATTCACAAGTGGTGGAGCTAGAGACATAAGGCTCTTTTTACCTGTACCCAAGTTACAGGGCTTGAGCCTGAGTACCTCTAGCCACCAGGTGTATTCACCTGGATGGATTTTCACACACACACACACACACACTTGTAGAAAGCAGTCCAATCACTCACAGATGCTGTTTCCTGCAGATTCAAGCTGAAGTCATCACGCACATGACGATGTCAGCTCAAAAAGCTCACAGAAGATAAAAATGGACAGCTAGATGCTATTTCCTGCAGATTCATTCATTCAAACAGTAGCAGCCAACCTGAAATGTGTGCATGTGAGCCCTTGTGCTCATTTCCAAGAGGCTGGTGGAGCTGATGTCATCACGCATGTGATGATGTCAGCTCAAAAAGAGAAAGAAAAAAAAATTAGAAGCTGGGGAAATGAAGGGGTCCACTCGGGAATCGTGGAACCCCATTATTTGGACCCCAAAACTCTTTATAAACCGAGTAATTCAGTATGGTTGGGAGGTATGGAAGTGGGACACCTTTTAAAAAGAATGGTGTCTGCTGTATTTGAACCCTGGATCTTATAGATGGTAATTTTACACATATAGCTGTTGCCACAAGAGAAATGAAAAAACACTTGTCTATATTAAATTTCACTGCCATCTAATGCAAGGTTACAACAGTAAAATAAAGGCTGCAGTCTTTGTAGTTGAACCCAGGACTATGTGGACTTCAGCCCAACACTTAACATCTGAAGCCACAGGTAAAGTCACATGACCATCTATTCGATTAGTATTCATTTTGAGGTTTGCGCTGTTAAACACAGTGCAACATGCTCAGTGGATTTGTGGCAAGCACAATTACATTAATAGAATGCATCTGATGTCTATTTTAAAATATCTGGGTCCTGTCTGCTACCTGGGTGGTCTAATCGTGCAGTTTGTGCAGTGCTGCTGTGTGTGCAAACCAGCTGAGCATAGGGAAAGCCGTTTGTGCTAAGATCAGCACCACCAACAGTGGCCCAAACATTAAGAGAAAAAAAAAACAAGTAATAACAGGTAGAAACAGAAATCAATGTATGACATACACAGTACAATATGTTAATACACTTGAACTATAACTACATAGGTCTGGAATCCAAATAGCCATCCAGTGCACATCCAGAACACAGGATGGGTGACTTAACCCTGTTTTTCACACAAACACCTTTGTAGCAAGCAACAACACTCATTCAGCAAACAAACAAATTAAACAGAATGTACATTTATATTAAAACATAACATGTTAGTTGCACATTAATGAAATGTTCATCTTTGAAAATACTGCACTGAGTGATTACACACCCTGTTATGATTCTCGCTTGCAAATATACAGTACTGTCTTACCTTTCTGTGTTTCTTGGTCATTCATCAGGTATCTGACAAGTACTCTGGGACATACAGTGTGTAAACCATTTTATGTCATTGCATTACAATGTCAAAGGATATTGACTGGGAAGAATATGACATGCAGTTTCCAACTAAGATCAGCCAGGTTGGATGTCACAAACAAGCATCGATTGTTCATTTGGGGATAGAGAGCAAAGGTGTGCTCCTGCTATGGCACTAACAAGATTGTGTTGGTCTGCTTGTTAGGCATCCTGCCTGTTTTCTGATTTAGAGAGGGTTGAAGAAGTCAGAAACTGCAATGTGTATTGTTACTATTGAACATTTCTCTGTAATGCTTTCCCAGTACAAAGTATGGTGAAGTAGGAGGATGGTTTTAGGCTCCAAGGTGGTGAATCAGTGTGCTATGGCTTATCTCCTAGCCAATGCAAGGACATACTGAGCATGCCTATGTCTCTATGCAACCACACCGGCTTCTGGTTCCTCCTCTGACTCAACATCGGCCTGTGGCTGGGGTGACCTTGGCATTGTCGGTAGGATGTGTTCCCCTTCCCCTTGCTGATCCTGCTGTAGCTGTTTCCACAAGATTAACTTGGATAGCATAGCAGATATAAAGAGCATTGTGGGACATGTCAATGGATTGCAATGGAGGCCTTGACCAGATGTATGTTAGCACTGGCACTGTGATAGCTCAAAAACATGCTCTATGACATTACAGGTTGGACTGTGTGTCTCATTAAGGTGCTCTTCTGTGTGTGTGTGCGTGTGTGTGTGTGTGTGTGTGTGTGTGTGTGTGTGTGTGTGTGTGTGTGTGTGTGTATGTGCATTTCTGAGGGGTTTCATCAGCCATGACTCCAGTGTATACCACGCATCCATCCCTAAATGAGCCTGTAAGATATCCCAATAGCAAACATCTGGTGCAGTTGGGAGATGTGGCACATATAGGAGTCATGTTAAATGCCAGGCTTTCCAGCACACATGTTCCAGATGATTCCAATGGCATTACACATGACTTAGCAGTTCTTTGAGTGGTAGACTTTATAATTAATGTAGAACCTACACCGTTCCCCAGGTGTTGCTTTCATGTGTACATGACTACGATGCATGCCACACATTACTTCAAGGTAGTGTGATATATGGTACAATTGCAGCATTCTAGTGACCCTCTATCCAGAACTAATGGTAAAATAAATGTGCTTTCTGCCATGTTGTAGAATAACATGCAGGAATGTTTGGAAGATCCTGGATGCTGATGCCTATGACACACCAAGCATGTCCCCTGGAAGTCTGTGAAAGGTACCTGTGGCTAAGATTCTAAGTTCAATACATACCTTATTTCCAATGGGATGGGTTCCCTGCATTTGGCTCTGGTTCTGGGTCAAGGCTGCAAGAGGTTGCACAGTTCCTGTACTGTTTCCTTGGCCTGCAAATTCTTCACCTTTTCTGTCTATGGCTAATGGCAGCAGCAGCAACATTGGCTTCTGCCTGTAGCACAAACAATTGTATTAAAACAGCAGCAGATGTTAACAATCTGTGATTACTTTATGTCTGTACTCCACTATTTTCCTAATCCACATAAAAAATAGCATGGAATCTACATGGATGCTTTATATCTTGTTGACTACCTCCACAAGATTGGTTGAGTAGCATGCAGTTCAGCTGCTTATGCTGTAATTAACATCTCTGAAGCACAGACTAAGACAAATACAATACATTACTAATACACTCCATTACAAAAAGGCAAAAGTGTAGCTAGGCAAATTGATGTGGATAAGAGTTATTGCAATGTTTAACTCAGTGACATATTTATGTTGAACAGTATATCTTTAGAGTGGAGTATTGTACTCCAGCAGATAAGCATCCATTTTGTTACCTGCATAATGCATATGCTGGAATGTAGTTAAGAATAATGTGAAGTAAATCTGTATGCATTTTTTATAACCATAATCATGGCATGACCTTGACTTTCAAGCCATTTCAGAGGTACAGAGGATGTAGAGTAGGCTGAAATTATAATGCTGTGTGATAACTATGTACACGTTTCATGGAAAGGTCTTTTGACAGCACTTTTAGCATTTCACAATTGTTTGTTTAGCACAATTGGTCCTTAGCTTGTTATTTTGTTGGGGGGGGGGCAATGATGAGTTCTTGCTATGCCACAAACTAGAAAGGATTGTTATTTTGGGTGGGTGAGCATAGCTGAGTATCTGTTATGCCCCAAACAAGGATATGTTTTTCTTGTTACTCTCTTTGTTTTGTATCCTTCCCTGTTAGTTTTTGACCCCTGTTGGATCTTTAAAGTTCATCAAGTGGGGAATACTTACAGCCTTCTTTATTGCTTTATCTGTAAACAGTTTATTTGTACTTATGTTATTCTTATATGTGTTTTCATTTTTTTGTTTTTAACCTACGAGTTAAAAGAAAGGATAAGTTCCCATCTCTCAGGTATTCGTAAGAATGTTCTTACCAATCCTTTAGCTAAGCATGTGGCCAGTTCAGGCCCCGAGCATAAATTTCAGTTTAGGATTCTGCAAGTGTTAGCTGTGAATAGGAATGGGGGGATCTGGTTAATAAAACTGAATTAGACAAATAGAGATGGATAACCTTTTTCATGGCTGATCGCTCATCAGGCCTCAATGGTACTGTTAGTAGTAAACCTGTTTTAAAAGGTAGACATGATTTGATCTAGTATAAGGTTGTGTATTGTGATAAACTGAGTAAAATGTGTATGTTAGGATGAGGCACTTTAAATCATTAATTGTTGTTAATCATTGTTAATTGTGGGCTGAGCTGGAGATATATATAACAAGTGTATTGATATACAGAGTTTAATAACACTGAGGAAGAGTATTCACTTGAAAGCTCTGTTTTACTGATTTTATTGTTTTATTAAAAGTGTGCTTGTCTAGTACTGTGGACTTCTGGTTATTTTGTTTTATGGTTTGGCTGCTTGTTTTGCCTGGAGTCCTTTAACTAGTGGCATCTCCTTGTTTTGGGTCTTTCGGAACACAAAATATCTGTTCGACATATGCCCCCATTTACTGAGGTGGAGAATGACCTCATCATCGAGGGCTTGTATCACCATTCTGCAGTGCTGCTGTCCAGAGGGTGGGCCAATACGGCTCAGTGTACAGTCCTGTGGGACAAATTAGTTTACAACATAAATGATATTGGGCGACACTGTCACACTTATGAGCAGGTGCATTATAGAGCTACAGATATGATAAAAGCTGCAAGGAGGCATGCAGCTGCAGTAGCACATGATCACCAGATCACCAATGGTGGACCTGCTGCAGAAACCCTTCTCACTGCCACAGAGAAATTTCTGGCATACATTGCCAAACAGGACAGGTCCCAGCAATCAATGTCACAGTACGTTCTGGACATGGGCACCACTCCTGCATCTCAAGAGGAGCTTCCAGTTATGCTTTCTTAGACCATCATTAGAATACTGTGACATTCTGAAATAATCTCACTAGTTTATGTGTGTGTGTCAGGTTGTTTTTTGGGTGGGGGAATTTAAGATAGCTGCAGTTTGAAGCTTATTTTGAAGTTGTCAGCCACTTTCTTGTTAATATTTGCATTTCTGCAGATTTAGATGAGTAAAGGTATTACCCCCTGTTATATTGTTAAATGTGATGCTGCCATTACCTCTTCCTTTACTCATTTCAGGGCCATCAGGAATTCAGAGACATAGGGCTCCTGCGGTTGGTAAGCATAATGCATTTATGTCAGTACTGTAGATAAATTCCAAGAGATATGATAATGTTTCCTCTCAGACTGCTGTATGTATTGCTGTACTGTTTGCATATCTGTCAACTGAACAGATTTTTGCATCCAGATTTTTGACTCATTTTTTTTCTGCCCCATACTTCACACCATAGTGATTTTCTGGGAAATTATTGGCAAGTCATTAAAGACTGAAAACAAAATAATGACAGAGCTCTGAGTTCCAGACTTCATAACCTTCAGAACTGTCATGCTAAAGCAACACCTGTTATTCTATCAACTTTCTAAGTTTTTAAGAGCAATATTTCAAAAGTGTCCCTATTCTTAGCCCTTTGTCCACCCTTTATTCATGGCTTTGTCCAGATTTCTTGCTATACGAGGCTGAGAGGTATGACTGTCTATAATAGTGACAGCAGGGTAAATTGTTTAGCATATATTGCAGTATAGTAGTGCAGGTATTAATGCATTCCTGTGTTTCTTTCTTTTATCACAAATGATCATGGAAGTGGTTCTATGTCCTCTGTGCCACCTGATGTCAGTGTCTCATCAGTCTCTGATGCTGATGGTGGCCAAAGTGAGGCACAACCGGTGGTTGCAGTGGCTGAGTCTGACACACAAGTTGACATTCAGTGCCCCCCCCCCCCTCATTTTCCTGGTATACAGCCAGTACACCTATGCATCCCCAGTCCACTGAGGCCATAGATACTGGACAGGTGGAGGGTGAGGACAATGACCAGGGAAGTGTAGCTACTGCTGCTTCAGAGCCTGTTGACTCTGGCTGTAGTCAAACTGTGGTGAGATGCCATGCAGGAGAATCAATGAGGGTGCTTGGAGGAGGCCTGCTGTCCCTTCTCTACCTAATGCCGGTGTCTCTTCATGTGTAATGCAACATGTATGTTTATGACCATCATGGAGGCACAGGCACATTCAGAAAGATACTCCAGAGAAATGCTCAGGGTTCTAGATGTGGCACAGTCTAACATCTATGACTGCCTCCACCGTGTTGTTGATTCCATGGATCTGATGAATAACACATTGGAGCAAGGTGTGTCTGTGAGGGAACGTGGAGTATCTGTCATGGAACACACATTGTCTGTGATGGAACTTCTGCTGGGAGGGGAACATCAGCCTCATAGGCATAGGTCAGTAACTACATCTGCTGAGAGCCACCGTGGCTGTGTCCGATCATGCTCCCATAGTGGCAGTACTTCCACTGCTCCATTAGGGAGTGTGCTTTTCACACTCAGATGCAGCAGCCCATGGGGTTGTGGTCCTGGGCATTCCCATGAAGGGAGCACATCCAGCAGATATCACTCACCTGCAGGTAGTAGCCCTCCATCTGACCTTGGGCATGGAGGTGCCAGTGCAACTCCTGGCAGAGTGACAATGACAAACAGTCAACTCTACCATATATGGTGCATATCTGTCTGACACATGTAGCGCTAGCACTAAGCTTGGCTGTGTGACTGCAGACACTCACACACCAATGTTACTTTGAGGTCACCAACAGACACACACAAACAACATTTTCATGGTTCATCTTGCCTGCTTTACTTGCTTACTTGCACACAATCATACACCTTTTGTGTCAGCCGAGGCCTCCTGAACCCCTCACAACACCCTGTGCAAATGATGATAACTGTGCCATATCCGTGTTTTCTGTATTTTGGATTCAACGATAGTAAAGCTGTGTGACTGATGCACAGGGTGACTACATAAATGATGATTACGTCTGCATGTATGATGTTAAACTGATGATTGCATCTGTGAGTTATATTGTACTAGGCCAGTTATATAGATGCTACCATCATCATTTCACTACTTTACAGTGGATTTTCTTGTAAGGGTTGTGAAGTTAACAACTGAAATTTGTATCATACAATTTGAAATGTTCCCTGTAATTATTTTTATTACAGAGTAATGGTGCACATCAGAAGTCACATTATCAGATTCAGATATCAGGATTTTAAGTATGCACTGCAGTCAATTGTCATCAAAACAGTAATACAGTATAACAGTATTTTTGGCATGTACATCACTGTACCTTCATAGGTACATGGAATGTTACTAGGCTATTGACCTGATGATGTTTAGAATCCTAACCATTAAATCACAATATAAAATTCGATGTCAGATATCATATATGGGCAAGATTTATCTAGCAAGGACTACCCATGTCCAGGTGAGAAGCAAGGGCAATGGAGGGCAGAGATTAACAGTTTTACATCATGTCATCCAAGCTGTGATGAAAGAGCGTCATGGAGGTGCTTGGCTTGACATGGTTTGAAGCCTATTCCAGAGGTGTGACAAATGTGGGATTGTGTGGAAAACCTTGGCCAAGTCAAGATAGACAAGGTCAATGCTGTGCATACATGCTATGTCTCTGGTCACGTTACTGAATACCAACAGTTTTAGCATGCACAATCATCCCTTGAGAAAACCATGCTGGAACAGATGTAGTGTTTGGATACCAACTCTGTCCTCATATCTGACATCCATGAAAATCCATTCCATCATCTTACAGTTGAGGCTTGTGAATCTTAAGGAGTTATAAGTATATGTGTATGTTGCTGATCCACCCTTGTGTGGAGGGAAATAGGTAACTAATTTCATATCTGTGAGGATAAAGGCAGTACTCAGACTGTGATTGACTAGACCACCTAGTGCAGTAGTTCGCTGGTTAAAAACATTATGTATGTATGCTGTAATGCTATCTGGTCCCATGGAGGCTGTGTTCCTAGTCTTGGAGAGAGCAGTGATTACTTGCTGTTTGTAGAGGGAGATTGGAGGTGATGTTGAAGATGTGTTGTGCTAAGACTGGGGGTAGGTGGGGGAATCATTTTTATCCAAGCATGTCTGCTATCACCTTTTCAGTTTACACTGGATTAATGTGTGCAATACCATCCAAAATTAATTCAGCACACATCTGAGTTATACCTTTGATGCTGAAGATGTATCAGAGGAAAGCCTTATGGTTATCCTTGGCCATGGTTTCAACATATTTCCCATAGGTGCTTTGTGAGGAATTTACAAGATGTCTTATTGTCTTGTTTAGGCTCGTGATGTTCATCTTCCAGTTTGGGATTTACACTTTTGTATTTGTTGACATCAGCTTTGTTTGCTTACTGTATAATCAGGTAATGTCAGACATCCATCAGCATGGTTAGGATCATTCTTTGATCCTGTCAGGTATGTCTCTATCTATACATTTGTGTAAATGTTTATACATGGCATCAGGGTATATCCTACTATGGTTGTCAATTCCTTTGGATGGTGTAGTTACCTTGGAAGATATATTTTCAGCTGACCACTCATTTTTCAATTGTGTACCTATTGCATATTCTCCAAAAACTACTTTATGGTTGGATTAAAAGAGTGCAAGTCCTACACATGAGAGGTTGCATTGGTCAGTGCTATTTGTGAGGACTAGATCTAAAATATTACAGACAATTGTGGGGTGGTGCATTCTTAGTTCTGTGCCATATGAGTTATCAAAGTCCAGAAATTATTGTGCAAGTGAGTTTGGCCTCATATACATTTCACAATCAATGTAGTTATAGTTGAAATTATCCCTGACTAGGTTGTTTTGTTCAACTTTAATTGTTTTGTTCAACTTAACGCAAGTGCCACTGCACAACTCTGATTTATGTAAGACTTAACCTACAGTAGATGACATCAGCAGGCCATGTGTGGGACAGGAGGTTGGAGGCCTGGTTGAAATGGATGTTTGTATAAGCACCAAAATACTGCTGTGTAGCCTTTCTTGTTCATGGAAGGAGACATATAACTGGAGATAACATTAAGAGGTTTATTAGCCATATCAGCAGGCCATGTGAAGGACAGGAAGTTGGAGGCCTGGTTGAAATGGATGTTTTTGCAAGCACCAAAATATTGCTGTGTGGCCTTCCTTGTTCATGGAAGGGGACATATAACTGGAAATAACATTAAGGGGGTTCTTAGCCATAGTAAATTGGAGTTAGATTAACTCCATTGACTTATGTTGTATATCCCCTGTAGAGGAGTAATTATTTTCAATGAAGAGAGATAGTCCAACTCCTGTGGTTCTCAAAACTTCAAATTGCAGTCTGAATGTGTTATAGGTATTGCAGCCTTGCAAGGCTGGGTTACTTCCTATGGCCTTGAATCGGGTTTCTATGACTGCACAGGCATCCACCACTTCCACTGGGGCAAATGCTGACAGAGAGTGCAGT
Source organism: Protopterus annectens (assembly GCF_019279795.1). Lineage (NCBI taxonomy): Eukaryota > Metazoa > Chordata > Ceratodontiformes > Protopteridae > Protopterus > Protopterus annectens. The sequence continues at coordinate 685,278,556 of NC_056731.1, forward strand.
TTCTGATCTTAACTCCTACAGTTTAGCTGCATGACCCTTACTTTTTTGGAGTTATATATTTTCACATTGTAACTTCTGTTTTTGTGACCTTGCCTAATAAAGGCATTATGGTGGAGGCAAATGCCTTAGCCAGCAAACAAAAGCCTAGAGGTGCCAGGTACAGATCATGTTTTGCCAAGCAGCATGGTCTATCCACAATCTCATCCCACACTGACAGGAACTGGAGCCCCTTAGAATGACACCTGTTTCTGCAGGATCAGATTGTGGAGCACATCACATGCTGTGAATATCTGTGTACATGCATATGGATTATACTGTAGGGCTCCACCAGATATATATAGGCGCCATAACCATGGCTTCAGCAGCTGAAACACATACTCTATGATGTTTTTATTTTGAACATGTGTCTCATTATGGCATTCTTCTGTCAGTGTGTGTGCACTTCTGATGGTTGTCATCATCTACGGTTCCAGGCCGTAGGTAGTGTCCCCCAGTAAATGGTCCTGTGAGATGTCCCCCCTTGCAAACATCTGGTAGAGCTGTGATGTGTGCCAGATATGGGAGTCGTGATAACTTTCCACAAAGTAGCAGATGCCCGTGAAACCCTTGCACGGCAAAAATAGATAAGCAACAGTCAACAAAAAAAAAAAAAAAAAAAAAAAAAAAACAGTCAACAAAAAAACAGTCAACAAAAAAGTCGTGATAACTGCCAGGGATGGCAATACACACATTCAAAATAATCCCCTGGGCATTGCACACAACTTGGCAGTTGAAGGAATGGTATCTCTTGCGGTAAATGAAAATTCTACCCTGCTCACCAGTTGATGCCATGATCTGTACGAATACAACCTATAGCACTCAGTACTTCAGGGTAGTGCATTGCATGGTAGAACTGTTGCATATTGCTGGCCTTCTCCTCAGCAGAAGAGAGAACATATATATGCTCACTGGCATGTATGAGAATAGCATCCAGGAATTGGTGGAGGATCTTGGATGCTGATGCCTTTGACACACCTGTCATGTCCCGAGTTGGTCTTTGAAAAGCACCTGTAGCTAATATTCTAAGGGCTACACACACATTAGTTTCCACTGGGATAGATTGCCCTCAGTTGACTCTGGTTCTGAGTTGAGGGTGGCAGAGCTCACAGAGTTCTTGTAATGCATCCCTTCCACCCTGTAGCACTCTACAATCTACAGCCCACGTAGCACATGGAAAGTTACCCTGGGCCTGAACACTGTTCAATAGACATACTGTCAGCAGCACCAGCAGCATTGGCTTTCGCTAGTACATACAGATGTAGAATAGCTGCAGCAGCCCCTAGCATTACCTCAGTTAAAAATTTCCAAGTCTCTGCTCCAATGATATCAAAGTATTGAGAGAAAATAAGAATGTAGGCTACATGGATACTTTATTTATTTGTTGAATAGATCCACCATGTCGGATTAGCTAATTAAGATGCAATTCCCCTACCTAGGCTGTAATTAGCATGATTTAACACACTTGCTTGAGTGCTCAGTAGTGCGCTATGCGCAACTTCGAGCAGCTTCATGCGCTGTCACATAAATAAGGTATGCATAAGCGAAATGTATATTTTTATCTCTGTTTTCCTGACATTGAGCAAACATGGAACATAAAACGTGAAAAAAGCTTGTATATCCTATACTCGAACACAGGACAATCGAGACAATAGCCCTGCATATACAAGTAGTGCCACAGGAATAGTTAAATAACAGTGCACTATAACTAGACTTTTATTGCTCCTGTCCCATGGCTGCACTAAGTACACCAATGAACAAACATGTTAAGGAAAAAAAAAGGGAAGCTGACATACCACCCTGATGTCATCACTCATTGTTAACATCCATTGGAAACAAAAACACTATATAGGTACCTACACAATGTGAACATCCCTACACAGTTACTCTTTTTGTGCTTCAACAAGTCTACTGAATTTTGTCCTCATCTGCATAATAACTGTGTGGCAGCCTGGAATCTACACGGTTAGTAGTCATGTAAGCAGGGGAAACTGCATGGGAGCACAATGTTATAAACATAAGGCAGGGTATTACTTTGCCTAAATATGTGATACATACTACATAATGCTTGCAGTACAATACTCTGTCTCATGTGTTTTGAGCATTTTAGCAGCCTGCATTACTTACAAGTTTATTCTTCATTTGGGGATGGGGGACCAAAGGTGCATTTATGCTATAGCAGTTAAAGTGGCATTTTTTGTGGGAGAATGATTTTGTAGTATCCACAGTGTGCACTTAGCCCATAATATGTGTGGTGTTACCTGTTAGGGTCAGTTCAGTCAATATTTTAGGAGTTTTACTTGCGCTTGTTTCTGTGTAGACTCCTGTAGTTGGAAATATTCTGAGTACTTTGCCAACACATACATGGGGTTTACATGCTTTCTTTATAGGTTGTTGGATCACTCAATCATACTGATTTGCTTCATTAGCATACATTTCAGCTACTAATGCTAACATTTACATTCCACGAAAGTTTCTGTATTTGCTAGTGTGTGTGATTGTGCACCGCTACACAGAGTTTACTGAATCTAAAACTTGCTGCACCCGTGTACGCATTGCATCGTGATGCGCACATGGCAAAAATGATCATGTAAGCTTTAATGAATTCCCACCATAGTCATTCACTTTTAACATAGTATCTATGAAAGAATTCTGCATTCACTTTTTCACAAAATTCAGACATTTTCAAAATGTAGACATGGCTGTTTTTTCTTTCTCTTTTTCATTTTGATCAAGCATACAGAAATAGTAAAACTTATCTGATTTTATACAAAAGTTAACTGGACAGATGAACACATGAAGAAAAAAAAAAGTTTAGAATGTGTAAATGACTACTTTACATCTCTAGTCTGTTTTCACTTTAGCATTTTAGCATACTTAAGCATGTCTGATTTAATGCCAGTTTGCAGAATGGATCAGTTGTAATAAAGTATCATACAGTAAATCAGGCTGAATGAAGTGCTTGCTATTTGTTTATAAAACATCAGTGCAAAGTTTGATGAGTATACTTACATTTGTATAGACCACTGGCATCTTATTTGCATTGTGTTAAAACTCATGTTGCATGTTTTGCAGTGGAATACTGTTCACCACTTTTTCCATATACCACTTAAATGCCAGCTTCAGTTTAACAGACAGAATGTACACCATCAATATTAATGTGATAGGATGTTATTATTGTTATTATTGTTTAAACACAGCTTACATTTGTTCAGTAAAGTCTGAAAACAAAGAAGGGAGAAAACATGCATGCATACTTTTAATATAAAATGTTACAAAAAGTATGAAAAGGACTCAGATGATGGATTTCTGTTCATCATGAGACTGTACATTTGTTTTACTATATTATGGATAGCTAGTTGGCTTACACTTTAATGTTCAGCTTCACATTTGTTTCTTTTGAGCACTTTATTAGAATGAATGCCATCATCATTTTATTAGTCCAATCAGGAGTACACAGTCATGAAAGGTCAATTAAAAAGAGACAGAACAGCTTAAGCATAATACCGTACCTATCTCTTCCTGCAGCAGTTAAGATTGTCAGCCTAATATCAGAGTCATTCCCAATCTTCAGAGGTTCTCTCAATCAAACATAACAGTGTGACTAATCAAAGAACTTAAATAAGTAAAGCTCCCAACACTGGCCATGGGAGGATTAAAAATCCAGTAGTCAGCCCAAGTTCCTTCGATCTGAGCAGTTGTACATAATGAGAACTCCCTAAAGCTAGAAATCACAAAGAGGGCCTAGCCTACTACCATACAGCATTGTAACCCTCGTTAATTCCTTAGGAGAATCTATCTAGTCAGATGAAAATAGATATTGGCCTTTGTATTGAATGATGAAAAGAATGGAAGAGGATTAGCGGAGATGCAATTGAAAGCTCAGAGTTTCTCATTTACATGGCATTACTGCTGACAGATAAATGTTAACTGAAGAGAGCAACCTTACTGCAAAACGGTGTGAATTCAAGCCAGAAGTTATTTACTCGGACCTTAAAAGGGATTAAGTCTTGTTTATTTTACAAGACAGACTGCTGTATTAACAAATAAGCACTTTGATGCTACAACTGCTCTGGCCCTAAACAATATGATGAATATAGTATGTAGACCTTCAGGACAACACTCATATGATTTGCAGACTACAGATGCAGTGATGACGAGAGAGTGCTGTGTAGCTGTATATTATGCATGTGCGTGTGTCTGTGTGCGTGCACTTGAATGTGTGTGCGTGTGCATATGCATGTGTGCATGCATGTGTGCGCTTGTGTGTGTGTGCATGTGCATATGCATGTGTGCTTGCATGTGTGTGTGTGTGTGTGTGTGTGTG